>NC_088371.1:11592418-11734918 GCF_034508935.2 Berghia stephanieae
TACTACTACTACTACTACTTCTTCTTCTTTTCTCATCTTCCTACTGCTGCTGCTTTTCTTCCGCCTCCTCGTCATCCTCCTCCTCCTGCTCCGTTTATCAGGTTAATCAGGTTAATAAACATAGTAATAGATAGCAGACAGACAAACATGCATATTACATGTAATTCAATTTATTCGTCATTCTCCTCCTCCTCCTTTTTCTTCTTCGTCAATAACCTCAATCAACTCTTTATATTCCTCTTTTCTCCTTGGTGCAATCAATTTTATTTCTCTACCCCCACCCTGCTGGCCTAGGACCCTTTGTAAAGCGCTTTGAGCACGTTTAGTAGATATTGCGATATAGAACAAAAAAATAACAAAACAAAACAAAAACCCAACAAACAAACAACAAGAATACAAAAAAAACAAAAACGTTCAAAGCTCAATCCATGATTTAAAAGACAGTCCGTCTCGTCATTGTGGGGTTAAAAGTATGGTTGCCAAGACCGTTTATTGCAAAGAATGCCAAATAAGTCTAAGAAAATGCCAATGTGATAAAATGCTAAATTTTCTTTTGTACAATACTAACATGTACACAAAAGATGTTTTTTTTCAATCTTCTGTTTTCTTTATAGAGTTATATGTTGACATTGTAAAAGCTGCAACATATAATATACTTTTTTTTTTTCAAACATCCAAACAAAAATGTATATTCGACTTTATGTAATGTTCGACTTAATAGGATACCCAAAGGCTTCTCATGTTTAAAACGATGGAATTATAAAGCTTAACTTGCTACTTACCTCGGCTTCTTTTAATTTTAAAAAAGAGTCCTTGTCGTAGGCCTCATCGGGTCTTCAGGCCCGACGACATTCTAACTTCTCAGAGGAGGGGCAACAATGGATACAATGAATCTAGTACTTAACGGATTAAGTAATCAATAATTTAGAAGATAAATACAAGTGCCAATTAATTTTTAAATTTTTTTTTTATGTTGCCCTTCCTCCACGACATCCTATGAAGGAGTATCTCATCTCATGTAGTTCCATATCTGAAGCAGACATCGGAGGTCATCTTCCGCCAAGCTGATCTATCTCTTGCCAATTCTATTAAAGCAGCGCCACCTTTCTCAGCTTCATCTGTCCAAGTTCTTATCCCTTTCAAATACGTTATTCTTTGTCTTCCTCTTATTCTTTTTCCATTCATCTTTCCAGTCAAGGCGAGTACTTCCAAACCAGGGTGGCGGATAATGTGTCCTAAAAATTCCATTTGGCGTTCGATGATTTTTGTTATCAGTGATCTTTTTCTGTTTGCCATTTCTAAAATTTCTTCATTTCTTTTCCTTTCCATCCATGACACCCTCATCATTCTTCTGTAAAACCACATTTCCACTGCCTCCAGTCTTTTAACCATGGTCTTGTTTATGGTCCAGCTCTCACAACCATATAGCAGCACAGACAGTACATAGCAATCCAGGACTTTGATTTTTGTTTTCATGCTAATATTCCTGTTTTTCATAATTGTATGCAGCTGGTTGAATGCATTCTTCGCCATACCTATTCTTTTCTTTATTTCACAATCTGAAGGAGTATAGATAAGTCATCAAACAAGATGTCTGATATCAACAAGAATCACCCATGTTGTCCACGTGAGCAAATTGGGAGTTAATAATCTTGCCCATGGAAAAAACCGAAAGTGCCTGAAATGGGGCTCGAACCCTTCCAGGTCACGGTGCAATGCTTTAACCAATCGGCCACATCATTACTTATATGTAAAGGAATCAACATGCACTCAAAACGTTTGCATACCAGTTATTTAAGGGTGTTTATAAAAATTGTTGTCTTGATGATTCACACCTCTATCACGTGTTGGAAATTGAAAAATCTTAAAATGCCCCTCTTAACGTTTTTATAAAGCCTCGTATTTCGAATTGTTATGGAATACACGACTTTTGGAATTTGTTCTGTGTAGAGTTATTTTGGTATTTAAAGGGGTAATGCTCTGCTATTCCTTAAACAAACCCATTCAGATAGAGTAATACTGCATTGTTCCAAGGCAAAACTTTATGATACAAATATATATGCCTGTTAACGCAGCTTTATCATATGATAAAATCATAAGTGCATGTCACTCTTGGAGAATCGAATCTTGTAAAGCCAAACAATATATTGACCAGCTTTCGTGTGAAGTAAGATTGTTAATATGACACTATCCGTCCTTATTTATTACAAAATATTGTAAAATATTTCCTTTCACATCTGATACATATTTTCGCAGTAAGTTTTATAATTATATTTGCATATTGTTTCTCAAGCATGCAATGGTATGGGGTACTTCCAATTGGAAAGCAACCAGGTGATTCATGATACGAAATTGATCACCCAGAGAGATGATTAATTGTATATCGCTTACAAAAACACTCCCAAAACAAGCACAAAAAAAACTGCACTCACACACACGCGCGCGTGCGCCAATTAATTCACGCACAGACAGAAGTTTGTGTGTGTGTGTGGTTGGGGGGGGGGGGGGGTCATATAAACTATAAGTTATAACCTATCTCACGGATACCTATATCAATGTACCTATGCAGAATCGTATCTTGCACAGTGAAAACAATCTTGAATAATGCCCAGCTTTTGAGTTTGAAGTACGAATAGTGAAAGTGACACTATTTGTCCTTACGGACGGCAACGATGGCTGATGATAGTCGTCCTTCCGGAAGAATAGGGCTACCCATCGAATAATAAGGACTGAGTGGCTCTTCCCACTTCCCATTCTTTGTATTTATATTTGTGTTTAAAATGCGAAGCATAATTTATGATGCAAGTCTAGGAAATGAAGCACAAATCAAAGCAGGTTTATGTTTGTGGGTCAAGGATTATAAACTTTTACACGATATTTTCGCACTTGACTTTAACCTCAATATAAATCTTGTTTTCTTTTTTATAATGTTTTTCTGCCTCATAAATAATTTCGTTGTCTCATAATAGTTATTTGGCATCGAGAAATATTCATCCAGTCGGGAATCAGTTTCGTACCATTCTTCAAAGAACCAAATAAAATGCAGAAATAGTTCTTCACTTTCAAATAGTGATGTGTAAATTCAAGCAATATTATTAAGAATGTATATGTAATTAAAGCAAGCTAAATCTAATTCAAATATTTTTGTTGGTTACTAAGATATGTGACAAATATATTCCTCTCTAGAATTTATTTCTTTTAGCTACTACATGTTGGCTCTCCTCTTAGCTACCTTTCGTTAATAAATGGCGAGACGGGAAACTTTCTTGTACCGACGGGGTATTGACGAAAATAGAACCAAATAGCAGATAGAAATAGTTCTGAACTTTAAAATAGTGAAATCATAAATTCAAGCATTATAATATCATGTATTTTGTGTATGATAAGAGCAGAATAAAGTTAATTTTAAAGCTTAATGTTGTTTATTTGTATTTTTCAATGACTTATTCCATCAAAGAATTTATAATTTTTTTTTGTCGAGAAATGTCCATGAATTACAGACAAAACTGATTTCTCGACAGGAAATTTTATTGATGGCCTATCGTCGATGACAAGCCGTTTCGTCTCGAATACCGCCCACCACTACTAGTCACTTCGTTATATTATTGTTATAGAAGCCTACTGGCTCATGCTTGACAACCAGTACTGTATGATTTCTCATATTTTAATACGCTTTGAGGTCCAAAATATGATAATATGGATATGGTGACAAAAATATTATGCTGAATGCAGGCAGTCAAGAGTTTGTAATAAAAAGGGGGGAAATGATAAGAGTGGTATAGTTGAAGGTTATTAAATATCGTCTCCTCCTAGATGAGAATCTGGGTAGCTTGACAGATGATTGTCACAGGAATTACAGGGTTTCCTACCCTCTGATAGCTTGATAAGTCTCCATAAATTTCAGTTAATGTTAAACTTTGAAATTTTGGATGGTGTTGAAAAAATATGATAAAATGGGCATAAATATTATGGAAAATATGAAAAATCCTTTCAAATGGTTGCGGTTGGCTGTCAAATCTGCTGGCTCAACTCAGTGATCGTGGCCACAAATGCAGTCTATTGCCAGCAATTATAACTCTCTTGATTAAAACTTCAATCTGGTTAAATTATAAAATCTAACTACATACATCTCCTGTAAAGGGGTATATGATTATGCCAGTTTTCAACCTTACCTTTTTTTTTTTCTTTTTGGACTAAGATGTAAATCAATTGTCAAGTGCTTCAATGTGTAAGGAGCAAGCATCAAGATCCAGTGGATTTATTTATTTATAATTTGTATTTTTAATGCATTAGATTTTTAAAAACTCTTACTTTTAGTATAAGGGCTTTAAAAAGTATTTATTGTCATATATATTTCCTTTGACTTGTGTGATGTCACAACTACGTTGACAAATCAGGGACATTCTAATTATGACTACATTTAAAGTACATGACAATATTGTATTTATCTAGATTGGGATCCCGTCTCTACTTCTATTTCCTTTACTTTTTCTTGCTATATTTATGTGATATATAATAATAATATATAAACAATATATACATTTGACCTATTTCTATTTATTGATATTTATGTTGAAGATGCACTTTATCTTTATGTAAATTTGATACTTAAAATAATGCTTAAATGAATCATTCCGGTTAGTCATGTTGTAAACCCATTTGTTTATATTTGTTTATTTGTTATTAATCTGAATAAGACAAAGACATGTCTGTACAATGCATTTTGAATGATGTCTGACACATAAATAAAGAGGAACAGGAATCTTGCATCTGTATTGGTAGATATTTGCTTCATGGGATTCAGATTTTTTATGTAATATTATTTTATTATTTTTTCCTCCCTCATTACATTCTTTTTACAAGTAAACTTATGGCTTTAGAGGGTCTCAATTGTTCAGTTGGTAGAGCACTCGCTTCTCAAGCAAAGGGGCCGAGATTGTTCCGAGGTGCAGTCAAGATTTCTTTTTCTGACCCCCTCTGTCTATCCAGCAGTGATGGGGTAGCTAGGTATGTCAAGATTTGGTGGAAAGTACTTTGTTAAGACAGTGCCTAGCATCCTATCAAAAGGATAGCAAGCAATTGATTTTGTCTGTTTCACGTTATAGAAATCATGTCTACACCTCTGAAAGACTACCTACTCACATGTCATGCTGTGTGTCATTGTAAAATTGATTTTTGAAATATTTTTTTGTTTGTCTCTCCAGGGGTTCTGCCATTGCCAAAATAGTTGGTAATAATGCCAAGGACAACCCTTCACTTTTTGATCCAGAGGTTCGTATGTGGGTGTATGAGGAGGAGGTGAATGGACAAAAACTAAGCAACATCATCAACACGCAGCACGAGAATGTCAAATATCTGCCGGGTATTAAATTACCAGAGAAAGTGGTGAGTCTGATATGAGTGGCAAGTGCGAGAGGCTTTTCGTTTATTTTTTTATTTTTTATTTTTAAACTTGTAGAATCGTCATTTGAGTAAAACTTTAATTTGGTCGAAGCTCATTACTTTAATGCGGAATTTAGGCTGACTCATTTCTTATATTATATTATATTAATATCAGCATAGCTGCCAACTGTTCTGATAAAATCGGGACTTTCTCAATTTGGCAATCTGGAGAAAATTTTTAAAAACACAAAATATTGGACTGTTTTGTGTATGGAAATGATCCTTGCAGGTCCCAAGGATTATGCTTTTTTAACCAGCAAATTAAAGCAAGGTACAGAAAAAGCTCTAAATCTAAATCATATTATATAACATTCCAAAAATACTGCTGTTTAGGGAAATGATGGTATTGTGCGTTAATGTGTCCCGATTTAGCTCTTTGAAAAGTTGGCATGTTTAAGGATTGCCAAAATGGGCCTTTTTTATGGCTCTCATTGATCCTCTATTTGAAGAGTTATTTGATAAATATAGATTTTTTTTTTAAAAAGTCATTTATTGGTAAATTTATATAAGGATGAATGGCAAATTGTCGTTGATTGTTCTATTATGTTTTGGTGGGAAATGACTGAAATTGTAGTTGATACCGTGTTCTCCACTGACGAATAATTGAATATTTATTGTATAGATCTACTGTCTAAGAGCAGGGTCACTCTAGATGCACCTACTATGTTGCAATTCTTGTTTTTTTTTTCACAAGTATGAAGAATACCATACTTTTTTTTTTTATGACACCATTGTTTGAGGTATGTCATCGTCTGGATGATAGGATGGGTGAAACTGTCCAGACAATGATTTACTCAGAATTCATTGTTGTCCGGGAAAAAGTATTAGTCATTGTAACTGACTATATTTGGGAGGGGGGGGGGGGTCCCGATAGCTCAGGTGGTAGAGAATTCGCTTCATACGTAAAAGGACTGTGATCAATTCCTGATGCAGACAGGATTATATTTTTTTTTTTACCCCCTTGTCTACCTAGCAATGAGTGGGTAGCTGGGTCTGTTAGATCTGGTCAGAAGTACTTTCCAATAGACTAGTATCCTATCCAAAGGATAGCAAGCAATTGCTATTGCTATTTACACTATAGACTCTTGGATAAACTCTGGCTCCATGGGCCTAGTGGCTCTGAAGGACTTCTTAACTAACTATATGAATTACAAATTTGTCCAAGGCGGGATAAATCGGCGCATTATTGTCCTTGATATATTACACCCTGGCATCAAACGTTTCTTTTCAACAAGTTTTACTGAAAAACAGGTGCATATGTAATTCTGCTAAAAGTAGGCTGTTTACCTTTTTCCTTGGCTTTGGATGCATCTGAAGTACACATTAAATATTGATTTGTCAATAGTAACGTGGCATAATTGTTGAAATTTATAGATTTTCCCAAGTTCATATCAGACTTGCTGCCCAACATGTCAACATGTATAATGAGCAATAAGTGTTCATATCAGAATACATCTACATCTTTTAACTTTTAAAAACTTTTTCATCATAATCTATTCTACTTCCAGAGGATCAGTTCGCTAATTAAACTAACTTAGTTAACAGTGACCGTTTTGTTGGGTTTTTTTCAGTTATTATAGCAGAATTATTTATTTTTAAGTCGCATGTAAACATACATTTATTGTTTTGAATACTATGTATGAAAAAGGATAGTGTCTCTACGAATGGTAATATAATGTAGGGTTGCTTGTCTGCTTTTGTTTGGTTTGTGTTGTTTGTATGTCATTTATCTTTCGTATAATTTCTCTATTCTCATTTCTCAATGAAACCTCGATGTTATGCCAATCTCGCTTTAGCTTAATCAAATTCATGATACATTTTTTCCTTTCATCACAATCATGTCATGTAGTCAAGGTTTCCAATATCCAAAACACGTGCGTTTTAAAATGATAATCTTCCGATTGAGAGCATATTCAATGTCCATGCATTTTAGTCTAATAGGGCTCAGATTCTATTTCTGTAACAGGAAATAGAATTTTTTTTTTTTTAAACTAAAGATGATGGTGTAGTATTAATTGCATCATACATTTCGTAGAGCACTTAAATTATATGAGGGCGCCATATTGTTTTGGAAGAGAAATCCTTAACCTGAAGTGCATTGATAGCACTATATTTTGTATACTTGCGACATAGCTAGCACTGATTGAGAAGGTTAGAAAAGGTTTGTTAGTTTGTGTGTGTGTGTTCAATTTTTTAATTTTTTTTTTTTTGGGGGGGGGGGGGGGGGGGGGGGTTATTTGGACGATAAGTCAATGATTACTTGATATATAACAATTCTACGTGAAGACTGAGTTTGTGTTTTGCCAACAGTCCTGATGTAAAGAAATTTTTTTTTTATGATTGATCTGTCCATTGAGACCACAAGTCACATCAAACTCTTGGGGACTGCCCTAGTTAAAGCTCTACTTGCTTGTTGTTTTGCACACCCTAGAACTGCCATTTATCTCAAATTTTAAATGTTCAAATTTATTTAGGTTCAATTCTGATTTGTTTGTCTCGAGGTTTAAAAAAAACAAAAACAGTTGATAGCATTTGATTTTACTCACAGGTAGATTGTTTTGCACATTCGATTGCTTTAGATTTGGAAGGCATAAAGAACAGTAGTTGGAGTGTGGTGGCTAGCAGCACAAACTTTCCTGTTTAAAAGATTACCAGTTCGGGGATCAGACATATCTGTTTTGTTGTCATGAATTGCCTTAACCATGATGTGTTGTCTCTTTAAGCTGTAAATGAGAACCATCAGGAACAGGGTGGGGGTGGCTGAGAAATGAGTGAATACTCATATCATTTGACATTTCACAATATTTTAGTTTTGGTTTTTATGATTTGCGAACCGTTTTGCACCCAACTATATTTTACACTTTGAATGTTCTCAGATAATATTATTTTCACTGTGTATTGTACTGATTAAATTCATTATATTGATTAATTAAAGGACTCTTTTAAAAAAGAATTGTACTGATTAAATTCATTATAGACGTCTATGATTAATTAAAGTTGTTTTTTTTATGGCATAGTCAACAAGCAAGTGAAATCTCTTTTTTATTGGGGTTTTTTTTTAATTTGGGGGGGGGGGGGGGGGGCGGGTTGTGTTATTTCCAGGTAATAAGAGTGCTTACTAGAAGATCCATGTTGACAAAACTTGTTTTTCCTTATTATTAATTTGTTTACAAAAAAATGTTTGCCGAATATTATTTGGAACCATGATCTTTAAACCAATTATGTCTGTTACATTAATTATGATCTGGCATGCGTGCCCGTTTTCGTCTCAGATAGGGGGGTGGCTTTTGAACGGATCCGTTTTATCATATTATTATCATGTGGTGGGGAGCGGGGTAAGTCACTGCATCAATGGCATTGGAATCAATATCAGATTGCTGCATTGAATCAGTTCCAGATTGTATGTACGGTTTCATTATGTCAGCAAGTTAAGTGTCCACACTGCTGAACTATAACAGAACTTCTTTTTTTTTTTAATTTGATCATTTAAAAAAACAACTTTTTACTATTTATTGAATTGTTAATTAAGATGACCCATGTCTTCGAAGTACGGTTTAATCGTTTGCCAAATCGAGGGTCACCCTCGATTCGTCGACATTTTTATATTATAATATAATTAATTTTTAGCCAAAATGAAAACAGATGCGTTTTGTCGAGAAAAAAATGCGTTTTGTCTGTGTACGGCAGCATAATATTTGTGTCCAAAAGTAAAACCAGACATAGCGTTCTCCTTGAATAACTGCATAATGCCATGTGTAAACTCGAGCTCATTAAAAAAAAAAATGTGATATCAGCATATCAGTCCATATCATATTAGATGTTATTTCATTTTATTTATATTCGTGTTCTCGTTTTGTTGTTTTTATTATTATCAGTATTATTAGAATTGTTAGTAATATTCTTTTTATTCTTCTTATCATTGTTGTAATTATTATTATTATTATTATTATTATTATTATTATTATTATTATTATTATTATTATTATTATTATTGTTGTTGTTGTTGTTATTACTGTTTTTATCATCATTGTTACTATTTATTAATAATAATCGTAATGATAATTATCGTTTTGTTGACAGGCATATAGCAGTAAGAGGGGGAGGTGGGGGGGGGGGGGGGGGGGGCGAGGTGGCCGAGTGAATGAATATAACCAGAGGACTGGTGTGTATGTATGTTCTCTGATTTAACCGTATCAAAGCACACCGCCAATTGCTATTTGGGAGGGGGGGTTGGATATCTTGGATTGATTGATATCAACCTAGGTGCACACATGTGCTGTTCTGATAACCGAACACAGTTATGGGCATGATTTAACATTGTAGTAATGGACAATATTTTACGTTGGTTTGAGAGTATTTCCATTACAACAATTTGGGTTATCAGACCTGTAAAATAGTACGCGTCGATATCAACAGATAAGGCGTTTCTCCTTCAAAGCGTCACAAGAGAGGTTTGACTTTTGCACCATGCTTTATAGTTCACAAACGAGAACGCGAGCCTTGTGTAAACTTCACAAACTCGACCTTAGGGTTAATGATAAGAAATACTGATGGATTTTTGTCATATATAATTTTTTTTTTCAATGGTTAAAAAAAAAGTTATCTTTGACATGAGATCAGTTGAGACATTACAATAAATCCGTTTGCTCTCTCTCTCTCTCTCTCTCTCTCTCTCTCTCTCTCCTCTCTCTCTCTCTCTCTCTCTCTCTCTCTCTCTCTGTGCATGATGTCAATGAGTTAAAATTATCTGCACCCCCGTGTCTGTGTACATATTTTGCCATTATAATATGATGCCACTCAGTTCTGTGGTATTTTGTCTTTTTCTTCGACCGTCATAGAGGTGATTAAGTTTCAATTAGATTCACCCCAGATGATAGAATACATTTTACTATCGTTAAAGGATAATTTTGTGTGTTGGTTACAATAGTTTTGGCGGGCACAATCATGTCCGTTAGCATTTTACTTAATCGCACACCATCTTCTTCTGATCTACATCAATTGTATGTCTCTTGAATTCACTATAGATAGTATGAAGTTGACGTCACTCAGGTCTTTGTTATTGTTTTTTGCCATCCATGTTTATGGGTAAAACTCATTAAACTGTATTAACCAGACTATAAACGTTCAAGGTTACACAAAGTTTTGTACGTTGGTCCGTTATACCATCCGGACGTATAACGGACCAACACACAAAACTCTGTGTAACAATGAAATTTAATAGTCTGGATAATGCAGTTAAGTGAGAATTACTCATAAACGTGGATGACAAAAAACAATAAAGGCCCGAGTGGCGTCATCTTCCTTCTATCTATACATGTTGTGAGAAGATTAAAATAGATTATGTTGACGACTGACAAATGCACGGTTCCCATGACATTGGTTGACCTGGCCTTGCATCGTTTGCTAGTTTTGATTGTTTGTCTGTTGTTTTGTTTTGTTTTGTTTTAATGTTTTTGTTCAGTTTTATTTTTTTGTTTTGTTTTTGTTTCTTCTTTTTCAGTCTTTCTTTTTTTTTCTCTCTCTCTTTTTGTTATTTTTTTGTTTGTTTGCATTACTTATGATAGATAAACAAATGGTATTGTGCACAGATTGCAACAGGTGTTGTTGCAAGTGACACTGCGTCACTTGTCACACTCAACGATCGTCCGCATTGATTGAATGGGACCATAGCCATCTTACACACTTGCCTATCTGAATATCACTCGCAATTTAAACACGGGCGATTGAAGAAAAAAAAAACAACATATGATACAATTCTCTATTCTTTATGTCAAAATATCATGATACATGCTCACACACTGTGGGGCTGATCGCTTCAGGAGACAGGCAAGTTCTGAAGGTAGCTTTGGGTGCGACTTCTTGATATCGTGATGGATTGTCCAAGGCTACTTCTATCCTTGACTTATAGATAGAATGAAGTTGACGTCACTCGGGTCTCTGTTTTTGTTTTTTGCCATCCACGTTTTTGGGTAAAATTCTCACTAAACTGTATTAACCAGACTATAAACATTCAAGATTACACACAGTTTTGTGTGTTGGTCCGTTATAATTCCGGATGCAATGTTGTGAGCTTCATAGCCAAGCGCATACTATCTATAGTCCCCTTTTCCTTACCGCCCCTCCCCCCTACACACATGCACATTACCTTTTGCTTCTTGCAAACGGGTGCATCAAGTCTTATATCTTTTAACTCTCCCATTCTTCTGTTTTACTGATAATGAATTGACCTTAATCAATGTGTCGTTATCCTACCCCCCCCCCCCCCCCACACACACACACCGCTGTATATGTTATCTCCAACAAAGGTTTGGTAGTTTTGCTATTCGCCGTCGTCCCAAGTATCTTTCTCCCCTTGCTCTATTGTCTCCTTCAACGTTTTCTGTCTGGAGTGAAATGTCTTGGTTTTGCCCATGCCCTTGCTGTGATGGAAATAGTCTCTTTTATTTTTTAATTTTATTTATATATTTATTTTTGTTTTTGTTCCAGTGAGAGATGGTAGCCCCCCCCCCCCCCCTTCCTCTTTGCATGTTATCTAGCTGGGTGACCGTATATTATTCTTCGGAACTACATGCATCTTAATTGTCTCCGTTTTGGCGATCCGAACAGTCTTCATGGCGTTGTCCTTATGAGATTATTGGGGGGGGGGGGGGGGGGTTTATTTCCTACAATGATGTCTATTCCGTCGTACTCTGACGACCCCCTTCCTACCTCCCCTCCCCCAACATTTAATAAAAAATATTGCCAGAAAACTCGTCTTTCAAATATCGAACGATTAAAATGGTCGTCATCTTGCTGACTGCTCTCAAACCTGAGACTTCTTTCTCAGTATAATTACTTGTACTGTGTCTAGTGTGCAACTATTCCCGCTTGACCTACTTTTTCTTCGGCGTGTGGGT
Organism: Berghia stephanieae; assembly: GCF_034508935.2. Lineage (NCBI taxonomy): Eukaryota > Metazoa > Mollusca > Gastropoda > Nudibranchia > Aeolidiidae > Berghia > Berghia stephanieae. The sequence goes on from NC_088371.1 coordinate 11,604,757, forward strand.
GTTGTTGGCGCTGAACTCTAAATTTAACGGTTCTTTCTGAAGCACTGAAATGACCTAAATGCATCGTTAGTGTAGTCTGACTTCTATCGAATGGACTAAAAGCGTGGTCCTCATTTACAAAAATAATACTACATATTATTGCTGTTATTATTATTATTATTATTATTATTATTATTATTATTATTATTATTAGTATTATTATTATTATTAGTATTATTATTATTAGTATTATTATTGTAAGTGTTGGTGGTATTACCGTCGTTGTATTGTTTTTTTTTTTTTTTTGTTATTAATGGTATTTTTGTTGTTGTTCCATTTACCTTTTTTTTCTCACTTCCATGTATGTTATCAAATTGTATGAAGTATTGGCAAAAGCCTAGGATTAGCCTAAGATTATGGCTGCACCGTATGGTTTGGTGGATGCCGACTTAAAGATAAATCAAAAATTTCAAAATCCATCAAAAATAATCAACCAACAGTCAAAAACATTTTATACCATGAATTTAATCTTTTACCATCTGGGAGACGGTTTTGTCAGATTGCATGTAGAACTTACAAGTATAAATCAACGTTCGTTCCATCAGCAATAGAAATATTGAATATTTCATATGGTACAGCAAAACCAAGGACTGATGTGTTGACTGATTGACTGATTAATTTATTTAATGTTAGATTAATTGACCAATTGATAATGATGATAATTTTTGGTGTTGAATTGCCACAATTGTAACAAATTGAAAACGAAATGGATATGTTTATGTTGTGTCTATCGCACGCGTGAAAGAAAGAGAGAGAGAGGGAGAGAGAGAGAGAGAGAGAGAGAGAGAGAGGAGAGAGAGAGAGAGAGAGAGAGAGAGAGAGAGAGAGAGGGAGAATAAGTAGGAGTGAAATATCTGTTCGGTGTTATAGTTATCATATAACGTTATAACAAGTGTAACTAAATGACAAATTGCCATAATTATAGACAAGATCTATTAATTATTATTATTAGAACAGACAAGTATTTTACTTAAACCCATGCCGTAAAAATGAGGCAGTGCTAAGTAAAGCAGAGAGAAAAATACCAAAAAAAAAAAAGCACCCACCACCCGCAAATGAATATCCAACTGCCTCGACATGGACATTTTTAAAAATTATATATATATATATATATATATATATATATATATATATATATATATATATATATATATATATATATATATATATATATATATATATATATATATATGTGACGGGATGGGGACGACGTGTTCTGAAATCAATTATGTGCTCCTTGGATGGGGATACGCGTGAACAGAGTTAGTAAAGATCACTATGATAGGGGTGATTTATTTGATTTTCTTTTTTTTTTCTCTTTCTTCTTTGTCTGGCAGTTTCATACACACCTTTTGGGATTTTAAATCTTATATAATACCAGTGTCAGCTTTCCAATTTTTTTCAATGACAATCAATGCATGTACTTTGACCCCATGTCGTCTTTATTTGTATGTCATTGTCCTCCAACCACATCAGCCTCAAACTCGCATCGTCATGTCAGCCCTGTAATTATCATTGAATCATTGCATCTAAATATCGATACCAACTGTCACAAAATGTCAACACTTAATATCGATAACAGAATAACTGACACTTAATATCGATAACAGAATAACTGAGCAAGCGAAATTTTCAATACGTTATTATTATTTTTATCAATTAGGTCTCATCGTGAAGTTAATTACAGAAAAACATGTGGGGTACCGGGCAAAAATAAATAAAATAAATACACGAATAAATTGGGTTGAGATAAGTGGTCCTTTTATAGCTGGAGGAGGAGGGGGATAAATAGATAGATATGAGAGAGAGAGAGACAGAGAGAGAGAGAGAGATAAGTGGTCCTCTTATAGCGGGAGGAGGAGGGGGATAATTAGATAGATGGATAGATAGATATGAGAGAGAGAGAGAGAGAGAGAGAGAGAGAGAGAGAGAGAGAGAGAGAGAGAGAGAGAGAGAGAGAGTATGTGTTCTTTATTTGGATTATTTCTGTCAGGACCTCGTCATTTTGGTATCTGTCACATCTCGACTCCGTTGCTCCAATTTCAAATGTGGGCCATTGGCATATTGGCGTCATTTGTAAACAACACGTTTTTTTTTTTTTTTGCCTACTGATTACACAACACACAATGCCTAATAAGAGCTAAACTAGGTCAATAGTGTGGGCTTGGGTGCCCTGTCGCCTGTCACAGTGATAAGTAACTGATATGCGTTAGTATGGTATTTAAAAAAAAAAGTACCTATGCCGTTTCGCCCAATACATCATAAGATATCGTCGCCTAGGCATTCCATGAAAGAATATAGATAATTAATCAAACAAGATGTCTGATGTCAACAGGAATCACCCATGTTGTCCAAGTGAGCAAATTGGGGGTTAATAATCTTGCCCAAGGAAAAACAACGAAAGCGCCTGAATCGGGGCTCGAACCCTGGACCTTCCGGGTCACATTGCAATGCTTTCGCCCCCTTCGTATGGTATTAGGTACATGATAAACTTTATAAAATAAGCGTACATTGCTCATCAAGTTCAAACTCATGGTGGTCTAAGTCCTTCTCGAAACATAAATACTTTATTAAAGACCACTGCTTGAAACAGGCAATATCCCCTTTGAATAATTATGCCATTATCTAACTTTCGACTGACAGTCATACCAAATCAAGAGTATCGTGAGCGCCTTAACCCTTTCCTTACCAGCCATTTTCAGAATTTTCTTTAAAAATTTCACACTTACTCAAGGTAAAAATATTTTTTTTCTTACTCAAGCAGAAAAGCAACAAATACATTCTATGCATAATATTGATCATCAAAATGAACTCATAGCTATAATAAAGCATTTTTATGAAAATTGTGTGATTTACAAAAGAAATCTGAATGATAAAAGTGCTGATTGGATCGTAACGATTTTCCTGTGGTCGGTAAGGAGAGGGTTAATGTTACTTGTAAAAAAACAAAAATAAAACAAACAACAAACAAACAACAAACAAACAAATGGAAGGAGGGGAGAAAATAAAATTAAAAAAAACAAAACAAACAAACCAAAAACCAAATCAAACCACTATTCTAATGAGAAAAAAAAACAAAAATAAAACAAACATAATATTTTTAAATGGTGAGAAAACATGTCCTTCGCATATCGCGCTCTTAAAATTACCCAAATCTTATCAAAAACTTTAAAAAAAAAAAATCAGGATGAGGGTCAATTCAAATCATTAAATCAATCGAGCGATATTTCAATTACGAGTTTGCCAACCAAGTGTTTAAAAATGTGTGTTTATCATAGTACGGCAATGTTGACATTCTGCCACAGCTTGCACATATTTTCAACTCCACTACTTCACTGTAATGATGTTCCTGTGCCGTGCCATTGAAAAAGTAGACCAGAAAACTACCTTGTTTTATGATTTTGCTGCATTTTTTTTTTCGCGCGCACGTGTGTGTGTGTGTGTGTGTGCTTGTGTGAGTGTGTGTGTGTGTGTGTTTTAAAGTTCTTAATGTTTTGGCACAGGTAATCAATATTCAAACGGGAGTTCGGTCGGAGAGATAACCTATATATTTATACACACACGCACACACACACACACACACACACACACACACAGAGCGAGAGAGAGAGAGAGAGAGAGAGAGAGAGAGAGAGAGAGAGAGAGAGAGAGAGAGAGAGAGAGAGAGAGAGAGAGTTTTCTCAGCGTTATTAATTTTAACGACCACTTTAATACTTGCCACCACCATGGTTGAGATCAGAAACGAAAAGGAGATAAAATCTCCTAAGATATGTAATTGTTGAATGTTTGATCCTAACAATGCTATACGTGTGGATTCTCTCTCTCTCTCTCTCTCTCTCTCTCTCTATCTATCTATCTATCTGTCTATCTCTCTCTCTCTCTCCCTCTCTCTCTCCCTCTCTCTCTCTCTCTCTCTCTCTCTCTCCCTCCCTCTCTCTCCCCCTCCCTCCCTCCCTCCCTCCTCCCCCGCCTTCTCTTTTTTTTCTATATTACTCTCTTTTTTTTTCTATCTTACGAATTCAGTGATGATAATACCCGCGGAATTCCGGGATTTTGGGATTTTCTCAGAAATTTTCCGCTAATTTTGCCGTGTCAAACATTTTCCTCTGATAAAAGCTCAGGTCAAGTGGTGGATCCGTGAAAAAATCATCATCATGTCTTGTGTTATATTTTGACACATGTTGCATGAATTTTGGTGACATCCCATTTTTATGTGATAAATTGGTGCCAGATGTCAAAATGAAAGTTAATCCAATCTGTCGACTTGCATCAAAGCTGCTTTTGCTTGACAAAATCAATACAGGGCTGCCATATGGTTTTTGTTTCAATCAAATTGCTCAGTCTGTGGTGGACTTAGAGCATTATTTACAACTGGTTTGAGTTTACCATATATGTGTAAAATGTTGCAATAGTGGACAGGAAACTCAACTTCGGTTAATCGCAACATGTTCGCTGATCGCAATTTATAATAATATTTTTCTTTTAATATATTTCTAACTTTTAAATTATTATTATTACGTGGATAGCTGTAAGAATGCTGTAGGTTCAAAATAAATGCACTAAGACTATTTTTTGGGGCATTCAACTTGTATATTACATAGGTGGGTACTTCCCATATATTTTTAACCAAAAGTAGTGGTAATGGTGGTGGTGCTGGTAGCAGTAGTAGTAGTAGTTGTTGTAGTAGTAGTAGTAGTAGTAGTAGTAGTAGTAGTAGTAGTAGTCACCAGCACTACAACCACCATCACAGCGCTGGCACTGCCACAAGCACTACCGCATCATCATTACCATCATCACTACTACAACCTATACCAACACAAGCATCAAAACAAGTACCATGGTTGGGGTCTCTTGATCACGTCTTTGGGGTGTTTCGAAATGCAATAGTCCTAGGTATTGCAACTTCTGAGCCTTATACTGATTTAAAGTGATGACTTATCTTGGTGTCTCCATAAACCAGATATTGCTGCAAATGATTGTTTAAACGACGAAGATCTTTTATTTTGATTTTGGGTTCGGGGTTAGCTTTTATATAAAATTTGTATTTTGCATTCGCTCAATATTTGCACTATTGTTTTCAACAAAATACCGTGTTTTTTGGGTTTTAAATTACTTTTTTAATTGCTAAATACATAACAAAAAACAAACACTTTGAGGATCATAGACTTAAATACACTTTTCACTATGGGAAGGTTGGCACTCAAATGGTGAGTCCCAGATCACGATAATTAAATTACATAGCTTCTTTTTATGGCAAATTGGCTTCGCCATCATTCTGTCTTTCAGGCAAATTGATCCCTGTTCACTTTCAGCCATGGGGCTTCCCCCCTTGACTTCCTTCCATGTTGTCCCCTTCTTCAGTTCAGACTCGATGTTGCACCACCAGCTGTTAATCAGTCATTCCTCTTTTCATTTCCCTTGAGACTTCCATCATAGGTGTTTGTTGTTTTTTTGGTTTCTTTTTTTTTTTTTTTTGGGGGGGGGGGGGGGGGGGGGGTGGAGTTTTGGGATTTAGGTTAGCATTTTCAACAATGCCATGTGATACTGATGACTGATGCAGGCCTTGAACCTATCCTGGGCATTGGCCTCAGACAAACCTCCTCCATTCAGTACGGTTCAGTTGCAGCTAATTCTCTGCTTGACTGCCTGTGAGTTTCTCCACCAGGAGTTGCGTGGTCTGCCTCTTTTTTTCTTCTACTTAGAGTGGTCTATATAAGAATTGTTAGAGCTTCAATGTCATTTTTAGCTAAATCTCTTTTTTGCTTTCTTTCTTTTTTTTTTTCAATTAATTATCAAAGAATTTTAAACAATGGAAGATTCTATTTGTTTCTTTTGAATTACCAACAAAAAGTGATTGAAACAAATTAACAGAGTATTTATGAGGCTTGCCTTCAAACCAATGAATTTAAACTCCTTTATTTATTTTATTCTCACAGATTGCTGTCACCAACGAGAAAGAGACTGCAAAGGATGCTGACATTTTGGTGTTTGTTTTACCCCATCAGTTTGTCAGAGCATGTTGTGAGAAACTGAAGGGACACATTAAACAAGATGCCGTGGCCATAACATTGATCAAGGTACCGAGAACACATTAGTTAATTCTTGATCTCCCGGTTCTGATCTTTTTTGTTCTTGTCCTTTTTGTTGTTGTTGTTGTTGTTGTTGTTGTTGTTGTTGTTGTTGTGTTCTTCTTCTTCTTCTTCTTCTTCTTCTTCTTCTTCTTCTTCTTCTTCTTCTTCTTCTTCTTCTTCTTCTTCTTCTTCTTCTTCTTCTTCTTCTTCTTCTTCTTGTCTTATTCTTCTTCTCCTTTTCCTCTGCCGCCACTGCCTCCTCCTCCAAAGCTACGAGAACTGCCGACTAACTGCCCTGCCTCCCAGGTATGCATATTATAGCAACTCACTGCTATATGAATGCCCCTCCAGTCATCGCAGATCTAAACTTCAATAGTATAGATATTGCCATCTGGAAGTATAAAGGACCAACACATAAAATTATCTTAAACGTTTATAGTCTGGTTAATTCAGTTTAGTGAGAATTACTCATGAACAGGGATGGCAAAAAACAATAACAAAGACTTGAGTGACATTAATTTCATTCTATCTATACCTGGTCCCTCATAAAGCCCTGGGTGGGAATCCTGACCTCCCATAGTGGTACATACTGTCTTCTATCCCCTTATATCTGTTTTCCAACATGCTTTCTGTCTTTGTCTCGGAATGAGATTACTTGGTTTTGTCCTGGCCCTGGCCGGAGTCCTAGCTGGGAGGGAAACAGTCAAATGCATAGTTATTGTTTTGGGAGATGATATTTTTTTCCTTGTAAATCATCTCTCTGTTATGTATTAATATATTTGTTATTTTGAGTGTATAATGTAAGCATTTGAGTGTATTCCTCTTTGTTGGATTTTGTGCTTGTGTCCGGATGAGACTTATAGGTGATCTCAAGATAAGTACATTGGCGGTATGCTCTTGGAATCTACATCTGATCCCTATTTGTTCCCAGTTCCCCTATGTCTTACTTTTTCTTGGGTGCTTTAATTGTAATTCTAGAACTTTTTTCTATCCCATTTTCTTCCTTTTTACTGGCGCTGATATAACCTAAATGTGTTGCAAGCGCCGTAACAAACAAACAAACAAAACCTCATAAAGCCAGGCTCAGTTTGTGATGACTTAGATTATTTAAGTTGTTTCATTTTGTTTGCTTTGATTTAGATAAATTACCAGGTGTTTTCTGTGGCAGCACCCAGGAAAATCAGTTTTCAATCATTTATATAACTATTTAGCCTCTTGGCACTCAACCAGCAGCTACTGAATTCAGTTGCACCACACCCAGGTGGTTCAAGACTATAAAATTGTTTTTGTTTAAAAAGAGTTATATTGTTTACGACTGGTTCAGCGTACCAATTTTCTACTTCAGATATTGATTTTAGCTAAGGATAATCGCATTTGATGAGACCAATCATCTTCTTTCTAAAAAAAAAATTTACATAGCTTTTTGAAAAAAATTACAATTTCATCTAGTCAGCTCACAGTCCAGAACTGCTTAACCAAGTGCAATTTCTCAAGACGTACTTACTATAAGGGCACACAAAAAACGGCTGAAAAAGGTATAGGTAGCAAGAAAGCTTTGAAAAAGGGGAAGCTATTTTGCTATTTTCCTAATATATCATTTTTCTAGGGGTATGGGATACTGTGTCAAACATTTCTCACAATCTATTCCATGAAATTGTTTGAAAATTTTCATAGTCATCACAGAGATAATGTACGAGGCTCTTTCATAATTAACCGAAAAATGCCTGTAAAATCCACGTTTTTTATGCTATCAACAAAATTCTTGCACGTGTTCATACCTTGACTCGTCCTTCATTTCTCTACGTAACAGCCAAGTCTGTTGACACACTTCTGCCAATGCCGCACCATGGAATAGATACCCTCTCGGAAGAAATTTCCGTCAAGGTTTTGTAGCCATTTCCGCACATGGTCAACAAGCTCTTCATCGACATCAAAGCGCTTTCCTGCCAGCTCACGTTTCAGTGGCCCAAAGAGGTGATAATCAGATGGTGCGAGGTCTGGACTGTGTGGTGGGTGTGGTAAAATCTCCCATCCATATTTCTCTAGCCAACCTTGCGTCACTCATGCTGTGTGGGGTGTAGCGTTGTCGTGTTGCAAAATGACCCCGTTGGTCAACTGCCCTGGGCGCTTTCTGCGAATGGCCTCCCTAAGCTTGTCAAGAGTTTGGCAGTACCTTGCAGCATTGATTGTTTCTCCATGTTGTAAGGTTTCGAACAGAATAACACCACGACTGTCCCAGAAAACAGGTCCCATTATTTTCTTTGCTGACCGCATGACTTTGAATTTTTTCGCGACAGGTAAGGATGGATGTTTCCATGTCATCGAATCTTGCTTTGTTTCTGGGGTGCAATGGTGCAACCAAGTCTCATCACCGGTGACTATGCTGTCAAGAAAAGTCACATCGTACCCTAGAAAGTCTCCGCCAGCGTTGGCAGTATGCCCGTGAACCCTGAGTGAGCTCTTGCTTCTTCTCAAAAGTTCCCAGCAGATGTCCAATCTTTATTCTTTATGATTGTCTGTCAATTGCTTAGGAACCCATCTTGCGCTGACTTTTCTGTAGCCAAGTTCATCAAATACAATTCTATGGGCAGAAGTTTCCGAAATTTCAAGACTGCTTGCGATTTCATGAAGTTTCAACCTCCTGTCTTGACGAATAAGCTCATCAACTCGCTTCACATTGTCTTCTGACGTCGCAGTTATCGAACGCCCTCTACCTTCCCTGTCTGTCAAGTCGGAATGGCCGGCTTCAAACAAATTACACCAGTGATAGACTTGTGTATGGCTTATAACATGCTCACCATATACACTCTGAAGTTCTTTATGAATTTCGGTAGGATTCAGACTTTTGGCGTTCAAAAAACGTATGACAGCTCTGATTTCCTCCTTTGACCAAGTTTCAAGGTGGGCCGCCATCTTTAAAATCGTCTAGAAATTCATTGTGCAAAATGATGCACTTTATAATTTCTGGGAATATCCGTAAGGAAATAAGGAATATCATGTCATTTACAGAATTAAAAAATCTCCACTGGTTGCTGAGCAATGGGCATATTTCGGTTATTTCTGAAAGAGCCCTCGTATTATGTCTCCAAAGAAAGATTTTTTTTTAGAGGATATGTGTATTTTGACTTATAACCCAACTTATACATTTTTAACACCCATTTTGGCATAAAATTTTGATTCGCAACTTTGTAATGTTCTAATACAAATCTCATAAGCTATAGCTTGACACAAAATGCTACAATGTTGATAGGAGGAAAGAATATTGAGGTTATTCCTTCATTAGTTTTGTGGAAAATTTTCCACAAGATTGTTATACTTTTTTATGCCAGACCCCGAATCAGGACACAAAGCAGGTATCAACACAGATAATGCATTTTTTTTTTCAACAAATATGTTTTTTTAATCCTGTAATGATGATACAGAATGATTAAAACCGCTCAATGTAGGCAATTCATTTAAATTTTACAAGACCCAAACAGCCTCTTAAAAATAAGGTTTCTTAAGTTTTCCAATCCATGAAATAATTATCGGCCATTAAACAGATTCTCTGAATTCTTTCAGATTGCCCCCTTACTCCTCCCCCCTATTTAGTTATTTACTGTATTTTTTTGGGTATGTATTAAGATATAAATTAATATTGATACAAGAGGATTCACATGCTCGATGTTCTTCATATAGCTTCATTTATTCCTCCAAGCTGACCATAATATACTAGTTGGCATCCATCCTTCTAATGTGAACACTTTCAATCTCCTTCACTGCCTATAGATAAGTGCTCAATCACATTTGAATCTAATGGGGTAATCTGTTTAAAAGTCCTTAATCCAAGGACAAAGCAACAGACTTATAGAGTTATGATTCACTGTATATATATAGCGGGTGGTTGGATGGGAACATCACCCTTGAATCATATACCTATGATGTTCGCATGGGTGTACGATCCGACAGTGATGTCGTTTCTTCTTCTCTTTACTAGCCTATCCTGCTTCTTTGGTTTGTGATTGTATTTTTGACAGGGGATATTTTTTTTTCTGTAAATCTTCTGCCTGTTTGTTCTTGGTTATTTATAATTTAGCTTATGATATCTTTAGGTTATGATTTTGATTTACATTTGTACTATTTTTGTTAGATTGCTTGTTTTTTTGTTTCAGCGGTCTCTCATATAACCTCAATTGTGTTGGAAGAGACCTAAAGCAACAAACAAACAAAAAAATTCACTGTATAATCGAAGATCACTTAATATCCATTAGTTTTTAGATCATTAAAATACATGTTTTAACAGATAAAGTAATTCTACACAATCATATAATTTTATGTAGGCTCAAGTCGTCAAAGAGCAGGCCAGTTTTTTATTATTTTTTTTTAACCATACTTAATGAAGTTTTCAGGAATTCTGTGTGATGTTTTTAAAATCAGGTTTAACGGGTGAATTAGACTTAATATGAATGGCTTTGCAATTTTACCAGTGTTTTCGAATCTTATTGTTATTATTCTTGATGAATTGTTTTTGTTTTGTTGTTTTTTGTTTGTTTTTTTGTGTTTTGTTTTTTGTTTTGTTTTATTTTTCTTGTTTTCTTCTGTGTCATTCTTTTATTATTAACAACTCCATTTTGTCATGAAATGAAAGTTCTCCACCGCTCTAATGTAATTTTTTTCAATATTCTGCTGTTTGCCATATGATTTATTAATGCTAAGACAACCATCAGATGACACTAGTCTTGTCAAATGTGCTTAGTCTTAGGACTGATATAAAAATCAATAAACATGCATGTTAACTCAAAAAAATTTGAAACGTTTTTATGGTGATACTTAACAACTTCCCTTAATGACATATGTCATTTGGATAGAACAGTTTACAGCGTGCACAAATCGTTTAACTCAAAGTAATACTCGACTAAGGGTTTAAGATTTTGATTAGTTTCTGTGCTTAATGTTTAAGCTTACATATATTTTTCTTTTCTGAAAGTGGTACATAATACAATGCTGGATCAGGGCTAGAAATACATACACATTTAAAAGGACACTTCCAGTAACTAGTTTTACACACTTTTCTTTTTATGTGTCATACACACAACTTTCCATGTTTTTGTCTTACACGAGTACCTGCTTTCAATTTTTTACAAATTCATGAATGAGAATGAGGCTCTCCTTTTTTTGACACATGTTGCTTAAATTTGAACAAAATATATTCATGCTGGGTGGGGTTCCTGACCTCCCATAGTGGGCAGGGAGGTACTTACTGTTTTTGCCTTGGAATGAGATTATTTGGTTTTGTCCTGGCCCTGGCCGGATACCCTGACTAAGAGGGAAACAGTCAAATGTATAATTAGTTTTGGGAGATATATTTTTAACTTGTAAATCATCTCTTTATTATGCTCTGTATTATGTATGATTTGTAAACATTTGAGTGTATTCCTCTTAGTGGAGACCTGTGCTTGTGTCTGAATGAGACTTTTAGGTGATCTCAAACTAAGTGCTTTGATAGTGTGCTCTTGGAATCTACACCTGTTTCCTATTTGAACCAATTCCCCTTTGTCTTCCCTTTTCTTGGGTGGCTTTAATTGTAATTCTACAACTTTTAACTGTCCCATTTTCTTCCTTTTTACTGGCGCTGATATGACCTAATTGTGTTGCAAGTGCCATGAAACCCTTAAAAACAAACAAACAAACAAAAATATTCATGATTTATGTTGACATTCGGAGCAATGGATCAGGTGGCTAAACATTAAACTTGATAATCATATTCAGCCCACAGTATGCATAATTAAGTAAGTAAGCAGTAAGCCTAGCAGTCTGAATGACGCTTGCTGAGAATTGTGTCGTTCCGTCACAGATTAAAAAAAAAACCCTATCAGAACATATCAGAAATTTCTGAATTCAGATGAGGCAGAATTAATCCCTGAAGAACTAAGAAAAACTGCAGTACCCTCCGTACTAGAGCCACAACAAGATCTTGATAGCCTTAAAATCTGGCCCAGGACTATGACCAATGGAAACAATTAACAACATTGATGGAGAGAGCAGCTATACTCATCAGTGATGATACTTTTCCGCGGATCCGCGGAAATCCGCGGCTTTCTTTCCTTTCCTCGGTTTTCCTCCTCAGATCCTCGATCCGCGGATATTTCTTTCATTTCCTCCTTCTACTTTTTTTAAATATAATAAATCTTTAAAAAATACCTCCTTTTTAAAAAAAAAAATATATATATATATAAAAATTTCCTCCTTTTACTGGACTCCGGGCGTTTTAAAATTGTACTCAAAAGAAGTCATCCTGCCTACTTTCCTGTGGTGCAAGAATGTTCTAGGTGAGTTTTCCGTTTTTCCGAGACTTTTCCTCCTTTTTGACTTTTTGTGAGTATCATCACTGACTCATCGAGTTTTAAAAACTCTGTGGCTGAATCACACAATTGCGAGGCTTACTACTACTACTACTTTTCACTGCCAGAACAGGACTTGAACTGGTGACCCACATGAGTGAAGGAGAGTGTTTTGCTACAAGTCTACAAAGCCTGACAAACAAGAAAAAGCAATTGCTTGCTACCTTTTTGATAGCTGGCTAGCTTTTACATTACACCAGATCTAACAGATCTAGAATGGCCCAATCATTGAAAAAAAAAAATCTCAATTTTGACTTAGGATCAAACCTCATTCCCTTTACTTGTTATGGAAGTGCTCCACCAAGCAATTGGAACCCTTATTGAGTGCTCGTAGGTGCAGATAACGTCCAGATCTATAATCTATTTTTTTTTAGCCCTGGAATGACATTAAATGTTTCACAAATAATGTGAAAGCAAGCCAGCCATCAAAAAGGTTGCAAGCAATTCTTTTTGCCTGTTTGTAAGGCTTTGTAGTTTTGTAGCACAATAGCACAACACTGTTAAAAATGTAAAATTCTCAATAAAACTTTAATTTTCAATTCCTTTCAATGTTATTATCGTTTTCCTTCCAGGGTTTTGAGGTAGCAGAGGGTGGTGGGATACTACTCATATCTCAAGTCATCAAGTCGGTGCTTTCAATCCCATGCGCAGTTCTGATGGGTGCAAACATTGCTAATGAGGTGGCGATTGAAAACTATTGTGAGGCAACCATAGGTAGGAGGATATTTTTTTTTTTTCACTTGATTATTATCATAGGTTTATACATTTTTATATTGAAGATTAGTTTAACAATGAAAATTTGCTTAATTAAACAGTGGTGTTCTGAAGAAAAAAATTCTGATTCACTACATGTGACTTTGTTCGACAATTCAGAGATAAAGGAAAAATTAACTGAGGATTTTTAAAAAAAAAAGGTTATAAAGACAATTTTATGGATAAAAGAAGGAATTTCCTAAAGTTGCATTTTAAAAAATCTCATTTATATAACCAATTCCGCTATTCCCCCCCCCCCCCTCCCCCCATCTTTCATAGCTGAAAGAGCATATTATTTGTATTATTAATAAAATTCCTTATAAACTAACTGAAATCCATTAGAATTGAAAAGCTCAAGTCGATATTATCAATGGTGCAATTATTATTTGTTTGTGCAGATTTTTAGATTATCATCTGATTTTTTATGAATTACTGTATTGTATGTTTCATTCTTTTATTTCTTTTTGGATTAATCAGAAAAATAACATAGGCATATCAGCAGTTACAAAGGGCAAAACGCATAAGCTGTTTGTCTCATTATATCAGCTTATGAAGCTCGGTACTGGCCAAATTTGCCTGGCATACCATTGTAGATAATGCATATTATTACATAAACCAATTTAATTATAATCCATTTTTTTTAAAAGTAGCAAGTAAGCCTCAATTCAAATTTCTTCTCAATGCTTTGTTGTTGAACTTCACGTAAGAAACATCTTTTCTCTATCAATTCCTCAGGTTGTGACGACCCAGTAGGCCCTCTGGGCAGGACTTTGAAGTCTGTTTTTCAAACAAATTACTTCCGTATCGTCGTCGTCCAGGACTCAATCACTGTTGAAGTCTGTGGTGCCCTTAAGGTACTTTTCCAAGTGATCAGTTTGTAGTCATTCACACAGTAGCCTGCAATGTTAATTATTTGGAAATGTATAGTATTCATAACACTTTTTATACTCTATTATTTTTTCACCAGTTCTCAATTATTTTTTTTTCTGGTGGAATGTTGATTTTAAAGGTCAAGGACAATGCCATACCAGGGTTGCTTACCAGTGTGAAATTTCTTATTTTGAAAATATCAGAAAATTTATGATAATACAGAAGAAATGAAGGAAATCAAGCAAAACGTGGCACCAGTGTTTTTGTTTGGTTCTCTAAATTTTTTATCACATTCAATTATTTAAAAGTGTTGCATTTTTAGTAAAAGGTTAGGTTGCCAAAGTATTTTAGCTCATCTTGCTCTCCATAGTTATTGCATTTGTCAGTTTATTATTTTTTTTTGCATCGGGAATCTTGAAGTGATAATATATTTTTTTTAAAATATTGAATAATGTGCTCTGTTCCTGAGTAAAATTTGAAAAAGAGGCGACTCAGAAGTTATTTGTCACCAACTATTGTGATATAATGTTACAAATATTGACAAATCTGTATTTTATCAACACTACAAAGTTCACCATGGTCAATGAAAAATAGATAATGAAATTTAGATGAGAGGCTTCATGATAAAGTAATAAAATTTTACAAGATTTTTCAACCTTTTTAAATATAAAGAAAAATTATTTTTAAAAACCCCAAGCAAACTAAGAATTCAATAGTCATGCCTATTGTCTAATTCCGAAATTCATCTCTCATTTTCTTTTTTTAAAATATATATATCATTATGATGATGCTTCCCACCATTCTGTTTCCTTTTTCAGTGTGGCCAGGTTGCAACAAATGTTATTTATGTTTTTTGTCCTGTTCGATAGAATGTGATTGCCACAGCTGCAGGCTTCATTGATGGTTTGGGTTACGGAGATAACACTAAGGCAGCCATCATTAGGCTTGGACTTATGGAGATGATCAAATTCTGTGAAGTGTTTTACCCTGGTGAGCTTTGATTTTGAATCGTTAATGGTATTATTTTTACTTTTATTATTGTCTACGCAGCCTTATGGTCTTGTGGTATGACACTTCTGATTTCTAGGTTCTTGGTCCAAGTTCTGCTTCGTGCGGCGCAAAGCTGAGTCCTTGGATAAGGACTTCACTCGCATTCTTTTGCTGAACCTAGTACCGGTAACAAAAAAATAAAAACCCTCCCCCAGGTAACAGCACCTATGAGTGTCATGTCTTTTTCTCTATGTTAAGTGTTGCTTTTGGCTTGGGACATTAGCACAATGAGCTCATTTGGTGGCATTTAAAAGCTCCCATTTTTAAAATTGGATTTTACCGAAATTGTTTAAGAAAATTGGTGAAAATAACATTGTGCTTGCGAAAAATTAGATATATGTCTGAATTTTAGAACACTGCATCAGTTACAAAGCATTTTAAGGTAAAAGTAATTAACAGAAATAAAGATTAGTATCATACATTTTTGGTGGACACAGATTTTGTTGTTGTTTGTAGCAGGTCCTAGAATGTGGTAATCGCTCTTTGACTGATTAATAAATGTCATTTACAATAGTGTTATATCTACCTCATTCTACTTTATAAAATTGTATTTAACTTCTATGAATTGACCCAATCTGTCATCAGGTTCAAAGTTAGAGACCTTCTTTGAGAGTTGTGGCATTGCCGATCTTATCACAACTTGCTATGGAGGAAGAAACAGGAGGGTGGCTGAAGCCTTTGCTAAGACTGGAAAGGTAGGGGAGTGAGAGTGTCCCATGCTATGAGATATAGTCCTTTGCAACCGTTCATAAGTTGTATATCCTGGTTTCTGTCTGTAGTGTTAAATTATTGTTAAATAATTGTTTGCTATCTTTTGGATAGGACATTATTCTATCACAAAGAATTCTCCACCAGATCAGAAGTATTATCAACAGTTCAGACAGGTCAGAAGAAATGTCCAACTGTAATTGGATTTGAAATCAATCTATTTGCTTGATAGTAAAGTGAGCTGTACTTTTTCGTTGAGCTGATGTTCCCAATATCTGAGTTTGGAGAGCACTTAATTCACACACTAAAGGGATCAATATCAATTCAGGGTGCATTTGTGGATTTTTTTTTTCTGACAATCCTGTCTACCTAGTAGATCTTGGGTAGCTGGTTCTGTTTGATATGGTGGAAAGTACTTTGTGATAGACTAGCATCCCGTGCAAAGGGTAACAAGTAGTTGTTGTCCTATGATTTCCTCTACTCATTAGAAATTGAAATTACAAATGCGACCCAATGTCTACTTGAGTCTTAAAATGAGCATTTACATAGATAGTTTTATTCAACTATCATTAACATGCAAAAACTAGAAACAGTAGCTTTGATAGGACGTCTATAATTTGTCTCAGAAAAATGTAATAAATAGGTATGAGGTAAAAGTAAGCCAGGTACACTACGGATATAGTCGGTGTTAGGGTTGAGTGAGTTAAGATGTTGATTGGATACTAAAGGTGCCCATTAGAGGACTGACAAAAAACGACCATCTGGCATCACCATATTCCTAAAATTTTGTGAATTCACTTTAAATAATAAAACCCCTGAGATTTTATATAGTGCAATAAATACGAAACAGGACTGTGATTTACTTTTTGTTTTTTGCCCTGCCATTTTTTCCTTTCAGACCATTGAGCAACTGGAAGCGGAGATGTTGAATGGTCAAAAATTACAGGGGCCTCCAACAGCAGCAGAAGTAAACCATATGCTAAACTCAAGGAAAATGTCACAAAGGTAAGGCATTTGTGATTGTAAATTTTCAAGTCGTTTCATTTCACAACAATGACAACAGTAAGGTAGAATTTAAGCTCAGTCATTGAACAAAGACAAATGAAGCAGATAATTTTGATTTCTCCTTTGTCATCAAGCAGGACAATGTTTTGGATTTCCCCTTTATCAATATCATCCTGCCCTTTGCTACAGGGTAAAACTGAGATGCCCACACCATTAATCATTCTTCATAAACTGGAACTTGAACTCTGCTGCATCATTGTTTTTCACGTTTAATTCCAAGGAACAGTTCATAGAAACGTCCTTGTTTGTCATAATATGGCAAAGAATTCCCAATACCACCAGCTCACCTTGCTGCTTACAGATCCTATGATGGAGCATAATGCTCCTCAGGAATGAGTTGTTTGAGTAGAACAAAGGAATTTATTTTTTGCACACATCGAGATTCTCATACTTCATAATTGTGTTTTGTCTCTAAAGTTTTATCACAGCACAAAACGACCTGGTGAGGTTATAATGCTCTCTCATTTCAGACCAAGCCTGGAAACAAAAAAATGTTACCTCATGATTTTATTTTTCTATACAAGATAAAAATGTTAATTTCTAGTTTTAGCTCAGCTATCAGTGACATGAATCATATCATTAGTGTTCCTTCTTATTTGGGAATTGAGTAGCCTGGAGTAGAGCTCACTTTTTGAGAGGTACAAAGGACCTGCGATTTGGCTTAATATCCTTTTAAAAAAACAATTATCATGTTTTAGCTTATCTGACCCGGAGATTAGCTGAGCTTTCTCTAGCCCTTCAGTCTTGTGCCATGACATAAAAGGTGGATGTTTTCTGTATTTGGTGATGGCTGAATTTGGTGAAAAGATGATGTATTGAAAGTCTTTTTACAGGTTTACATTATAACAGTTGATATGTGACAGTTTTGTTGGAGTGTTGACATGAACGGCAAGGCGGGGATGTGTTTGATGTGATTTTGTTAAATAGATATTTATATTATTAACTGTTGATTGCATTCAAAGAGGCCGCTAATGCAATGACATTTGATCTTCAGTCTCTCTGATCTAATAATAATAATAATAATAATAAGGCGCTCAGCTTCCACATTAGTGCTCAACATCACTTTACAAAATTGTCATTCAAATATTAATTCATTGACGAAAGACATTTGATTGATTAATTACAACAAAAAATTAAAATGAAATAAAAATTTTAAAAAAGTGGTATACATATAATGGAAATTGTCAGTCTGAACTTAAAATCAAGATTGGGATAAAATTAAATTTAGATTTAAGGCGTATTCTGTGAACTATTCATACGCTCTTGAAAAAAGTTCTGTCTTAAGGTGGTTTTTTTTTTTTTTTTTTTTTTTTTGAAGGACTGACTATCCATTAGGGGAGAGCGCATTCCACGAGATTGGGCCACTTACATAAAAAGACCTTGTATCATATCTGAGGCCCATTGTAGTTTGTTGGAGATAGAGCCAGCTCTTTTAAGTTTGCCTCTTGTTGAAGGACTAGAGAGTTTTGGGTTTAGATCCTGTAAGATAATTTAGAATTCATCATCATTATTATTATTATTGTCATTATTATTATTATTATTATTATTATTATTATTATTATTATTATTATTATTACCATCATTATTATTACTCCTATTATATTTATTTTTACTTTGCAGCAATGAGTTTGAACATTATAGGTAACTTTTCTGTTCTCCTCATACATATTTAAATCTTGATGGCGACTTTGGACTTTATTTTCATCATTTCAAAGATTTCATATCACAAAAGAACTGAATAAAACTGAAGTAGCGTTATTTGTCTAATCTTTTAATAAGCATGTTTGTGATATTTTAATGATTTGTAACTTTTGAAATTCCCTTTTTACTCAATTTTTAACATTGAGAACTCTATATAATTTACTTTATGATGTTTTCATATTTATATAAATGCTCATGGGGTTTTAAATCTTTTTTAAGACTTTGAACATAGGCATATGTACGAGGGCTAGTTAAAAATGATCTCCCTGAGTGCGAAGGGGCCACTTGAAATGCATTCTTTGATGAGGTATCTTCGCCTTAAAAAAACAAAAAACAATCTGAATTTTTTGAGGAAATGAAAGTAACATACTTGCACACAAGGCACCATTTCATTTTTTGTTGTCAAATTCTGAGAAAGAAAGTTCAGATGTGATTTCTCTGCCATCAAGGATGTTGGGCTGTTGGGATTGCCTAGATTCTGCATAGACAAAGAAAAATATTTGGAAGGTCAGAGATCTTTCCTATGGATATACAAATCAATATTGACTAAGTTGTAGCTCCTCGCTTATTGACCCACGAAATGAAGGTAGAACGGAAACGGTTTTCAACCGGTTTGGTAAATGATTTTGAAGCAATACCAAGCATTTTTGACCATCACAGTTGAGAATCGTGGGCCTATCACTGAATGACTTTGGTATCGAATGCTAGTCAAAATTAACTGTATTATTTTTTGTCTACGTATTATATAATTTGTAAACCTTTGAATGTATCCCTCTTAGTTGGGACCTGTGCTCGTGTCTGGATGACACTTTGATAGTGTGCTCTTGGAATCTACATCTGTTCCATATTTTAACTAATTCTCCTTTGTCTTACCTTTTCTTGGGTGCTTTAATTGTAATTCTAGAACTTACCTTTTCTTGGGTGCTTTAATTGTAATTCTAGAACTTACCTTTTCTTGGGTGCTTTAATTGTAATTCTAGAACTTACCTTTTCTTGGGTGCTTTAATTGTAATTCTAGAACTTTTTACTATCCCATTTTCTTACTTTTTACCGGCATTGATATGACCTTAATGTGTTGCAAGCGCCGTAAAACCCTTAAAAACAAAAAACAAACTAGAAATTATGGAAAACCTCTTCTGAACCAGCCATCCAAATAGCAAGAATGACTCATTCATTTGTCAAGGTCATGCTCGCTGTCTTTTGGATATGAAGCTGAAAGTGTCATATTGATTGGTTTTATGCCCACCAGTAAATCAATTAACAGTGAATAATATTCAAATTTGATTTCATCAATGAAGACTTAGAAAAATGTAATGTGTGTGCTGTTAGAAATTTTGACACATCCTTTTAATCCATTCAAGTTGGCTCCTTTAGACTTTTCCCTGCTTCAGGAAATGTACAAGAGACATATAAGGCAGGCAGTTTAAAGATGACAATGAGATTTACAGAGTGAGGCACCCTCTTCCCCCCCCCCCCTTCCCCCCCTCCCCAACACACAAACTCATATCTACCTACTTCGATGATTTTTTCAAGGTCAAGGACAGCTAGCAGAAATATGTAACCTCTAGCATTACTCCTTCTTGCTGAAGGCGATTACTTTTCTGAATTACCCTCTCAATAATTTGCTATGTATTTTGAAACTTTTGAACAATAGTTCAAATTACTCTAAAATTAGATTTTAAAGCCAGTACAGTGGTCCTTATTTTACGCACAGTCCTCAGGGAATCAAGTAGAGCTTGCTAAAAGCCAGGCCATTATATAAGCAGAGTGATTTTTTGTTTGTTTCGGGTTTGCTTTTTTAAAGGTTTGACCAAAATGTGCCTTAGCCACACCGTATTACGACATTATGCTGTAGGTTTTGGAAAAGGGGTCAGGAAGGTTGCAGCTATTATGTAATCTTCTATTTCTGAGAAATTGGTTCTGACTGTTCTCATCCATTGAGTTTGATGATTTAACTGTAGTTGTTGATTTTATTCTTCTCCTCTTCCTCCTCCTCCTCCTCCTCCTCCTCCTCCTCCTCCTCCTCCTCCTCCTCCTCCTTCTTCTTCTTCTTCTTCAACTACTACTACTACTACTACTACTACTACTACTACTACTACTACTACTACTACTTCTACTACTACTACTACTACTACTACTACTACTACTACTACTACTACTCTACTACTACTACTACTACTACTACTACAACTAATACTACTACTACTACTACTACTACTACTGCTAATACCACCACCACTACTACTACTACTACTACTACTACTACTACTACTACTACTACTACTACTACTCCCCTCTTCTTCGTTTTCCTCTTCTTCTTTTAGACATTGTCCTTGTCATCTGTAACACTACCATATCCTGTCCTTGACCTAGCCCCATCATCGTGTTAAGATCGCAACATTTTGGTTCAACCCCAACTGTAGTACACCTGTAGTCTATGATTCCAACCTACCCGTTCATGTCCTCCCCGAGGTCTGCTTAACTTGATTAATTGTTATTACTGTATATTTTATGATGGACTGCTTTGTCCGTTTCATTGCCAAGGTATTAACCAATGGAATATATATTTTTCATGTAAGAGAAATGGTGGAAAAGGAAGATATGGCAAATCATTTATATTTATAGGAAGTAAATTAATTAATGGAAATAAAGTTCTTTTGTTTATTCTATTTTCTAAAGCATTATTTTCACTGGTTTAGAGAAGCTCAGTGATGTGAACAAGGATTTTTTTTTTTTTTCGGGATAGGATTTGCTAGTTTAATTCTGAAAAAGGCATTGATGTCAGATGCACTCCTTGAAATTATAATTTAAATGGAAAAAAAAAACCCATAAAGTAAAGGAAAATGTCATAGAAGACAAAGGCTGAATCCAAATTATGAGGTTTGTCACATGATTTGGGTAATAATAGTTTTAATTGACCACAGGACCACTTTTCTTTTTTCTTTTTCCATTTTTTATTTTAATGACATTTCGAACTGATTTTTTTTTTCAACTCGAGATAGCTTTTCAAATCGTATGTACAATAATTGTTTGCAAGTACTGCAGTATTTTGTCTTTTACTGACTGCTTGGTGAGAGGAACAGTCAATGACTTTTTCATCCAGGGACCTTCATACTTGATGATTCAATTTTGGTGACCATTTTTGTTGTGCAATGCTGCTTTTGGATTAAATCGAAAATGATGCTTTTTGAATTTGGATATTTTTGTGTTATTTTACGGCACAAATCTTGCAGAGGAATCTAATCGTTTCTGGGATTATCTGGTTCATAATCAGTAAAAAGAATTTCTTTATCCAACATCTTTAGATAATTTTCATGTTCACAAATGGATCGAGAAAGTGTACACTAGTTTCAGCAGAAACTATATTTTTTTACTTGAAAATTATTCTTCTGGTAATAACTGCCTTTTATGCCCACTGGCATTTAGAACAACGATGAGGATCCTCAGGTGTCTCCTTCACTGGCCAGTAGTCCCAGAGACCCCCTGGTTGCTTTGGGATTTTTACTCATGGAATTGAAGATTTTGTTTCGCCGTACATAAATATATTAATATGATTGTTTTTCTGGAGTACAATGAGTAAAATCATCCTCATCAGTTAACACGTTGTCTTTGTCTTGTGTTTATCCATCAGTCTTGAGTGGAATTTGTCTTTGTTTTGCTTGATGTCCTGGTTATTTTGATTGGACTATTTGCCCTGTAAATCATCGATTGCACCTTAAAAGTCTTTGACACTTCTCATCCTAAATTTATACATTCTTGGTTGAGTTTCTTGTGAGCTAATCAAATCTGTTACCGTTTCAGTTTTGCTCTAAGATCTTCCTTGTGTGTCTTAGGTTATGTTAATTACTGTTACAAGTCTCCCCCTTATGTCTGTTTTTTCTGTTTTTGTATTGGAATGGGATTACTTGGTTTATCCTGGCCCTTGCCAGAGTCCTTGGCTGAGAGGGAAACAGTCAAATGTATATTGTTAGTTTTGGAAGGTGATATTTTTTTGCCTTGTAAATCATCTCTCTGCTATGTAGTTGTCGCTATATTTTTGTTTTGAACATATCTTGTAAACATTTGAGTGTTTGTCTTAGTGGGATCCTGTGCTAGTGTCTGGATGAGACTTTAAGGTTGTCTCAAACGAAGTACACTGATGGTGTGATCTTGGGATCTACATCTGTTCCCCGTTTGAACCTATCCCCTTTGTCCTACTTTTTCATGTATTTTTCATGCATCTGAATATTAGGTTGAAAGCTGTGTTATTTTGAAAAATGTTTCTTAATCTATAAAATTTCATGACATGTGTGCAAGATTTACATACTATAATATTATCTATATAAATTGCACAGGACAGTCCTGGTGCTTATATTATATCAAGTGCTTATGTGTGCTCCGTGCCATCAAACTATCTCAGTATTATGTTGGTATTGGTATAAAGTGGATGCCAAAAAGAGAATACGAAGTTGATATAATCAAAATATGAAATTTTGGCTTTTATGGATATTGTGGAACTAAATTCATTCTCCTCAATAAATCAAATAGATAACAATAGGAAATTTCAATTTAATCAACAAAGACAATGTGGATGTTTCGGGTTTCCCTTTTATCAACAAAACATGATGTTGATAAAGGGGACATCGGAAACGTCCACATTATTTGCCTTTGTTGATTAAATTGAAGCTTCCATTTCACTTCCTATTTTTATTTATTTCTTCGAGCTTCAAGCAGCAACATTTTCATCAAATAGGCAAAAGACCATGCCCCATGTGTGATCCTTTTGACAAGAAAATTCAATTTTGAGCTGCGATGTCACTCCCAACATAATAGTTTTGAGATGGTTGGTCACATATTCTATCATGTGTATTCTGCTAACACACATGCACCACACTGTATGGGTCAGTTCGTTGAGTCTGATAACCTAAATTTTTATGGTCGGTTTCATTGTTGTAATGGAAATATACTCTCCAGCCAACACATAATATCTCCCATCGCAACAATGTAAACCAAGCCCATCATTGTGTTTGGTTATCAGACCTGCAAACGCGTATACCTAGGGATTGGTTAGATTAGTCAGATGTTATGCTATTATAATTGGGTGGTTTGAAGGACAAGTGGCTTGGGCCAAAATTTTTCAAAAGTCACACACACATTTACTTTCTCTCACTTAAAAAAAAATTAATTAATTAATTTTTAAAAAATAATAATTAAGAATAATAATTATATCACTGTTTCATTATAACCTATTTATATTCAATCTTAAGAAATGAATGATATTTAAATAAAATACTTTAAATATAATTATATGAAAATTGTTTAAATTGTGGGATAGTCCGCACTCACTAAGGCACTAAGAGTAGTAGTAGCTCAGTTGTCCTTAGACCAATTATATTATGAAGTAGCCTAGTTGTTGCAGTTACCTCATGTAATTGTATGTCTTGGAGGGTTGGGGGGGGGGGGGGGGGGTGGGGGGGGGGGAGAGAGAGAGAAAGGAAGGAAGCCAGTATTAATCAATACTCCTGTGTTGTTAGCCATCATCTCCTTCGCCCTCATATCACCTGCTAGCACTGCTCAGATTTCGCTCATTTTTATGATTTATTTAATGTTTGATTCAATTACATGCGGTCATACCAGGCTTTTTAAAAAATTATTTATTTGTTTTGTTGGGGTTTTCTTTTGGAAATTGAATGTATTTAAAAAAAAATTTTTTTTTTTAATTAAAAAGAATAAATATATATCTCCTTTTAATATCTCTATCGACATTTTATCAATTAAACACTCCAACAACCAAAGAAGTAAATTGTGTTCACCATTTTTTAAAGACCATTGATTCCTGCTACTCAGACCATCAAAGTTGTGAATTATTTTGACATCTCTTTGTTTTGTTTTTTGGTTAAATTGACGATAGTCAGTATTTTGTTTTAAGTTTAACTTTTAATAAACGTCACCTGTTTAAATAGAAATTATTGTAGGGAATTATTCATGTTCCCATATTTTGAAATAATCAAACGACATCACCGTTAGTCATTATATATTGAAACATCTCAATTTATTGAAAAGATGAAGAGATGATTGAGAGCAGAATGGCTTACACATGAAAATTTGCACCTTGAAAAAAACCCTGAAATTATACATAGACCATTCATGTAAAAAATTTTATTATCCTGTGCTGCTTGATTGAGGCAATCTCACCAATCAATCAGTATAGAGAATGAGAGGGTAAATGGTGAGTAATGGATTAAAAACACTTGGAATTAATGTCTTGTTCATTGGATGAACCCAATGCAATGCTTTTCACCTACGAATCAGATATTGCACTGGGAAGTGAATCATAGCTGACAAAGGGGGAAATGGGAAATGCAGAGCTGTTCTCTAATGATATTTACGATATTTGCAAGAGAGAGGAGAGAAAACAAAGGAGTCGAGGTTATCATTTAATTTTTTTTTTTTATTTATATGTTTTTTATATTGGAAGTTCACTCAAACCTCAATCAATCAAATATAACAATTTCTAAAATTACTGTTCAACACTACCACAGAATTTCTCTCAGACTGAAATGAAGTTATGTCTGTAAAAGAAAAAGGAGAAGGTATTGAGAAAATTGCTGACAGTGGATGCGGTTGATTGAGTTTGGTCCATGTACTTGGAAGTATGATAATTTATTTTTTTATTTATTCGTTTATTTGGGTTTGTTTTTTTTTATTTCTTTGGGTTCACAAAATATAAATGTTACATCGTATTATTTTTGACTTTTTATTAAATCATTTTTTTTTTTCACTCTTTGAAAGTCTTTTCTTTTCTTTTTATTTTCTCCACATCCAGGTTTCCATTATTCACGGCAGTCCACCTCATCTGTCAGGGTCAGCAACCAGTCACAGATCTGATCGAATGTGTTAGAAACCATCCAGAACACATGTGAATTGTTTTGCCTTATTATCACTATCATACCCTTATTAACCATCTAGTTATATTTTTATTTTATTTTAATCCCTTCTTGTTGTTTTAGAATAGCTATACATACGATGATGTTTTTAAAAATATTTTTGTGGCATTGGAAATTATATATATATATGTATATGTATATATATATGTATATGTATATATATATATATATATATATATATATATATATATATATATATATATATATATTAACCAACTGAAAGATAAGAGAAATATTTGACATTTTAAAGTAAACATTGGCTTGATAACATTAACAGAATAAATGCTTATGTGCATAGATAACGCTCAGATCACAACATTGCCAATTGGACTAAAGACATGATAAGATAATAAGAAAGACAAGGGGTTGATGACGGTGCAGTTTTAAAACTATAATAGCAAGACCTACAACAGTATTTAGATATAACAGTATTATTAGACAACTTTGGCAAATTACTGGTTGCTTTACAATTTTTTTTTTTTTCATGCTTATCCATTTACAAGATTTATTATTATTGCACAATCATTAAACTCCTGGAAGGATGTAGTCAGAAACTTTCATACTGTCTAATCCTGTCATTTATTACACGTATACTGCCACTTTATTGAAGAACACAGTATGTGCTATTTGGTTACCATTGCATATACTGTGTTTTTAAAACAACAGCACCTATATATTATCTATTTTAAAAGCTTGTTTACTTTTCTTGTTTTCTTTTTCATTGATTTCAATCAATGAAGACGGAAAAAGAGGAGGCAGGTGATCACAAAATCTATGGTCGTTTTCAAAACTGAACCCGATTCCAGCCCCCACCCCCACCTCTATTGATTAAATAACACATCATGACTGAGCTTACCATTTACATGATTGCATATTCGTATGACAAGTGATGATTCATTCCAGTAATCGGAATTTGAATTTTCAAAAGTAAAATCTGAGATAACAGAACATTCTCAGTGTTGAATAATGATATATAAAAAAATATTTTCCTTTTCTTTCAATGCCACATCATCATTGTATGTAAAGAAATAACTTTTTAAAAATATAAAAGTTCTGAAAATATTTATGGGGTTCGCTTTTGTATACAGATCAATATTTTTTTTAGGGTTTGTTTTGAGTGAGGATTTGTTTCCGATTATTTTTTCTTTTCTTTTTCTCTCCAACTAGCATAATTTAGGGTAGTCAAGTAACAATTCTTATACCCAGCATGATCATATTACTTACCATTTATGCAAGCTTGTGTTTTATCTCATTTCCCGGCATATATGAAACGAGTGTCGAGTGGTTACTCATTTATGAGGTCATTTTGTTGTGTCATTGACCTACCTCAGGGTTTGTTTTTTTCTGTGGGTTTTAAGATCAACCATGACAGGGTTATTCTATGAAAGAAGATATGAGATCAGTGGGAGTGGGAGATCAATTCCCTCATATACAAAAATTATATTGTGAATATTTAACTAACCAACTTAATGTATAGAGGCTGTGCCCGTTTTGGTAACATTCGCCACAAAAATACTCCAAAAACTGAGGAAAAAATTGTTTTTATCTGTTTCTATTGGTTGAATAATGAAAAATGGGCCAATTACTGGCAATCTAGTAGTAATAGATTAGCAGAAATAGAAAAATGGGCCAATTACTGGCAATCTAGTAGTAATAGATTAGCAGAAATAGATAAATGGGCCAATTACTGGCAATCTAGTAGTAATAGATTAGCAGAAATAGAAAAATGGGCCAATTACTGGCAATCTAGTAGTAATAGATTAGCAGAAATAGAAAAATGGGCCAATTACTGGCAATCTAGTAGTAATAGATTAGCAGAAATAGATTCTCGAAGGTTTAAAAAAGTGAGGACAACATGGATACTGTCCCCATGTTTTTGATTCTTTAAAAAGTTACAACTACTGTAATTTTGATGCTATATCAGTAGTTTTTGGTTTATTTTGCATTTATCAACCCAGAAAAAAACTGATGTAAACGATTTTTTATTATAGTTGTTCAAAATAACTTTCTAGTGAAGTATTTTTATGGCGAATGTTAACAACAACAGCCTCATATTTCTTTGCTAGGCCATCAAACGTTATTGTAAGGCTATTTTGTCATGTTTGCAGTTTCCAGTTTCCAGTTCTTTCTGTCAACAGAGTGATGCTTGGCTAAAAAGCTTGATAAAAAAAATTAAGATTTTGCCATATTTTAAATTGAATTCCCTCACAAATCAAAAATGTTAAACCATGGAGTAAACACAAAGCATCAGAAATATGTTCTTTGGCCTATGAGTGTCCTTGGTTGTATTGCACATCGAGTCTATTCTATATTGAGATGCTACAGGCAGATTACCCAATCATTTTAAATTCTATTTCTTGATATAATCTGGGAATTTTTTTGATTTTTCTTTAGATATTAATCCTTTACAGGCAGAGGTCGATTTTACTCTGATTTTACAGAGAATGTTACAATTTTCTAGAACAGTATTAGTAACGCAAGGCAGCTGGGCTTCAGTGAAGACAGTTTGGCATCCTCTTGGTATACTAGTGTGATGTATGCCCGGGATGGCCAAAGCGATCCATTAGGGGTGATCATGTTGGTGAAGTTATGCTTGCAGTATTTTGCTGTATAAGCAAATGAATAATGAGAGCAATTACCCAACCAATCCATTCAACCCATTACCATTGCAGCTTCAGGCGTGTAGTAGATGTGACAAGTTTGGCATTTTCATTTCTATAGACTTGATAATTCAGAGTTCTATCAATTACAATTGTATATATGATTTCCTAACCTCACGATGGGAGTGAAGTCCACATAATTCGAAAGAAATTCAGATTTGTGATACGGTTGAGAAATTGATTGCACGGAAAGGATAAATCATCTCATTTATGCTCTCATCAGTGAATAGGGAATGAGATTAGCGGAAGAGTAGTGTCCCGTGATTGGACGTCACCTTACAGAGAGAACGTCAATTTGGTTTTGAAGTGTCTCAAGCCGCTTTCACCGGAAGCGAGGACGAGAGATGCATGCGCACAACCAACATGACGTTCTCTCTCTAATAACTTTTCCGCTGGTGACGTCACAGACTATGGGTGACGTCCAACCAAGAGACGCTACTCTTCCGCTAATCTCATTCCCTATACAGTGGCCTTTTCATTGGCATTGATATGGCCTAAATGGGTCTTGAGCGCATTGAAACATTTTAAATACAGACTAGTGGCCTTATTACGTGTTTCGTACGCATTTGAAACGTTTGTTTGATGAAAACGAATGGGGAAAATTTAATTTTTGCATGTAGATACAGTGTGTCTTATATTAATATATTCATTGCTCAAGATATATCTTGATTTTAATCTCTGTTGTGTCAACCATTTGATTGAATCACTGAAAATAAAAATGAAACAATGTACAAAAGCTAACACTAACATTCTTTTTTTCTTATATAAATTTCCATTAGCATGAACCTGTTCTAAAACCAAACTGTCAAAAGTAATTCATAAAACTAGACAAAGGGAACCCTATAATTATCTAGAAAAAAATATTGATCATCGGTGTTACAATCCTTTTGCAATGCGTTTTGTATAAAAGTGATTGGAAGATTTGAAGAAACTGATTTTTTTTTTCAATCAAACTTAGGTGCCTTATTTCCATAGTTGTTGATAAATGGACAAAAGTTGTTTTGAATGTTTGTTTGATTGATTTTTTGTTTGTTTTTTTCTTGTTTGTTTGTCTTTTTGTTGTTTTTTTTCTTGTTTGTTTGTTTTTTGTTTTTCTTTTCTTTTAATTTTTTTTTTTCTGGTTATTTGTCGTCTTTGTAATATATTTATTCCAATTTTGTCCAGCCAGGCTGTTCATGAGATAAATATCTATAGAAATAGCTGTGTGTGTGTCTGATAAGTTGAATCTTTTTTTTTTTTTTCGCACAAAATTGAATTTGTGATATTCCAGATTGCGAATGGGATTGTTTTTTGTTTTTTTGTTTGTTTTTTTTCTTTCTTTTTTTTGTTATTTCTTCTATAAAGTGGTTTACATTTTTTAAGGGTATGCAACGTAATTGAAGAGTCTATTTTGCTATTAGGCATTGTGTTATTAACATGTCATTGCTCATATATTGGGCAGGAGATGTGAAGCCACGTCTTGATAGGAATACAAAGTTCTCATATACATGACTGAATTCTTTCAGTCTTTGTTGGTTTGGAGATAAGTCGGTTATTTTAATAGCCATAATCTTCATAAATTAGTCATTTTTAAATTATTTAATTCATTGTTGTAGAACGTAGCCTATATAGTCTATATATCTATTGTAAATATGATGATTGTCATTACATATTTAATATGTAGGATTTGAATCTTGGAGATTCATGTGTCACCATTTTATTTTATTTTATTTTATAACCAATCCCTTTTGAAATGAAATCCAAAGAAATAAAACCCCTTATAACTAAGGAGATGAACCGCTGTTGCATCATGCCTTCAATTTTTTGTTTTTTCAAGTCCATACCTGTCTCAGAATATTTTTTATTGGGAAATTTCAAGGGTTTTGTTTTGTGATTCCTAAACTAAAGAGTTATAGTAAAGTCCTGTGATTTGTCTTGTGATTTGGAATTTTATAATATGGATTTTTAATTCGTGTGATCTCTATAGTATTTTCCAAGCAAATGTATAGAGAATTCTGAGAAAATGCCAGCCGGCGCTGTGTAGACCATGAGCGTAGGAGTCTTCATGTCCGGGTCGGTCTTCCTGAGAGTTGGGCCGTGAACTCGGAATGCCACATGTGAACCTTCTGTAGGATCACGTCCGATTTCGTTTGCCCCAACCCCCAGGCCTGCCAGCCCGACGGGAGAAGGTTAAACACTGTCCGGTGAGGCCGGGCTGCTCCCTAGTGGGGGAGCGGTCCAGGCCGATAAACCGCGTTGCGCAGCGCCGCGCAACGCTTCCCGTCGTTTGGCCCTTAGCGAGAGAAAAAATACAACCTTTGGCGGTGGATCACTCGGCTCGCGCGTCGATGAAGAGTGCGGCCAGCCGTATTGAGTTGTGTGAACTGCAGCTGCCTCATTGAACATCGACATCTTGAACGCAAATTGCGGCCGTGGACGTAAATCACCGGCCACGTCCGTATGAGGGTCGGCCCTACGACGTCGCCGCTGGTCTTCTCGGACCTTCCATATTCAACAACTGTATTATTAGTCATTCTCTTGGGGTATATTTTCTTTATTTATGTGATAATTTATTTGTGATTTTTCCTCACAGTTGGAAATTTGAAATCGGAAAAATTTAGGAGTAGACACTGGGGCAAAAAGTTGCCAGGATGTCTCACCCCTCCCCATCCACCACCCTGTATATTAATCTGCTTTATCAGATACTTTTTTCTACACTACTAGTCATTATGTTGGTTTTTGCCTTGCTTCTTTTTCATCCATAATTTGTTCGATCCCTTCAGATTTTTTCCAACGATTCAAGTGTGTTTAATCTTTGATCCTTTTGATTCAAATTACAATATAAATATACTTTCTAATCCTCTTTTTTTCTCTCCCTCTAAATCATGTAGATTGGACGAATTATCATTATTTTAAAATTAAAATCATGAATTAGAGGTTGTCTTATGTATTTTACTACCTGTGTGTTTAATTTTTGAATTGATGCATTAGAGACTTTGGTTTTGTCTATTGGGTGTCTATTAGCATTGAATTTGGAATGATTTTACCGTGTTGTTTTTGGTGGCTATTTTTTATTTTTTGGTAGTGAGAATGGAGTGAGAAGTTGTATGGTGGTTACTTGTGGTTCATTATATTTAAATCCGTTCGCTTTTGGTCGGAAAACACTATAATTTATTAGAATCAATTTACTTTTTTTTCCCTCTCAATTCCATCATTGATCATTTTTGTCCCTTTTTTAAAAGAATATATCCACTTTTGTAATCAAAGCTAATAAATATATCTGTTTATATTAAATGCCCATCATTGAAATTAAAATTATCCATTTATTATCTGTTAGTGACAGTAACAATCATAAATAAACTTAAGGTTCTTTGTAAGAAATTGGTTTTGTTTCTCATTTTTATGTTATTTAATTGACTTTTGGTGTTTCATTCTCTTTATTTATCATCTTTTTTTTCTTTTTCTTTTCTTTTCTTTTTTTTTTTTTCCTTTTTAAAAAAAAAATTAATTAATTTATTTATTTATTTTTAACGCAGGGATCCACCTCCAGCTTTGTTATAAGGTAATTTATAGCATGATTGAAAGAGTGGGATGACATACCTGTACATAACCATTTTGCTTCCCCACAAATACTTATTTATTTATATATATATAATTTTATCTTGCTTATATTTATCTCAAGAAATTCGAAAGCTAACATTTTATTGTGGATTGATGACCTTTGTCATGAATATGATCTTGCAATGGAGTGTCTTTGTACTGTCGTGCACTAACAAAATACATTTTTTGACTAAATTTGGCCAGAAAATTATTACTTTATATATTGATTGGTTAAGATGACCTCCCACATATCAACAACAACAAAGAAAAATAACACCAGGATTTTGACTATTTTACCAAAGTGAGAGGTCATCTAACTGGTATCTAACTGTCAGTGCATGACATAATCAGCCGGAATGTGAAAATTTTTGATTTTGCATTGAAAATTTTTATTTTTCATTTTCTGAAAGAAAATGCTCACTAGAGCATTTTAATCTTTATTCAAAGTAAATTGGGTGATTTTTGATGAAGTTATGATCAGATATATGGGAAAAGTATCCAGCAACTTCTCTAAAATTTCATACCTTTTCAACTTGTCTAGCTGTAAAAAATATTTCGAAGTGAAATTAAGCTTTGATTTTTCCCGAAGATGTACAAAAAGGGTTGATTTAATCATTTATGACAAGAATTCGTTTTTGATTTTTAAAAAAATTTGACCTTCTAACTAAACTTGGCACTATCTAAGTTCAAACCTTTTCGCCACCCGACTGATTATGTCATGCACTGTAACATACGTGACCCATCAACTCAAACCAGTATTATGTTGGGATAATTTACTTACTTATTCCTCAATGGTGTTTCATTAACCCATAATTTTGCCAGTGGTTTCTGTCTCTCGTCAGGTTTCAAACCTTCCCCCAGGTCCAACCAAAGGATGTCATTTCTCTTTCTACCGACTTTTTCCTTGTCTCCAGTTAGTGGACTTTCCCTGTTACAATTTCCGGGATAATTTTGATGTTGAAATTTCCCGTTTTAATTTATAATATGAGGTCTTGACATCCCATATTTCAGCTGGTCATCTATTTCTACTCTTTAACATTTATAGTGTTTTGTTCACTTTCAAGGGCTGTAGAAGGTTCTCTAATTTTTCTAAAATCAATGATCAATTCTTTTATTTTAACAACATTTAACTCTGAAAAAGTTATTCTCACACCAGTTGACAAAGCTGGTTATCTTGTCTCTGTGAGTCATTTAATTATCATTCGATTTTAAACCTTGGAAGACTCTTATCATCATGGGTGGGGATCCTGACCTCCCATAGCGGGCAGGGAGGTACATACTGTGTCTTCTATCCCCTTATGTCTGTTTTCCAACATGCTTTCTGTCTTTGTCTTGGAATGAGATTACTTGGTTTTTTTCCTGGCCCTGGTCGGAGTCCTGCCTGGGAGGGAAACAGTCGAATGCATAGTTATTGTTTTGGGAGATGATATTTTTTTCCTTGTAAATCATCTCTCTGTTATGTATTATTATTTTTATTTTGAATGTATAATGTAAGCATTTGAGTGTGTTCCTCTTTGTTGGATTTTGTGCTTGTGTCTGGATTAGACTTGTAGGTGATTTCAAACTAAGTACATTGGTGGTATGCTCTTGGAATCTACATCTGATCCCTATTTGTTCCCAGTTCCCCTTTGTCTTACTTTTTCTTGGGTGCTTTAATTGTAATTCTAGAACTTTTTACTATCCCATTTTCTTCCTTTCTACTGGCGCTGATATAACCTAAATGTGTTGCAAGCGCCGTAAAACCCTTAAAAACAAACAAACAAACAAACTCTTATCATCAGAAAATTTTCTTGAGAATGAATAGAGTTTCTCAAATTAAGATGATTTTAAATTTTGTAATCATGATAAAGTTAACTTGATATTTTGTATTTTTACATCTGGTCCACCCTCATCCTGACATAATACTAAACTGATGCGGCGAGTCATAAATAAAGTTTTTTAAAATTCTGGCCAAACTGAATAAGGTGTTTTTTTCAATGTACGACAGTAATGTCTATATAGAGGTGGATCCAAGATGCCATGTCATTTCCCCTTCATTACAAAGATTTTGTTATTTTGGCAAGAATTTCAAGAAATTAACTTGATAAGAATAATTGTTTTCTCTGTGACACTTTTGGTGCGTTTGAGGAAATGTATTCAAGTTTTGAGTTTCTTTTATCAAAGTTTTTAGTATTAGTATTAACTGAACAATACTACCGACAACATTACACACACTCTTCTTACGGATTTTGTCCATGCAGAACAAGTGTAACAGTGATGACTTTTGTTTTCATTTTCTATTTCACCCAAATATTTTTTAAAATTAGTTTTAAAAAATTAGTTTTCAGCAATAACAGTAAACTATCTAACTTCAACTTTCATTTCATTATATAGATATATTCTTTCTATAGCTTGTAAAACTAGCATGGCAAATAGTCGTTTAATTCTAATTTTTAGAATTGATAAAAATAATAGAATATCATGTACTTGATGTGACATTTTTTAAGGAATACGAATTACACTTGGTACAAGTTGGTTTATCATTTTTTCTTTTTATCTTGGTTTTATATTTGTACTCGCTGAAAACTTTAACGTTTATTGGTTGAATACACAGCTACAGTCAAACTGTATGAGGGAGTCTAGTGGTCTAGTGGTATGAAACTCGCTTTCCGATCGGAAGGTCCTGCGTTCGAGCCTCGCTCAGCGCATAGTTGAGTCCTTGGAAAAGACTCTTTACTCACATTCTCTCACCGTACTCAGGTGTAAAATGAGTACCTGGCCGTTAACAGCGTTGTCTTTGTCCGAAAAATTGTAATATCGCCTAACAGGCGACATGTCCCGTCCTGCTTGTTAAATGTTGCTGTTGGTCAGGGACCCCTTGTAAAGCACTTTGAGCACATTTAGTGGATATTGCGCTATATAAAAGCTCAATTATTTTTTTTAGTCTACCGAGACACACCTGATATTTTTTGCCGTGAGAATAAATGACAACATTTAACGACTCTCCATTTACAAAGAAGATGAATACATAGGTATGAATGATATGTGACCAAAAAAAAAAAAAAGAAGGAAGAAAAGATGAGAAAGGAAATCAAATGAAATGTTTCAAAATGGTCTGTGTGTACAAAGGATCAAACCAAATACATTTTGCTATTTTGGGTAATTTAATTGTATGAAGTCATAACTCTGACAGGCAATCAGGTGGCGATACGGCCAGACGAATAAGATTGCTTGAATTCCTCTTTGGCATCCCTTTGTCTGGGTGGGGTTCCTGACCTCCCACAGTGGGCAGGGAGGTACATACTACGACTTCTATCCCCCTATATCTGTTTTCCAACTTGCTCTCTGTCTTTGTCTTGGAATGAGATTATGACCCTGGCTGGGAGGGAAACAGTCAAATGTATAGTTAGTTTTGGGAGATGATATTTTTTTCCTTGTAATGCACCGTATTATTTTTCCTTTTACATATGTATGATTTGTAAACAATTGAGTGTGTTCCTCTTGGCAGGGACCTGTGCTTGTGTCTGGATGAGACATTTAGTGATCTCAAACTAAGTACACTGTTAGTGTCCGGATGAGACTTATAGGTGATTTCAAACTGAGTACATTGGTGGTATGCTCTTGGAATCTACATCTGATCCTTATTTGTTCCCAGTTCCCCTATGTCTTACTTTTTCTTTGGTGCTTTAATTTTAATTCTAGAACTTTTTACTATCCCATTTTCTTCCTTTTTACTGTCACTGATATAACCTAAATGTGTTGCAAGCGCCTTAAAACCCTTAAAAACAAACAAACAAATAAACAGCATCCTTTGTACCGTCATTAAGAAGAGAGCCTAACTTCTATACTAGCTTTATGATTTGTACAACGGCTGATAGTCAACACCGTCCTAAAGTATCACAATGCATGATGACAATCATCAAAATAGAATTTAAAAAATGAGATATCATTAGTTTTAGTGTTAAATAAAACAAATGATCCCATTACTATTCACTTTCTGTTGAGAGTCGTTACATTGCATTGTGAAGTTTTTTTTTTAGTCAATGTCAAGGGCTGCTACGTAATACCAGAAACGAGTGGAAACAATGAAACGACGACAGTTATGGAAAGTTGGCAGCAGCGGAGAGTGAACCAGGGACTATGGGAGGTGGATATCAGAGGGAAATGAACCTGGGAATATGGGAGATGGATACCAGTGGGAAACGAGTGGAAATAACCAGAAACGGCGGGAAAGAAGATTGTGTATTGATGCTATGCGCTGAGTTTCCAGTATTACATAGCACTCGTGTCAAGCTATGAGTTTACGAGGGCTAAGGGCTTGCTCATGGATTCTTTCATTCTTTTCGTTAAAAAAGTCCGTAAAGTCATTAAAATTAGCTCATGAAATGAATAAAGGGATTTTTTAAAATGTTGGATAGTCCCCTATCTCTACCCAGACACATGAAATGTAAGAAAGATTATGGATTATGATTTCAATGCAAATTTGGTCACATTGTTAAGAGAATTTTTTTTTTCTTCCGTTACTCATTTCATAAACTTTAAATGGAATAACATACATCACTGCTAATTGGATTGTATTAAGGACAACTGGGCTTTCCCATATTTTTTAAAACTCACATTTTCACCTTCTTTTACTAGATATGTCCAAGTCAAGTTTTGTTCTGAACACTACGTCATTGTTTCATGTTAACCCTTATGATATTGAAAAATAAATGATCTATAAATAAAAACACTCCAATGTTTGGAAACTCATTTTTATAGCACGGGATAGCCAATTTGTCTTTAAAACCGACCAATTATTACTCTTGTGATGCTATTTTTAAGATATTTGATTTCTCTCTCACTTATTCTCTGTATTCAGTGCAGCCAACCTTACATAAAAATGAACATTCTTGTGCAATATTGTTCATTTGACACTTATACGAATTTTGCTATAAATCTCATGCATTTAGATTTTTTTTAAATCAGACACTTTTAGTATATACTTATTTGTTTCATGACCCATAAGGTCGTATTGGGAATTCAATAAAATTTTATCTGGATGGTTCATTTCGAATGTATATGTCACTTCTGGAAGTCAATACTTTGTATATCATCAATAAATACTAAGTTCATTCATTAATTTAAAAATCGATTATATATTGCTCGTATGGTAGAATTGGCCATCGTCAGAATTTCTGGGTCGGATTCCTGGCCTCCCATAGTGGGCAGAGGGCAGGCAGGAACTTACTTTGTCTTTTATCCCCTTATAGCTGTTTTTCAACATGCTTTCTGTCTTTGTCTTGGGATGAGATTACTTGGTTTTGTCCTGGCCATTACCCTAGCTGGGAGGGAAACAGTCAAATGTATAGTTAGGGTTTTGGGAGATGATATTTGTTTTCTTGTAAATCATCTCTCTGTTATGCATTGTATTATAATGATTTGTAAACATTTGAGTGGAATCTTCATCTGTTCCCTATTTGAACTAATGTCCTCTGCCTTCCTTTTTCTTGGGTACTCATTGTAATTCTGGAACATTTTACTATTCCAATTTCTCCCATAGCGGACAGGGAGGTACACACTGTGTCTTCTATCCCCTTATACTGTTTTCCAACATGCTTTCTGTCTTTGTTTTGGCATGAGATTACTTTTTTTTTCCTGGCCCTGGTCGGAGTCCTGGCTGGGAGGGAAACAGTCAAATGCATAGTTATTGTTTTGGGAGATGATATTTTTTTCCTTGTAAATCATCTCTCTGTTATGTATTAGTATATGTGTTATTTTTAAATGTATAATGTAAGCATTTGAGTGTGTTCCTCTTTGTTGGATTTTGTTCTTGTGTCCGGATGAGACTTATAGGTGATCTCAAACTAAGTACATTGGTGATATGCTCTTGGAATCTACATCTGATCCCTATTTGTTCCCAGTTCCCCTATGTCTTACTTTCTCTTGGATGCTTCAATTGTAATTCTAGAACTTTTTACTATCCCATTTTCTTCCTTTTTTACTGGCGCTGATATAACCTAAATGTGTTGCAAGCGCCGTAAAACCCTTAAAAACAAAAACAAAAACAAGCTATCCCAATTTCTTCCTTTTTACTGGCGCTGATATGACCTTAATGTGTTGCAAGCGCCGTAAAACCCTTAAAAACAAAAACAAAAACAAGCTATTCCAATTTCTTCCTTTTTACTGGCGCTGATATAACCTAAATGTGTTGCAAGCGCCGTAAAACCCTTAAAAACAAACAAAACAAACATCAGAATTGTAGCGATCGTTTTTGTTTTAGGATTGTATACAAGTTTAACATTTTTATGGGCCAGGGTTGGCAGCACTGGTATTATGTATAAGTAGATATCTCATTTTTATCTATTCAGATTAGAAACTAACAATATAGTGACTGTTTATCTTTTAACTACCATAATAACTGCTTCCTAATCACAACCAGTTTGTGTCCTGTGTGAAAAATAGCCACTGAATCTAATCAGTATATATATACATATATATATATATATATATTATATATATAATATATATATATATATATATATATATATATATATATATATATATATATATATTATATATATATTATATATATATATATATATATATATATATATATATATATATATATATATATATATATATGTATATATATACTGATTAGATTCAGTGGCTATTTTTCACCAGGTTTGAAATTGATCTTAGTTTGGATTCGATTCACCACATTGACAATGGAATGGGGGTGGCAAATCCACATCATTATAATTATGGAGGAAATCTTCCAAAAGTTTTAATCCAAATATCCTATTTATTTTCCACGTAACTCACTGGACCAAACAACACACTTTTCAAATTATTGAGGTTCATCAGCTTCCTCCAGCAGTTTGCATTTGTGATCCTTTTCTTAATTTTTAATTCAGTAAATTCAAGGTTTTGTTAGAGACTCTATAAGATATACTTTTCCATATTATGTGTTTATATTTATAGACCATTCAATAGGGAACAAAAGTGTGATGTCAACAACAAAAAACTGGTTCCAATCTCAATGGAAGTGTAAAACCACTCATCCGGAGGACTGGATCACAATTACCTTGTGTAATTGATCTGGTTTCAGAGTGATGGCATCTTATTTTCTAGTCTCAAATGCTGGTCATCAATAACGATCATCCATCCTCGCTCTTTTGTGTCCCGTTATCCTAAGAAACTGCCTTATACATCCTGCTAATAAAATAGTTATGCCAACCTATGGTTCAATTTATTACCTATTCATTATTAATCCTCCGAAGGACTGGTAACATAACACTTCTAAGGATTTTGGAACTGGAAGAGTAGATTGTGTGACTTCACGACTTCTCTGCTCACATTGATAAACAGGATATAATATAATGTGTCTGCTTTATTTGTTTTTGTTCATAGCTGAAAAAGACCCAAACCCAACATGTATCCTGTACCTTCTCCCGCGAATGTCGTGCAGTCAGACTAAAGACGACACCGACCACGACTGTGACTGTGATAGTCATACAAGTATCTTTTACATCCATTTTTTTCAGCTTATCGTTTTGCTGTCATTATTGCCTTAGCAATTTCATGTTTTGGATCAGAGTAACATTATTATTATTATTATTATTATTATTATTATTATTATTATTATTATTATTATTATTATTATTATTATTATTATTATTATTATTATTATTGTTATTATTATTATTATTATACATGTACATCATTTCCTTTAATTCAGTGCAAATGATTTGGTGAATCCATCGCTATTTGTCATAATTTAATCTCAAAATATCCTTGTTTAAAAATAGCCAATTCCAATCAAAACATGAAAGAGATTCATCATCTGCAGCAATTAGCTCTGTTTTTGGTACTAGCGTGAATGACCAATCTGAATACTCCTCGCTCTAGTGCTTGATGGTCTCATCCATGCAGTAATCTTGTCTAGCATTTTTTGTACAATTCCTTTCTAGACTTTCTTCTCATTCTCTGCTGGTTGCTTTCAATTTATTAAAACAGTCTCTTTGCATTGTGTGACCAAAGAGCACACTGAAATTATCAGAAGTCAGTTATAGCACTTTGAGATCCTAGAACAGAAGACACTTTAGCCAAATGGATGTTCGTGTAAAGTTAACCAAAGAAGTGGATTTGCCTTTATTTTAAAAATATAAATCATTTGGTTTACCTGTGATTGGTAATGACGAGAATCTTTACATGTATCAATGTCAGAAATATCTCTAGACCCACAAAAATATTTGCT
Source organism: Berghia stephanieae (assembly GCF_034508935.2). Classification (NCBI taxonomy): domain Eukaryota; kingdom Metazoa; phylum Mollusca; class Gastropoda; order Nudibranchia; family Aeolidiidae; genus Berghia; species Berghia stephanieae. Next base: position 11,644,780 of record NC_088371.1, read on the forward strand.
TTAATGGAGATTTCTGTTTTATTTATAAACTAGCATCTCCTTGCCTTACAGTTTGACTAATAACTTTAACATCATCTTCCTTTCTCTGAAATGACATGAAAATGTTAGGGGTCTCCCTAACTCCGAAAAACAAACATATGAAATAAACATAATATAATAACAATTATAAAGAACGCGGGGTTAGGGGGTACAAACCTCGACCAACATTGGACATTGACTGTAAGAAATGACAGCAAACGACTTGAGTATGATAACATTATGTATCCTTTTATTACATAATAATTTAGTTTTTCATTTCATGCAACAATATTATGATTTCTATTCAAAGTCTGCGTTTCAACTAGTCTTGTTTTCTATACAGTAGAACCAGTGATAACTTAAATTTATTTAAACCTCTTTTTTAAAGAATGATTTTGAAATTTTGAGATGTTCAGTTTGAATATCAAATGATTTGTTTTGAAATTATCATTATGCTAATAATGATTTACCTTTATAAACAAATATGCCACAATGAGCGGATGGTGGGCGCTTGCGATAGGTCTTCTGTCCCTCTGTTTTTGTCTCTCTTTTACTTGGTTTTGCCAAACCCTGACTGAAAAAAAACACCTCACTTAGGGGAAATATTCAGATGCAAATGAATTTTTTTTTTCTGTGAGAGAAGATATATTTTTCCCATCAAATCATTTCGCTTGAGGGACTACTAGTATTATAGAGTATCTAAGTATCTCCCCTGGGTGGGTGGGGTCTTTTGACCTTCCATGGTGGGTAGGAGGTCACTTGCTATGTCTTCTATCCCCCTATATCTGTTTTCTGACTTTCTCTCTGTCTTTGTATTGGAATGGAATTACTTAGTTCTGTCCTGTCCCTTGCTGAAGTCCTCGGCTGAGAGGGAAACAGTCAAATGTATAATATTGGTTTTGGGGGATTATATTTTTTTCCCTTGTAGATCGTTTATGTAATGATAGTTTATTTATTGTTTTGAATACATCTTGTAACCATTTGAGTGTATTCTTCTTAGTCTTAGTGATATCCTGTGCTGGTGTCCTGATGAAACTTTTAGGTTATCTCAAACTAAGTACATTGATGGTATGCTATTGGAAACTACATCTGTTCCCTATTTGAGCCATTCCCCTTTGTCTTACTTTTTTCTTCTATACTTTTTTTACTTTCCCCATTATCTTCCTTTTTGCTGGCACTGATATGACCTATATGTGTCTTAAAACCCTTAAAAACAATCACGTGTATCTTCCTATTGATGAGAATCCCACGCTATCGTCTGTGTAGTGTGAGGCTTTGGGTATCCTCTTACCATGCTCAGGAGTAGATTACTGGAATAGATTGCTGGTTAATAGACAGTTTTTACACTAAATATACATGAGTTTTTACACTAAATATACATGTATAATGTAAGCATTTGAGTGTTTTCTTCTTTGTTGGATCTTGTGCTTGTGTCAGGTTGAGACTTATAGGTGATCTGAAACTAAGTACATTGATTGTATACTCTTGGATTCTACATCTGATCCCTATTTGTTCCCAGTTCCTCTTTCTCTTGGGTGCTTTAATTTTAATTCCAGAACTTTTTACTATCCCATTTTCTTTCTTTGTACTGGCGCTGATATGACCTAAATGTGTTGCAAGCGCCGTAAAACCATTAAAAACAAACAAACATTTATGTTCTTTTGAATAAGTGTAATTTTATTTATTATCTCCATACTAGACTAGTGTGACAAAGAGTGCATTGTTAATAATTGAATATTATGTAACATTTTAAAATATCTAAACAATTTCTTGGGAAATAACATTTTTTAAAAAATCAAATAATATTGTTTATTATACGCACGCACTATATTTCATGTGTAAAGCAATTTTTCACTAGATTTAAATTAGATCTATATGTTAACAAAATATCACTACCTTGATATTTGTCAATATTGATGAATTGCACAAAGAAATCAGATGTAGAGCTCAAAAAGAAAAGAAAACAAAACAAACAAACAAATCCTTATATCATCTGGTGTTTATCCGCGTTAGGGTCAAAGGTCAAAATAATATTAATTATGTAAAAAGAAGTGATCATGATGTCATTACGTTATAAGTAGAAGTCATCTTTCTCTTGAATCTCATTTACACCAAAGAATGATAATAACATCAATAACAATCTTTTTTTTTTTCTCATTATGCTCTTTGCAAAATGGCCTTAATAAATTTAGTTAATTTTTAATCACAATTGTATTGATATCTATTTCCTCCGACATTTTTCCGGTTGTGAGATGTGTGGGTTTTTGTTTTATTTTTTTTTATATTGCAGCATCGTCCGTGCATCATTAGAAAAAAAACCCAGAACCTAATCATTACTTTATTTTGTCGTCATCATTTCTCCGATTGTGACCACCGTTTCTTTGTTGATTCTTTTTCTTTTATCAATTTAGAACCGATCGTGTTGAAACAACTGTTTTTGTTGTTATGCGAGTGTACAATATGAAAGTTATTATTCTTTACTGTAGACTGTATTACAAGTCTATTTGTATTTCACTGTTTTCCCAGGGATACGTTTTATCTGTCGAGAAATAAATAAATAATAAAATAATGATATTGAAGTCGTTGAACTCAATTCTATTTGTATATATTTATATGCCTTTAGAGATTAAAATCTAGGTCTCTTTGTTTCAAATATCTATGTCCTTTGCTTTTTTCTTCTTTTTTTTTCTTTTTTTTTTTTTGTTGGTATCCGTAACAATTCATCTCTGCACATTTTTTACGACTTGTAGTAGACTCTTCTGACCTTCCAAGATGGACGGAGAGGTCACTTGCTGTGTCTACTATCCCCCCTATGATAATATATATTTTTCCTTACCAGGTTGCTATCCGTCTTTCTTCTTCTTCTTCTTCTTCTTCTTCTTCTTCTTCTTCTTCTTCTTCTTCTTCTTCTTCTTCTTCTTCTTCTTCTTCTTCTTCTTTTCCCCCCTTTTAAGACCGTAACCGCCGTAACTTCAAATCACTTCAGTATATCACGATCGATTTGATATAAAATTTGAAATAATCCAATGGAGAAATCATAGAAATTTGTCGATTTAAAACCAGAGCAAGATTGAAGCGACTGGCTGACAGTACAGACCCATTTCACTTCTGAGCTGCATGTAGACTACAAACTTTTGGAGCGTGTGCTGTTGAACCGATGGGGGCCGGTTCTAGACGCTGCCCTGCCTCCAGACCAGGCTGGCTTCAGGGAAGGAATGTGCACCACGAAGCAGGTCATTCTGGGTGGGGATCCTGACCTCCCATAGCGGGCAGGGAGGTACATACTATGTCTTCTATCCCCCTATGTCTGTTTTCCAACATGCTTTCTGTCTTTGCCTTGGAATGAGATTACTTGGTTTTGTCCTGGCCCTGGCCGGATACCTTGGCTGGGAGGGAGACAGTCAAATGTATAGTTAGTTTTGGGAGATGATATTTTTTTCCTTGTAAATCATCTCTCTGTTATGCACACTATTATGTTTTTTTTATGTATTATATATGATTTGTAAACATCTGAGTGTATTCCTCTTAGTGGGGATCTGTGTCTGTGTCTGGATGAGACTTTTAGGTGATCTCAATTTAAGTACACTGATAGTGTGCTCTTGGAATCTACATCTGTTCCCTTTTGTCCCCTTTGTCCGTCTTATTCTGGGATGCTTTAATTGTAATTCTAGAACTTTTTACTATCCCATTTTTTTCCTTTTTACTGGCGCTGATATGACTTTAATGTGTTGCAAGCGCCGTAAAACCCTCAAAAACAAAATAGAAGCAGGTCATTGTCCTTACAGTGCTTAGTGGAGCAGGGTTCGAAAGGAAACTGCAAACTGGTGCTGTATTTATATATCTATCAGTGGCGTACGATGCGGTCTGGTGCGAAAGGTTAATGTTCAAACGCAAAAATCATAAGGTGCAAAAAGACCTTGAAGTTATTCTCTTCAATATTAAGTGAAAGACAATTCCACGTCGCCCTGGGAGACACCTCGAGCAAAGTCATGAAACTAAGGAGTGGGGTCCCTCATGGATCTGTTCTGGTGCCAATTTTGTATAATGTCTACATTAGCGACATGCCGAACACTTCCTCCTTGAAGCTGGGATACGGAGACGACTGAGCGCTCGTTACCAAGAGTAAGTTGTGGACCCGTCTCGAGGGTGTGTACTCAATGAGTACGTCACCAGACTCAAATCCTACTTTGACAAGTGGTACCTGAAAATGAAAACTTCAAAAACCGTAGCTACTGCATTTCACCTATGCCGCAGCCTTATCTATCGGGTTCATATCAAAGGAATTGCCCGGAAGATAGAGAAACGCAACAGTCTTCTGATAAAGCTAGCGGGAACAACTTGGGGTGCTAATCAAGCGCTCATGAGGACGTCCGCCCTGGCACTATGCTATTCCACCGCTGAGAATTGCGCTCCAGCGTGGGGTAGAAGCAAGACTGTTGAGAGGGTAGATGTAAACATTCGCAAGTCCATGCATAGATTATATTGTCAAGAACGCTGGCAACAGCGCCTAAATAATGGGACCCGATAATGGCAGCAATCCAGCCCCCCGATGTCCGACAAACAACTTGCTTTTAATGAGATCAAAAAGAGAGGGAATGGGGATACCCCTCTCAATCTCAAAATGGACGGTACCCCCTACATCAGTGGAGACTTGCCACCTGTCCAACACGTACCCATTGTGGTCCAGAGCCAGAAACCTCAGAGCATCTAGCTGAATGCTGCGTTGTGAAGAAGCTTCCGGGTGGGTTCGCGACCGTACACGATTGCGGCGATGAGTTTGCGTCCTGGATAGATCATCATAACATAGCAGTTTGATACCATTAGAAGATGCTGCAGGATTGTACAAAGTACAATTAACCAAGGGCGACCATTTGGCCTGAGAAGACTACACCAAAAAACAACAACAAAAAAAAAAAAAAAACAACAAACAAGCAAACAAACAAACAAACAAAAAAACAAACAAATTACAAACACACAATTAAAAAAAAAAATAAAAGAAAAAAAAAGAAAACTACATACACACACACACACACACACACACACACACACAAAGAAGAAAAAAAGCAAAAACAAAAAACAAACTACAAACTAAAAAAAAAAAAAAAAAACAACCCAAAGAAGACCAAAAAAAAAAAAACAAAAAAAAAAAAAAAAAAAAAAAAAAAAAAAAAAAAACAAAAAAAAAAAAAAAAAAAAACAAAAAAAAAAAAAACACAAAACAACGAAAATATAAACAAACAAAAATAAAACAACAAAAAATGATGACAGTCTGGAATTATATTAGCTGGCAATACATTCAGTTTTCCATATCTATTGCCCGACATTTTACAGTACCATTTTGAGACAATGGGCCACTTAGACCTTAAAACAGAAAAAGAAGAAGAGGAGGAGAAGGCGTGAGGAGGAGGAAGAAGAGAAGGAGGAGGAGAAGAAGAAGAGGAAGGAGGAGGAGGAGGAGGAGGAAAAGAAGAGGAAGAAAAAAGAGGAGGAGGAGGAGTGAGAAGGAGGAGGAGGAGGAGGAGGAGATGAAAAAGAAGAAGAAGATGATGATGATGATGATGTAGAAGAAGAAGAAGAAGAAGAAGAAGAAGAAGAAGAAGAAGAAGAAGAAGAAGAAGGGTTAATACGCAGCAAGGGACTGGGAACGGAGAATATTTCTTCTTTGAAAAAAGAATTATCTTCGGGATGTTTGCGTATATTCCGAGAGATCAATATCAGGAAGAGGAGACACTTGGTGGCAACCAATATATTTGGATCCAATGTCTCTGTAACTGCGGCTCCTTTACACAAGTGGGATTAGCGGATTCTCCCACTATAAGTCGTTAGTTGTGGAGACTGTTCAGAGGGCGATGTGCTTGGATTTGCATATGTTAGAAGTTTGAAAGGCAAATCGAGGATTGTACCAGATTCTGACTACATATTTCATGTATCCTAATAGAGGTGGAACTGCGTCTGCGGAGTTGGTAAGATGCTGCTGCCATTGCCATCGGCTGCCATCTGAGACGTGGGCGTTGGCCGTCAAGAAGGCTGGAGCGACCATGTAAATCCGACCAATGGTTGATCCAACTCACTGATTGTGTCGTCAGAGATGTTGTCACTGTCGAAGCCGAATAGTGTCGAAGATTAATATATTCACGAACCCTTAACCAATGAAAGCTCATCTTCTTGAGTTGCCCGACTGTTTTTGGCGACTGAGAGTGACAAGTAGTGCTGGGTCGAGTTTGAAACGATCAAATCGAGCGGGTTTTCGATCGAGTCCTCTAAAATCGAGTCGGTTTCGGGCGGGTTTCGAGTCAGTGACGTCATCGAGCAGTGATTCGTTTGAAAAAAAAAAAACACGAGCAACTCGTTTGCCACAGGAAACTTCACATACCCCTCCCTCTCTTATGTCTGTGGCTGGCTTGACTGCAGCTGGTTATGATGGGGGCTGCCAGATGGCCAAGTTCAAAATTGGTTACTAAGAAACGCTTTTCTATTATTATTCATTTTTAAAAAAAATCTTTTATTTTAAAAAAATGAAAAGATAAGTTTATCCAACTGTAGTCGATTGTTTTGTTAATCAAAACAAATGAGTTTTTCAAGGGAGTCAGAATGCTTGTGGTGTTGAGCTATTTGGGGTCTATTTGACTACTTGGGCAAGAAGAAATCTGGCTGTCTGGCAGCCTTGATTATGATCGTTCGTCGCATCACACACACATACACACACACACACACACACACACACACACACACGCCATCAAACAGTTGTTGATGGTGAAGGGTTGAGACCCCCCCCCCCCCTCCCACCACCATCATCCCGCTGTCACCTTAACATTTCATATTTATGTCGCGCCAAAAGTTGTCGGCCGCCCCCACCTCCCATAATTTGTCACTGGTCGTCATCGCCTCTTGTGTGTGCGGGAAAGGTCGTGCCTTTCATTTCATTATTTGAAAAATAAATGAACAAGAATGGTGTGTTTTTATTAGGTAGGTAGATAATAATAATATTTAGCAGGTTCCACACCCAGACACACACGGATTGCCCGGACACGATGATAACGATGCCGACGACAATGGATGACGATGATGATGATGATGATGATTATCGTGTTTCTGTTTAAAAAATGAAATACTTTAGCAGGTTCCACCCCACCCCCCACACGGATAGACCGGACCCGAAGATGATGATTGTGGTTTTGCTGGCTGTTACGGCTGTGATGAGGATGATGATAATGATGATGATGATGATGATGACGATGGCGCAGATGGTGATTATTTGTTCGGTCGCTCAGTGGTACGGTGTCTCTTGTCACAAAATCAAGCCTTGTCAATGGCCGGATGAGTGACAGTGATTGTTGAAAATTGTGATCCAGACGTTAAGTCCGTGTGTCAGGCACTTGACTCAGGTGTGAATGTATTCTTATCTTATAAGCAATGACGGGTATTGTAAAGAGCTTTAATACAAAAAGACTCCAAACAGCGATCGGTACCTACTGTACGAAATGGATGTATGGTCGATATGGCGTGCCGGAGGAATAAATTAAATAAAATATTGTGAAGTTCATTGAGCATGGTAAATCCTTGGAAATGCTCTTTGAACTAATACACCTGCTAGACAACTCCGATTACAATATAAACGACTGATTAATATTCCCATATATAAACTATAGTTAGCTGAAAATCTTTCTTTGTCGGGACTCCAAAAGTATGGAACGAATTAGACAAAGAAATCAAAGGGTCTTTTAGGAGCACTGATTGATTTTAGATTGATTATTACATTGAAATGTGTTGATATTTATTTTATCCATTATTATTAGGGTGGTGGTGGTGGTGGTGATGATGATGATCCCGCTGATATGATGGTGATGATAAATAAATTAAACATAATTCCCTTTATTCATCCCATAGGGGAGATTCGTCTTTCGGGTCTATTCTAAGGGAAGACTGGAATAACCCAAGCGATAGCCGCAGTGCAGCGCCGCAAATTTAGTTAGGGCAAGGTGACTTGCTCAAGACCACTCAGCGGCGGGTGATCGAACTCGGTACCTTTCGGGTGCCAACCAAAGACCGTACCGCTGCCCCTGATGATGATGATGATGATGATGATGATGATGATGATGATGATGATGATGATGATGGGAACTAACAAAGAATACACAGGCATCTAAAATTGAAACATTCCATATTCAAAGCTAATGTTTTACTTTAAAAAATTGAGCTTTACAATATCCACTAAATGTGATCAAAGCGCTTTGTAAAGGGGTCCCCGGTCAACAGCAACATTTAATATGTAGGACGGGACATGCCGCCTGTTAGGCGATATTACAATTTTTCAGACAAAGACAACGCTGTTAACGGCCAGGTACTCATTTTACACCTGAGTACGGTGAGAGAATGTGAGTAAAGAGCCTTGTCCAAAGACTCAACTATGCACCGAGCGCGAGGCTCGAACCCAGGACTTTCCGATCCCAAAGCGGGTGTCATACCACTAGACCATTATAATGCACGAGACCCATGGTCGACTAGAGTACTACCTATAGTTACGTCATGACTAGACCACATAGCCGCACTACTGTAGGAGTGTTCATTGATAGAGGGATGCGTGTGTGTCATAGAAATAGCCTTAGTGTGTGTGTGTGTGTGTATGTGTGTGTGTGTGTGTGTGTGTGTGTGATAGTCAAACTTTAGTAGGTTTAATGAAGTCTTGTCACACACGCGTGATACACCTATACGAATTTCCCTGCCACTGCCACCCAGACACACTAACATCTGACAAGGAGTGAGGGCTGTGGAAGAACCACAGACTACCGTGTGCAAACATTGGCGATTGGTATCGGATGGCAAACTGTGATCGTTTGAATTTGAAATGATTCGAAACACTCGTTACCCCTCCGCTCGCTCGAATCCTGATCGTCTCAAGCTCGTCTCACGTGTCAAGATCGTCTCAAGCTCACAACCCGCTTGATCGTTTTACGATCGAGTGATCGTTTTACTAACTCGCTCTTCCGGCATTGAGATCGAGCACTGACTCGTGGCTTGGCGCTCGGTCGTCGATCGAGTAAAAGCGATCAAATAACCCAACACTAGTGACAAGGAAAGCAAAGGAAAATTCAAGATGGCCGTTGACGACCTTGTCGATGAATTTCTTCATTCTTCTTTTGAGTTATACCAATTTTCATGATCTGAAGTTAGTAGATCCAGTTATTTCATTCAATAATTTCTTGTCTTATTTTTTGTTTTATCAAATCGGTGTACTACAATTTCGTATTGCTTTTTTTCAGAAAGATCCCTGATGTTGGAATTTATCTCATTTGCAGTTGCAGTTGCAGTGCAGTTTGCCGTATTTTGAAGTTGATCGGATCAACTTTTCGACTGCGTTCACATCAACATGTTAATGTTAAATGGCGACAAGAGTGCGTTTTCTTTTCGGTAACACGTGTCTCAAAAATGTTGGTGATTTATAATAATCATGTGACTTTAAATATCCTTTTGATTCATTTATTTGTTGGAAGTAGTAGTAAGTAGGGTCAGTCAGTCAAAGTCAAAGCTCGAACAGTGACAAACAACGGGATATCCTGTTGTCACTTCACTACTGCCAAGCCAGGCACTAAACTCTACTTGAACTTGCAGAATGCCCGGGAGGCCTTCCGAAAATTCCTACATCCCCAGTATTCTTGTTCTACTAGGGTTTGGGAGGGGGAAGACAAAAAAAAGAAAAGAAAAAGTTTTCCCCTTCCCAAACCCCAAAACAAGAATACTGGGGATGTAGGAGTAGGAGTAGGAGCTTTCGGAAGGCCTCCCCTTTTGCAACAATTCAAGTTTATTTTTTCCCTTGGATTGAATTTGGAGAATTATATTAGAAATATATTCTACGCCCATAAACTGACCTAACCTTCGCACGTCAATTCTTCATCTTCGCCAACATGCATGGACATTAGAAATGGAGCCTTCTTTTGATTCTTAGCCCTAAGCCTAAGCCTTATACTTATACTTATATGTCAGTGTCAGTTTTTAGTTAGCAATCTGTAATGATAATCCTCATATTTCAGTTTCAGAACTTGGTTAAGTTTTCTTTAGGAACGTCTTGTTTGCTTAAATTTTTTTTTTTTTTGAACAGACTAGAAGAAGAAAGCTGGAAGAACTAAATAGATAAAGTGGTCTTTCAGAGCCATTAGTCCCATGGATTCAGAGTTTATCCAGGTTTCTATGGCATGAAACTATACTATAGAAATTGCTTGCTCTTTTGGATAGGATGCTTGTCTATGTCAAAGTTCTTTCCACCAGATCTAGTAGACCCAGATACCCAATAACTGACTGGAAGGGGTTTAGAAAAACATCCCGACTTGACCCGGGATCAATATCAGTTCCATTGCATGTGAATACTGAGCAATCGACACCCCCCCCCCAACTAAGGCTAAGACCACCATTTAAAAGCTCAAACTACATTTGAAACACACACATACACACACCCACACATACATATATTATTTTCTGTAACATATATAATGTATGTGTCTGTTTAGTTTAGCTTTCGCTTCGAGGTTTTTGTATCACACTATTAGTCACTATCATGCTTTACATCTCCTGGAACAACTGCAAAGGATATTCATGGCATAAGACCAAAGGGTGAGAATGAGAGCTCAGTCGTTAGTGTGGTCAAGTAAGAAAGTAAGTTGATTGGAGTCACTGCAATCAAATTAAGCTTCTAATATCTGGATGATCGCTGACTTGTCAATGTCATTATGGTGTCATGTTGTAAATTTGACCTCTTGGTCGTAAAAGGTCGTAAATTTGCATCCATGGTCGTAAAAAACTTGTAAATTGAAGATTCAATGAATTGAAATTTTTAAAAGTATGTTGAAGAATTGAATCTGGCAGCGCAAAATTACTCACAATTTCTCCAATTTTCTTAATATTTATTTATTGTCTATCGTGATGTGGCCAGTTTGATTAATTTTCCCTCTTTTCTTTCTCTTATTTTTTTCAGGTCATCGAATATATGAAAATATCAGTCAGCATAATTTCTGATCGTGATTACCTGATTCACCTATCACCATTAACCTTGAGGTAATTAAAGTTTTTTTTGTTTTTAAAAAATTTGATTTAAAATTTATTCCATATTGAGCTTTTAGTTGTGAATCCACTTTTTATTTTTCCTCTGATTTTTTTTTTTTACGTTGTTTATTTTAAATATACTATATTATAGTTTGCTCTATCACTATCAAAGTAGTTGGTCATGAAATGTTTTCAGTTTTGACTTAAATTACCCCCTTTCCCCTTTAATTTTTCTGACCAAGAATCAACAACAGGACAGTGGATGTAGAGTATATCATCAACAGAAGAGGCAGACAGAATCAAAAGAAAATCCAGAAGCCCTTGTAGGCAAGTCCCATTCACTGGTTCCATGATGCCACGTGTCAAGAGGGATGCTGCGGTTGCTGCTAATGCTGCCTTGAAAGATAATAAAGGTAAAGATAAAGATCTTAGTTGGTGAAAGCAGCAATCAATAGTAAATTCTTTTTTTTAAACATAACTTTTTTTCTTCTTTACCCCCACATTTTAATGACTTGATTTTAAATGTCACATAAAAATTCAGAAGTCTGGAAAGGTCCTCAAGCCGTAGACGGTTCAAGTAACTCTCTTTTGTCATGTCCTGGAACTTAAAGAGAGATTCACATCAAATAAGATGTGAAACAGTTCAGAGATTGATAATCTTTGCTCCTTTTCCCACATGTCATGTCATATAGTTAAAACCATAAAGCTGCTTTCACCGTTTCTGTAGAGCAACAATCAGGCTGGTGATTTGATATACAATATTTTTTTCATGAATTTTTTTTTTTTTTTTTTTTCAAAATTTTTTTTATTTCTCTGGTTGGATTATGGCCGTACTAATGGAAGCAGACCAACCCATTACTCCAAATATAATCATTTACTGTTTTTGTTAATGAACATTTGAAGAAAAGGGAAAAGAATTGAGGATCAGAAACAGAAAGGTAATATTTTGTGCGACCGAGAATTTTTTCTTGTGTTCTTAGTCTTCATGATGATAATACTGTAGCAGAAAGCATCAAAAACTAATGATGTATTTGTACATTCTAACCTTCTTTATTGACACATATGATAAATAATGTGGCTGATTCTCGGCTGAAAATTTCAGGCTTAAGCACATCTGTTGGTTTTCATTGGATCTACTTAGTGAGTATGATTGGTTCATATCAACCATAATTTTTGTATTACTACACCAGCCGATCTTGACCTAGAAGCCATTCGCAGTATTTTTTAACAAGCAAAATCTCATTTCTTATTAAGAAATTTATTAAATTGAGAGAAAGAATAAAAACAAAACTTTCTCTATGTATAGCATGAAAATGGTACATAGGTAAATATTTATTAAGACTATAGGCATCTATTCATTAAATTGCAAGGCCAGATAATAAGTTGAATTTTGGGAGATTCAGGAAAGATCTATTAAAAATAGATTTGTTAAATGGAGTTCGTGAAATTCTCATTTAAGAGGTCTTTTGGCGGTAAGTAGATTGGAAAGAACCAAAAGACATTTCTTTAGTTTTGTTTTCCATCCTGACATTTAATTTGGCTGTTTTCGTTTTATTGTCAATTATGGCGTCTTATCAAAGTCATTGTCCTGTTGTATATTATTAAATTAATTGTCGTTTGATACTTTGATGGTTAAGACAGGTTAAATCAGTTATGAGAGAATATTGACGACTAATGCACATATTTAGAATGATGTTATCATAGTTCGAGACATATAAATAATATTAGTACAAATTATATAATAATATCAGGATTCAAAAAGAATTTAAAAAGCTAGTTTACAACTAATATCGTAATCAGGAATTTAAGAAATGTTTTGAACATAATTATCATAAACCCTATTTACTATTATTAGACTAGTTATGTTGCCAGTGGAGAGTGCCTATAGACAAAAAAAAAAAAAGACCCCAAAAACCCCAAAACAAAAAATACAAGTGAAGACTGAGTGCATATGTCATCTTCCGTGCTGTTTTTGTGGAATTATCATTGTTATTTTTCAACATGGGGGAAATCAATTGGGTAATTCACTCTGTTTGTTTTCTGAATTAACTTTTTGTTGTTGCAGATGGTCTTTTTAGAAACGCATTTCATCTCTGTCCCGCTTGAAAGAAAGGCAATATTTGTGATAATTTAATTTGATGAAGGCAAATATCACTTTTCTCTTGAGCAGAGCAGAAATTTATTTTTTTAACTCTATCTCCCTACTTCCCCTTGTGGTACACATTCTTACGATATTAGTTCCTGCATCAAACTATATATACATATATAAGCATTTCTTTTTTTTTTTTTTTTTCTTCAAAGTCATTACTTTTATTTTCATTTCATAAATTGTAACGAGAATAACACCTATAATTTATAGTAATGATTTTCATAACTTTGAGATCATTCAGTAAACCATAACAACATTGATAATACTGTTGCCATAATTAATCCTGCCCGTACTCCTTTTTGTATTGTGTTTATCCTGTCTTCCAGTTGATGCTTTCTTTTTTACTATCTTTTTTTTTTTTTTATGCATGCTGTAAAACAAACAGAAAAAAAGAAAAAAAAATGAAAACAGAAAATATAAGAAGATGAAGGAAACTCCCTTTCATAATGGTTTTTTTTTTTCAGTTACATAGGATCAGCTTTTATCTCTTCTATTTGTCATCTGCATAATACTTATTACTACTCACAAATCTTCACCTTTCAAATATTTTACTTCTGTGACAGGGTGTTAAGGGATATTTGGACAGAAATAGCACTGTTGCATTAAATTGGTAGTTTTGGGTTGTTTTTTGGGGGGAGACATATTTTGTTACCTTTCAAAGTGCTCAATGAATCAATGAAGAAAAATATGATTTTTGGGAATACAAACATAATTTTGACTTACCACAATTGATTATGATAATAATAGTAAATGATGGAGAAGATATGATAAATTCTTTAATTTGAAGAAATCGAGAAAATGAAAAAGAGTTTATGGATAGTAATGAAAATTTCAGTGCTTGTTCTGTAGCTTTGGGAATTTAGTGTTTTAAAGACAATTTTCGTTCTTATTTTTACTTTTCATTTAATTCAACCTCATCTTCTTTATTTATTCATCACCCTGGAGTGAACATTTTGGTGATAATTTGCCGTTAGTTGCTGTTGCACGCTTATTTACCCCAGTCAAAGAAATCCTTTTTCATTAATCAGAAGACTACTTACTGGCTAGGTTTTCTGTTGTAACATCACTGAATTGTACTGGAGGATGAAATGAGTTACTCATACCATGCAACCTAACATTTTGAGTAATGCTATTATCTCCTGAAAGAATACCTGTTGCTGGTCTAAATAAAAATGAACAGTTAGAATGGGAATTCCGATTTAAATATTCCTCCACAAAGGTTTCAAAATTGATATGTGAAAGATTAAATGTTTAACAAGTGAAAAATTTTAGTAGAAATGTGTGACCAGCTTGTCTGAGTAATACTCGTATTAAGAATACTGAAGCAATGGACATTTTTTTTTTACCCCTGTGTATAACAACTTAAGAGTTATTTTTAGCCTCTCTCCTTCTGACAACAGAGCACACTATATTCCTCCTAATAATTTTTTTTTTTTTTTGCTTGTACTGTTTGTCCTCAAATCCGTTACATATTATATATTTATACATACATGAATATTATTCTGCTTTAATGTGCATGAGATTTTGGGGTGTGTCTGTTGCCTTAATTGACTGAAGGGCATGTTTGTTTGCATCATACTCATCATCATCGTAGTCATCATCATCATCATGCCCATTATCATCTGCATTGTCATTTTCATTTCATTTCTAATACTAAATGTTCTGTCTGTGTGCGTAAACTGACTCATTGACTCATCAGGGAGAAGGTTATATATATTTATTTGTGGTTTTTCGTCATCTTCATCAGTTTTTATTGTATTATGCCTTTCATTTTCATCAACCCATACCTATTTTAAAAGATTAATGCTATGTGTTTTAGTCCTGCTCAGAAAATGTGATAATGTCATATTTGATTAAAGATAATTTTGTATCCCCCTTTTCATACCATTTTTTTTTTTTTTTTTTTTTTTTGTGTGGAGATAATTAGCACTTGAAATCAAGTTATCTTCAGTGCTTATAATAATTTTGATAATTAAAATAGATTGTTTTCAAATCATTTGATGTGGTTATGAAGTAATAGCAGCGAATGTTGTGAATTATTTTGATTTTAGAGTTAAAATATTCCAAGCTAAGTATAAGTGCTCTACAGTCATTAAGGGATGATAATGACTTTGACATCGGGGAAAAAAAATGTCATCTTTTTTATTTTTTCCAATGTATTTAATGAAAACTATTGAAAGCATTATATTGCCCCTATTTTGAATATAAGTAAGCCATTGCCATCATCTTTTCTCTCTAATTTAGCATGAATGGAAGTGGAACAAATTTGTTTTATTGCCAGTCCATGTAAACATTAGGAGTCCAGCAATGAGGATTTTATTTTTGATGAAGTACATTGCCTGAGATTATGTTTTGAATGAAACGTTTAATATGTTGCAGAAAACTTTTAATCCTGTTGTTAACACGATTCAGCATATCAGACGTATTTAATATAACGTCATATTTCTAAGTGATTTATTTATATACAATTTATTTTTATTTATGTTTTTTAATTGACCAAGTTTTGATGAGCATTAATAGTTTTTTCTTTTGGTTTCTCAATTGTAATTACTTTAGTGAGAAGATAGTATTAGGCTACTTTTTAAAGTTTGTAGATTTGTATCAAAAGTGGGAACATTTGTTATCGTGATAACAAATGACGTCATTAACCATGCCTAATTCTTTAAGATAAATTAAAACTTTGAGAGTCTAATACAATGATGGATTGAGGCTTGACACAAAATTTTGCAGAGCTAAAATTTAAAAAGAAAAAAGAAATTAAAGAAATCCCTAGAATTTTCCAGATCTTTTTAAAAGCAGATTGCGAGGTAAGTCCCTTTTTTCTGCACAGTAGGCTTGCCTGAGCTATTTTTCCCTGGATGTTTCAAACTTGTGTATTTTTATCCTGTTTCTGCCACACCTCTCTGCATATGAAAAATGCATTGAGGATGTGCATAAGATGGTGACTATAAACATTTCAAAATGAACAAAAAGAGCGAGAAAAGTGTCAAGTTCTTTTCCAACAGTTTACTTCTTTGTATTCAAATAAGACAAGAGTTGAAAGAAAACTCAAGCTCCATAGTGTTGTTACAATATTGTTCCATCGTCTTTTTAAAAAGTAATTCTGGTTTTGGTTTTGAAACAGTTAATTGTTCTCATTTGCTTTTAATTTTCATTGATTTTTTTTTTTCCTGTATTAAAAAAATGTTTCATTATAATAATTCGATAAAAATTCTGAAGTCTTCATGATATTTATTTTTGTTACTTTTTGTTTTGTATCTAGACCAGACACTTGTTTTGAATTGGGATTTTGTTGAATAAGGAAGTTTTGTTTACATATATTACTCTTTGATCACACCCTGGCACTAGTTTAGTCCACCGTGTTATGTTTGTTAAATTGTAACTCTTGCATGGTTTTGCTCTTGTGCTAAAGCATTACATATATCGTCAGATTTTGAAGCAGTTCTCATATATGTTATGCTATCATTAGAGTAGTAATTGAATGGTGAATTTTAATTTTTGGTCTCCGCTAAGGTTGACATGCGCTCTCCTTTTTATTGATTAATTTGGGCTCACCTGGTTAATGGTTATTGTTGGGGTAGACTTCATAGAAGGAAAATATTCTGATACTAATAATTTTATTTTTTATTCTTTGTACTCATTGTTAAAGAAAATCCAAGTGACTTTTTCAAAAAATGGAATTTAAAAAGTTGTACTGTTATCATTATCAGATCTTTCCGAAACTTTTGGTTAACTAATACCAGTTTAGGATTTCAGATTTTCAAATATGGCTTGCTCACTAATGATAGTTGATTCATACTTTTTAAAAAAATTTGTTTATATCTCTGTTGTCAGTAAAATAATAACTTTATTCATAACACGCAGCAATATTGAACCCAAGCTTAATATAGTCCTATGTTTTGTAATTGTTGGATATAGAATCTAATGCTTTGGGAATATGTATTTTCTTTACCTTCATTATCTCTCGTAAAAGGTTTATCTCTTTGAAATGTAATTTATATATATATACGTCTTAACAAAAATGTACACTTTACAAATATCTCTTTGCCTTTACAAATGTTCACAATTTTTAAAGCATGGCATTCAGTGTTAAGTTTAATTTTTAGAAAGAGAAAAATAAAAGAGGGAAAGAGAAAAGAATGTTCTGAAAAACATTAATTAATAATCTTACTCTTATATGAATTGACAGTTAGTAATTTAAAAAGAGCTGCAGATGCACATTGTTTGAAGTGACTGGTGTCAAACATTGATTTTTTTTTCCTTCCATCAAATTAGTCATAATAATGTAGATATAGAAAGCAAGCAAATATTTTATGAATGAAAGGAAATTAGAAGAATAATCAATTTTGGTATGTGCTCCAAAAAGAAAAAAAAAAAGAGTAGATTTTTAATGTAGTTCTCCTCTGATATTATTTTAAAACCGTTTAGTATGTTTTGTCAAGATCCTTTATCATACTTTGTGGTTCCGGTTTATATTCTCAAGGAGCCATAAAATTGTGGACTGTTCCTTTTCCCCTTTCATGCTTTCTCCTCATAAAGTTAAAATATATTTTTGGTATTTCACCCTTTTGACATTAATTGAGATTTTGTCTTGCACGTTTGAGCTATAAAAATGTTTTGTTTTCTTCCAGATTTTATAAAAAAATGAATATTTAGATGTTATTTTACACCATTTCTTAATTAGGTATAATTCAATAGTTTAGAAAAAAAAAATTTATAAAATTCTTGAGTGATACTTAAGGTTGGTGGACAACACGGTCAATAAACATCTCAAATGCAAATAGTCATCTTTGAAATTTCATGTAGAGACACTGGAATGGCAACATATGTAATCTGAGTTTCTGACTGTGCTCCCTTTGTTTGCCTTTTAACATCACACTTGGTACAGACATCTCAATAACAAGCATGTTATTAATATTTATTTACTATTGACGTAGCACACACTGTAAAAGTTGTGGTTTTGTGTGTGCCATGCTTTTAAATAAGTCTTTCTCCGTTGTATTACCAAATCTCACTAAGCGTAACATTTGCAGATTAATCATATAGCAGATTGCCTTTTCTTGTAATGAATTGTAGATATTCTTAAATTTATCTCTAAATTAGTATTTAGTCATCAATGACTAAAACTGAGTTAAGTGTCTTTGTTGCTTTAAAAATAAATAAATTTTATGTCGACACATTTTGGGACTGGAATATTCTAAATATTACAACGCAGAGATTTCATTGAATTGTTTTTGGAATTTAAAAAGAAGCAGGAAGTCGAGGAAAGTTCTGAGTTTCTAAAGTTCATATATTATTGCCTTCCTTCCTTATATGCGAAGAGAGGCTTATTACATATTTGGTCTTTTCTCTGCATGACATGCCTTTTTCTTTAAATCAAAGAAAATACAGAACAAACAAAAGAAAAGAAAAAAAATCACAAGTATAGAAATTAATTCTTTTGTAGAAGAAAAAAGTGATTATGAACTTGGATTTGGTTTATAAGTTAAAGAAAGAAGCAAAATAGTATTTAAAGAAGCTAGTAGTTAAGTGCATTGTGGTAAAAACAAACCATATCATGAATCATTAAAGAAAGCAGTTAATTAAAAAATTACGCCCTTTTGCAATGGCACCAATATAGATATCCATCAAACAGGATGTCTGATGACAACAGGAATCACCCATGCTGTCCAAGTAAGCAAATTAGGGGTTAATTATCTTGCCCAAGGAAAAAAGAAAGTGCTTAAAATGAGGCTCGAACCCAGGACCTTCTGGATCACAGTGCCTCAATCACTCGACTCGGCCATTTCGTCCCCCCTAATTGGGTATTAAATTAATTGGATATAGGTTTCATTTCTAAAACTAATGGAACTATTGATATTATTGATTTAAGTAATAGTATTAATATGAATTTATGTGATAAAAGTATTACTACTATTAATAGGAATGATGATAATAATAATACTTATTATTATTATTATTATTATTATTATTATTATATTATTATTATTATTATTATTATTAATATTATTAATACAAATAGTTATGAATGGGGTTGTGTTTATTGTCTTAAATATTTAAAAAGTACTGCTATAAATTCTTGTTCTTTTGGTAAATCATTTTCTTCATCTTGCTCAACCGGGCTGCAAATGATTGCCTTGCTAACTGCATGCAACATAGGGTCTACTAGTACTAGTAGATTGGAGTAAAAGGCAGTTTGTCCTTCAGGAAAAATTCATATTTTCTATTTATCTTGTTAATTTTTCTCGTTTCTCATGTTTTGTATTGGTGATAGTGCTATTGGTAAAAGATCAGAGAAGAAGCATGTCATTTCTATATGCATCTCATCAAATTTTAAAAAAATAAAGAAGGAAATTGGAGATTAATTTATGAAATTTCATGAGGCAGTTCCCACTACAGTTCACGCTATTATGAGGACACAGTGCAATAAAAATAACGAAGATGAATTTAGTATTTTATCATAGATGTATTGGAGAAGACTCAAACCTTTGCAGCTGTATTTGTGGTCTGCATGTGATGGCAAATGTAATGTCTCTCATTGTTGTAGTTATGATTATAATTATTATCCGAAAATTATTTGTAGAAAAATGAAATCGGATATGTGTAAAAGATAGCAATGGAATGTGTTTTGGTTGTCAAATGAGTTATAAAACATTTTGGCTTTTGGTTTTTATTATTTTTTTTTAATGTACATTTTAGTTCATTTATCTTTTTTTTCTTTTGTATAATTCTTCACTGCTGTTTGTGTGGGTTATATTTATTATATCTGGTCTCACTGCTTTTACTAAAACTCATCTCTGATGTTACTTTGTAAATGGTTAGTCATAGGCATGTTGAAAGATACTCCATTCATGAAATGCCAACGCATGAATTTGTTTTTATTTATCTTACTTTGGAGACTTTCCAAGAAAAGAAGCATTTTGTTTTGGATTTTCTTCCTCCATTAAAAAACAAAAACAAACATTCTGTGCCATAGAAAGATATGGTTATAGACATATTTGAACTGCCTTTCTTAATTTTATGGGTTTTTAAAATATATTTATATAATTTTTTAGATGCTAGCAGTTTGGATTTGTAAAGACCACTTGTAACATTTGTGAAAGTTTTCATGTCATGTTTTTTTTTTCGTTTTTTTTTTTTTCATTGTATGAGATCATAAAACAATTGTCACAATGTGATCTTCATCTTCATTATGCCACGTTAACCATTATCATAGGATAAGGAAGTCAAGTAAATGTTTAGCTGTCACCTGTCATGATGTTTGTTTTGGAATGTTATTTTTGTCCTCATTGTCTTACCCTGGTTTTTTTTTTTTTATGGGTTTTTTTTTTTTTTTCTGTTTGACTGGTTTTGTTTTCTCATCAAGATAAATCGTGCAATAATAATCCATTTTCCTGTTTGTGACGGTTTATTATTATTAGTATCATTCTTTCCTTTTAATTATGCCCAAACCATATTTGATATCAAATATATTCAATACAGTTAAGGATAATTTTATTGGCAATGGAAAAGAATGGTTTATGCATTAGTTATTGCATTATCATATTTTGGTATAGTTATTGTATCAGGAGATTGAAACACAGATGAAAATGTTAAATTTAATGACTCAATCTGAAATTAAACAGCATGTTGGAGTGAGTCAGCTTTGGTGAGATTTTCATACAATCCAGTTTGCTTACTCCTCATTTCTATTATGAAATGTCCCAGATGTTTTACCACTTTGAATGTAAAATGGTTTCAGTGAGATGTTCTTCATTTGATTTAGTATTCCTGCAGATATGGTTATAATTTGATTTACTTGGAATCAATCCTTTTAAAAAACAAGAAATGCATTAAAACAAAAATTATTTTGAAAAACGAACTGTTTAGATAAGTTTACATGAAATTGCAAAAGTGCTCCGTCTATCATTTATAAAGAAGTATACTGGGTTGTATGTGAACCATTGTATAAAGGTTATAATTGACTTCAGCTTGTAGTTCTGTTGGTTTGCCCACAGTGAAACCGACCAGTCTATGATTCATTTACTAATAATTGCAATGTTTTTTCCTCAGTGGATCCCGTAGTATTATGAAGCAGGACAGTGCTGTGAATGCTGTATCTCTCCCCCTCTATATTATTGTAGTAGTTGCTTGTATACATAGTAAATATTGTGAAGTCAATAACGTAACTGTTAAGAATAACAAGATCACTCTGCATGCCTTATAAAACACTTCTTGTACTACTTACTACTACAACTCTCACCTTTGAAATGGTTACTGCAACTGCCAATACTAGTGCTAATTTGAAGCTACAACAATACTATTGTATTTATTGTGGATCAAAATAGTTGACGTTGAGATGTGATTGAAAATAATTCCTGATCAAGCTATAAGTGGTGTTATATTATTTTGGATCACCATGTATCTGATATTGCTTTGCCCATGAAAGTTGGCGACACTATGATAAGAAGGCATAACCACAATTGCGAAAGAGACATTATCACAAAAAATGCTTTTAAATGGCATACATGCAACGTATGCATATTTTTCTTTCTTTGTCAGAAATCCTGATCACATTGCTTAGTTTAGTTTTTTTTTTTTTTCTTCATTGTTATCTTACTATTACTATAGTACTAGTTTCATTTGATCTTGCTGCAAGAAATTAACTCATTGATTAATGATTACGATTTCCACTTCACACCTATTTGCCAAAAACCTTGAATCCATATCATTTTTTTCCCTGTATCTTCCCCCCATCTCCTTTTTTTTCTCATCATCCCTTTATTATTATCAGTATCATTTCAATGGCTTAACAAGTACATGGTTTTTACTAACGCACCTTGCTCCAGTGACATGGGCTGTCATGGTATAGCAGCCTTGCAACTATTATTATCATTATGGGGTATTTTGTTTTAGTAGATTGTAATTTATTTATTTATTTTTATTTTTGTTCTCATTAATACAATGTCCCTCTTGGCTTTGACTTTTTTTCTTTTCATTTTATTTGATGTTCTGCGTCATTGATCACTAGCAAATTGCCGGTTGCTATGGTAATAATAATCTTTACAAGCTGCTTCATTAATAAATTGGTATTCCCTGTTTTCCGTTTCATCAAGCTCAGTGTATCTGATAATTCCAAAGAAAAATATTTAAGGCCAATAAATATCTGTGAGAATGGAAACATGTGCATTTTTCAAGGTCAATCTTGAAAATATGCAAAGATTCCTGTCATATCAGTGGCATCAAATGCTAACTTTTTAGAACAAAAATATGAATCTTTAGATGGTACTGTTGATTCATTGGAAAACGGCATTGTTGCTCGAATTTATCAGGTTCATGGATCATTATTATATATGTTTTGGTTAATTACTCAAAGCTAATTTCCCATTAAAAAAAATTTTTTTTTGCAAAGTCAAAAACCGGATAACATATACCAGCTTTTAACTTGAATGGCATTCAGAAGTATTTAGGTGAAATCTGTCACTCAGTGTATGTTTTTTGGTAATCTGTTTCAAAAAAAAAAAAAAAAAAGACTTGTTTCTCTCCTTGATTAATGTGTTCATTTGCTTTTAAAGTGTGCATCATTATATTCATGATTTATTTAACCTGTTGAACTAAAGGTTTTTTTAACACATTTTTACCTCATCGAGCGTGTTGTCTCTGCAAAGCATTATCGCCATTGTCCTGTCATCTTCACTCTCATCATCATCCTCATTAGTTTTATTATTGTCTTTTGCGTATATTTAGAATCAGATGTGGCCAAAGGCTGCTCCTCTCAATTGTAAATTGATATGTCGCAATGCGCCACAGAGAACACAATATACTTACAAAGATTAATGCAAATTTGAAGTGCCTCAGGCTGGATTAGATTTTCTTTAATATGACAGCAGGATAATTATATGTCATTTAATAATAATTGTTAAAAATCAGTCCTTTTAATATATTATGAAAAGTAGAAGAAAATTTATGTAAGTTGGTTAAAGGGCAATTGAGAATAATTTTTGCTATGGCAATATTTTTCAGGAAATGATTTACAGTTATGTTTTTTTTTTTTGTTGTTGTCAGATCCCAGTTTTGGCTGGCGTCTTCTTTGCTAATGGCGTGTGGGTTTTTACCAGTTATTACTGATATTTATTATTTTCCTCCCAAGTTTTGAAGCACACTGACCGCAGGTTCCCTCTGTCCTTTAGCCATTTAAAAAAATTTTTTTTTTTTGTATTCTTTTCTGCACATAAAAAGAATGTCTTGTAGCTTGCTTTATTTTGCTGTCAGAATCATAATATAACCAATTTCATCAAAGTACACATTGTCAGTTGTATGCATGCACTTGACACTGAGAAAAGGGAATCATAGAAAACTTTTAAAACTGATTCAAGCATACTTAATGATTCATTTGGGATTATTGCTCCGAGATAGAGAATGTGCGGAAGAATATATATATATATATATATATATTTAAAGAGAGAGAGAGAGAATGTTTGAATATATATATTTAAAGAGAGAGAGAGAGAATGTTTGAGTTTATCAACATACTTTTGCGTAAGCTATATATACATGAAATGATGATCTTGTCATTGAGCTCAAGTCCCTATTAGAGAGATTACACTTAAGGCGAGCATGCAAAGAAACTTCTAAATTTGTTTTTTTTGGAATACATTTGTCAATAATCATTTTGGTTTCACTTAAAGGACACCTCTTGGCTTTTCATCTTTCGTTGTCGGTAGATTCTATTCATATCAAGGTTGGGGAACTAAAAACACTCACATTCACATTTTACATCTGTAGAATCATAATTTCACACAATGGGACAACATTTTTGTTTGTTTTAAAATATGAAGGTAAATGTTGTTTCCACAATTATTAAAGAGAATTAAAAATTTTTGGTTCTTTCTTTGCCGATTTGGAATTGAGTCTAGTCCATAGATGACAGACTTTGACTTGAAATGGGTCACATCGGTCATCTGGATTGGAATTCGCGCAGATTTTGTTTTCTGAGCATCTAGGAAATAAGAGCAATCAGTTTGCATTGATGGTTTTTGGCAACAGGTATTTTTTATGTGCATTTATGGGTTTTGAAACATCAAAATTTGAGGCTATTATTCTTGAAAGGAACTCGGGGGTTCTTTATGTACTCGCCTTAATGTTAGATATCTGTTTGACAATGTATATATATAATTTTTTTCTCTCCCTCTTTGGCATCCTTACAGTTTAAAAAATTACCAAATTTGTCTGTAGATAATGATTATTGTTATATTGGTCTTAGCTATGGTTGAAGGCTAGACAATATAAATCTTTGATGTTGTGCTCTTTGGCTTTATTTCAACATTCACCTCTTATTTATTCTTGACAAAGGTGTTAACACAATTTTCATCATGATTTTTAAATTTCTCTTTAAAGAAAGCGATTAATTAATTTAAAAAAAAAAAAAAAAGAAAAAGTGAAATATGATGACCATGATTATTTTAATAATTTTTGCACTCCGGTTTATTCAGGTCTTTAAAATATAATTTATTTAGATGAACTGTTTTCGTCATTAAAATTCAAAATTTTGACAGGAATTGGATCAAAATAGACTAATAGATATATTATTTTCATCAAAACTGTTAAATTGTGTCAGATCAGTAATATTTAGTGGTGTATATGTTAATAATGGTGGAGATCTGTTCCAGTCTCTAAAAAAAAAATTCATATTATTGGTGCTTCTTTAATCCTTTTTTTTTTTACTGGGGCCCTCAGAACGACGTCGCCAGTTTCAACACGCCCTTGACAAAATTCTTAATTTTCAGTTTGTCTTGGCAGTTTGTTAAAACACAACTCTTTTAAATTAAATGTGCACCTCATGCATATTTCTTTTCCGTTTTCTTTCAGGAAAAACCAGCACATCAACCACCCCACCCAAAAAGGATGGAAAAGTGGCCACAGAATGCCCCGTAAGAATGGAAATGTTATTGAGCTCTTATTTACATTTTTGCTGTCGGGTTTCTTTTTTTTTTTTTTTTCAATGGCTTTATTATACTATAATCTTGAACTTTATACCTATTAATTAATTCATGTGGATCAAAAGAAATGAATAAGGGAAGGGGAGAGAAAGGGCATATATACATATTGTGGTTTTATGTGTTTGCAGTTTTCAACATGACTTTATAATGATTTTGTTTTGAAAATATCAATATTGATGGTTTGCTTCAGATATTGAAGAAAGCATTTTTTTTTTTCAAATATGACTTTTGTGAATCAAAATGAAATCTTCGGTGGGGCTCCTGACCTCCCATAGTGGGCAGGGAGGCACTTACTGTGTCTTCTGTCCTCTTATTTCTGTTTTCAACTTGCTTTCTGTCTTGTCTTGGAATGAGATTACTTGGTTTTGTCCTGGCCCTGGTCGTATACCCTAGCTGGGAGGGAAACAGATGTATAGTGAAGAGTTTTGGGAGATGAAATTTTTTTCTTGTTAATCATCTCTCTATTATGCATTGTATTATTATTGTTTTATGATTTGTACACATTTGTTCCTCTTAGTGGGAACCTGTGCTTGTTTCAGGATGAAACATTTAGGTTATCTCAACCTAAGTACACTGATGTGTGCTCTTGGAATCTACATCTGTTCCCTATTTGAACTAATTCCCCTTTGTCTTACTTTGTCTTGGGTATTTTAATTATAATTTTAAAAATGTTTACTATCCCATTTTCTTCCTTTTTACTGACGCTGATATGACCTAAATGAGTTGCAAGCACTGTGAAACCCTTTAAAACAAACAAAAACAAAATGAAATCTTTTCCCACCAGATTGTTCCTGCAGAAGGGAGTCGGGTGGACCAGGAACAGCTCTCAATTTCCCAAGGGGGGTCAGCAGCTGCCACATCACCTGCAAGTTTGGTGTCAACCGTGGGATCCTTCACATTATCATCACCAACCACACCCCTGATTGCCAGCCAGTCTATGTCAGGGATGACAATGACAACTACCACCACCACCACAATATCCACGAAGGCTATTCCAGCTTTGATGAACTTGGATGTACAACCTAAGACGAGTACCGGCAACAAGGTGACTTATCTTATCATTATATCAGGACTGAAAGCATTTTCAAATGTTTAACATTAATCAGTGATGATAATCGTCCACATAATTCCGGGATTTTGGGATTGAAAAAAAAATGATCCACTGTTTTTGCAGTGTTAAACATTTTCTATGAAAAGTGCTCAGGTGGGTCCACGGGAGCTCAATGAAAAAATTATCATGTCTTGTGTCAAATTTTGACACCTGTGCTGAGTTGCATGAATTTTGGTGACACTCGCATTTTTATGACGTCAGCCTAGACATAGTGGCACCAAATGTCATAAGTGACACTAGACCAGTGGAGTCCTAGGATGAATAGATGTTGGGTAGGGGATTGGACCCAAAAAAACCCCAAAAAATCAGTTCATAACACCCACACACACACACACACACACACACACACACTCTCTCTCTCTCTCTCTCTCTCTCTCTCTCTCTCTCTCTCTCTCTCTCTCTCTCTCTCTCTCTCTCTCTCTCTCTCTCTTTTTTTTTCATTTTATGTTTTTAGCAGTCATTGAAAGATAAGATATTACAATAAGCAAGGGTGATTGACTCAGAAAGCAATTGTTCAAATTCTTTTTAATTTACTGTTTTCCTTTGTTTTGCAAGCTATTAGATATATTCTTGTGTCTGATTTATAAACTGCACAACCACTAGGCTGCAGTAACAAAGGTATTGTAATGTGCTTTCTTTGTAAAGTAAAAACAAATGCTTTCTAGCTTTGGACCAAAAATTTATCATCTCTTGATTTAGATAGTGGTATAATTAATATTGTGAACCTTTAAAATTATTTTCAGGAAAGGACAATTCATTAAATACTTATAAAAGAAGTATATCTTATGTAATGTTACTTAACTATCATATTGTAAATGTAATTTTTGCATTTCGGTTTGAGTTTGCCGGATGGACTGATACATTTTCCTCCTTTTTGACAAATTGCCATTATCTTCACTAATACACTAAAACTCTGTTCAAAAGCAATTTTGTCATTATGTTTAAATTTATTATTTTTTAAAGCTAATTTCTACCATTATCTCATGTAAGTAATGTGAGTAGAGGCTATGATGTTTTCTCCAAACTGTTTACCTTTATTGTGAAAAAGAAGCTGTATTGTGAATGGAAAATTTACCCCACTTTACATACTCACTTCAATATTCACTATCCATCTTGTAGTTGAAATGCTGTTTTAGCCTCAAAATGTTAAATTGCCTTATTTTTGTATCAGTGTATTCAACACATTTTAAACTTTGAAATGTTCCAGTCTTTACTGAAGACGGCAGAAGCCAAAATCACCATCAAGACCCCACAGACCACGACCAGGACAACCACACGATCTTTCCTGCGTTCCCAGAGTGCTGCAGCTGCTGCTGCGGCCAACAAAGAAAAGGACTCCATTTTAAAGGAAGCTATTGTGGTAATGAGTTTAAAATTTATTGATACACCTTTTTAAAAAATATAATAAAGATGATGTGATGGTTTGTTTTTATTTTGTACTGTGCTTGTATTGGGTTTGGGAGCCTTTTTTTTTAAAAGCTTGTTTCTCATCTTGGTGAAGCTGATCATTTTGATATTTGGGCTTTATAAATAATTAAAATTTTATTTAATTTTTCATAGGTGGGAATTTCCCATAAACCACAGTATGCCTTTAATAGGACCATTTTTCTTTAAAAACTTCTTTGGTGATTGGCCTTTCATTGTTCACAATGCACAGATTCTCTGTTGCCTCCCATAGAGGGCAGGGAGGTACTTGCTGTGTCTTTTATCCCCCTGTATCTGTTTTCCGATGGATCTCTGTCTTTGTCTTGGAATGAGATTACATGGTTTTGTCCTGACCTTGGCTGGGAGGGAAACAGTCAAATGTATAGTTATAGTTGTGGAGATGATGTTTTTTTCCTTGTAAATCTTCTCTCTGTTATTTACTGTTATTTTTTAAATTCTTAACACATGATTTGTAAACATTTGAGTGCATTCCTCTTAGTGGGAACCTGTGCTTGTGTCTGAGTGAGACTTTTAGGTGATCTCAAACTAAGTACTGAGGTAGTGTGATCTTGGAATCTACATCTGTTTCCTATTTGAACCAATTCCCCTTTGTCTTACTTTTTCTTGGGTGCTTTAATTGTAATTCCAGAACTTTTTACTAACTCATTTTCTTCCTTTTTACTGGCACTCTTAAAAACAAAAATAAAATTCTCTGCTGCTTTTATGAAGAAACATTTTGTTTTTCCTATTGTTAATCAATTTGTCAGATAACATCAAAAGCTACACACAGTGAAAGTCCTACTTCAAAAGGAAATTCCCCTCTCTGCGCGGAAACTAAGCCTCTGATAAAAGCGTTGCCAATAGCAGCTGCTTCAACATCACTTGGGTCAACATCCATAACCACTGCTAAGCCTGCTCGTTCCAAACCGTCTACATCAGATAGTACTGCCAAGCCTCAAGCTTGTGTGTTTCCCTTGACAGAAGCAGAATCGGTTTGCCATGAGGTAGGCAAGAAATTATGGTAAAATCACACTCTTGATACTGGGTGGGCCTTTTGACCTCCCATGATGGGCAGGAGGCCACTTGATGTCTTCTATTTCCCTTTATAAAATTTCCGACTTTTCAAGAATTCCCGACTTGGTGGGGACCCTGCTTGTGAGAGAAAAAAGGGTCTTTAATTTTTGCAATCAGGTCGGGGAAAATGTAACAAATGCTTTATTTTTGCAATCAAACCGTTTCAACAGTCCATGAGCCATGAGTCTTTTATTTTTATCTTCATTGATGCTTCTATAACATGTTGCTTGGTGAAGGGGTTTTGTGGGAAGTAAAGATGTCTCGCTTCTTGAATTTGTTATTATCTTTTCTTGTCCACTAGATGGCGTGTTTCCAAGGGAGACTTCTACAAGAAATCAATTTGTTGAATGTTTTAATTTTCACTTTTGCTTTCCCAAAACTCGGAACTTCGATTGCTACCAGTCTGTACAATTAAAAATCTTAGTGATTATTTGAAATTTTTGGAAAAGCTTCATATTTTCAAAGGTTCATGAATTCAGATTGACATGGACTAATTTTCAGGTTTGCTGGCCCAAATTTTTATGACCTTTCAGTATTTTATTTATAATGGAAATACTTTAAAACTAAATTAAAAATAAACTGATGAAAATGAAATGTCAACTACAACAATGTTAAATCAGACCCACAATTGTGTTAGGTTATCTGACCTGCCAACATGTACACATAGATTCAGATCCTTTGGAAATTTATGCTAAGAGTGCTGTTGACATTTTGTAAATCATCTCTCTGTTATGTACAGTTATTTTTTTAAATTCTTGACATATTATTTGTAAACATTCGAGTATATTCCTCTTAGTTGGGACCTGTGCTTGCGTCTAGATGAGACTTTAAGGTGATCTCAAACTAAGTACTTTGATATTTGATAGTGTGCTCTAGGAATCTACATCTGCTTCCTATTTGAACCAATTCCCCTTTGTCTTACCTTTTCTTGGGTGCTTTAATTGTAATTCTATAACGTTTTACTATCCCATTTTATTCCTTTTTACTGGCACTGATATGACCTTAATGTGTTGCAAGCGCTGTAAAACCTTTTTTTAAAAACCTGTAAAACCTTTAAAACAACAAACTGTTTTTAAAAAGTGTTTCTAAATTTCTAACCACCAGCTGGATATGTCAGAGATCATCATACCCCCACCCATCAAAACTGAGGATGTTCCTCTGCCTCCAGGTAGTCCAAAGACCCTGTCAGGCTCTGATCAAGTCAAACAAGAGAATCAGGTTGGTGCAGTTGCTCAATGCATGAGCTAAAGTACAGTGTTAAGGGGGTACTGTCACAATAAGGACAATTTTATTAAGTTTTATCAAAAATGATCTTTTCAATGCTTTTTCTGCAGTATTATGTGTGTCCAAGCATATTTCTAAAGACTTTTTGGAATAATTTCCACTATCGGTGTGTATGAGGTGGCATTTTAGGGGTACCCCGCCCCGAAAACTTCAGATTTTGGGAACAACTTTTCTCAAAAAGTGTCTATTCAATTTCACTGAAACTTGCTATGTAGGTGTCTTTAATACTGCTCTACATTATGTCAGAGGGATTTTTCTATTCTTATCCTAGTAAAGATTTTATAGCATCCGGAAGTCTTCAATCCGTAAAACTGTGAAAATTTTTCCTTTTTCGCAGTTTTTACCCTCTTTGGACCCCCATATCTAAAAAAATAATGCTTATATTGCCAAAAGCCTCTGACATAATGTAGCCACACTATAAACACACAAGTGTGTGAAAGGAAAAAGAAATTGAATAGACAGTTTTTGAGAAATCTTGTTCCCTGCTATCCCACCCCCTAAGAAAATGACATTTTGAGAAAATGGGAAAAAACGAACATTCTCGTAGATTATACAAAATATAGTGTCATGAACCCCCTAAACTGTGTTGTTTTAGACCCAAGAATCATTCTCCTGTGGAAAAAAGATACAATTAGTTATGAATTTATAAAAATGGTACTTATCCGTTTGAGGTAATCCATCCAATGTCACGTGTCGTCTGGGACTCCGCAATCAGAAGCCGCCTGCAGCATACTGCTCACCGCCTTCCAGTTGATGTAAACGTTCTTCCTCCCTTGTCTGTGCTAACCTCCTCATCTCCCTTTTCCTTTTAAAGACAAATTCACCTGCTCTGTCTGCATTCTTTATCCTAACATTGTCCCTTTTAGTCGCATGCTCCACAAAATGTCGTCCCACACTAAGTCCTATTGCCGAAATGAAATCCTGCGATGCCTTTGCTCCCTTGTTGAATTCTCCTACTCCAATCCCACATGAAATTTCCAAACGCTGTCTCCCTACAAACACATGTTTTGGACACCTAGACCAAATCAAAGCATGGATGCTTTCATTTACATTCTGAGTCATTCCAAATAAACATCTCCCCAACAAATCATCATCAGTCAATCTAACATAAACGTCATGGATGTGTTCTGCTACAGTCGGTAGAATAAATGTGGTCATATGTCTGTCGTGGTCAGGTGCTGGCAGACCATTAGCCTTGGCTTTCATGTAGAAGCACCAAGAATCAATTCCTTCTGGGCAGTACTCATGGCGTGGCTGTTTATTGGTTGAGGTGCAGTGATAAAAAGAAGCCCAAATTGCGCGTCGCATGTCGTCCACAGTACTGTTTGATCTAATGGCCCGCGTGTAATATTTCTGAAGTCTGGCGATCTTTGCCTTTGTCAATTTTCCTTTTCCATTCCCTCCTAACGTTACATTTACCTTCTTGTTGTTGTCCACAGTCTTCCGCAATGCTGTTCCTAGTCTCTTCGCTACATGATTTACACACTCCCTCTTCTCAATTGTCATCCCCTCATACGGTCCCGAATTGTTTAGCTGCTTGATGGTGTTGCTGTCCCCGTCACTAATCATTGTTCTATATCTAAGTCCATTCCGCTCTACAGATCTACTCCACATATTCACAGCCGCTACCTGTTCCATACTACCTGATGATCCTACATGGTTCCTATCACACTCCTCCTTATGGCCACTCAAGAATTCTGCATACCTATCACTATCCCCCTTCAGCTTGTCTCCTACTGTCACACACTTATGGCAATACTTAGAAAGAACCACTACAAGTCCTGTTCTGTTCTCTATCACACATCCTATCCCTAACATTGATTTATGTCCCCTCGTGTGCCAACTACCATCATACGAAACATCAACATCAACAATTGGTTGCCCTGCCTGCTCAGGATACGCTCGACGAACAACATCAACAGCTTCAGAACGGAGACGAGACGAATAGCTGGCGAACTGGCGGTGGATGGCCTTCTGGTGGCGAAGAAAGGTCTTATGATGTAGTACAGGCATATCCATCATGCCGCAAAATGAGGCTAAGCCAGCCTGTCCACTTCCATTAGCCAAGGATGAAGCGACTCCACGACGATTAACTTCAAAATAGTTATCTTTTTTACGAGATGTATAAAAGGACGATATAACTTTTGAACATGATTTACAAGACAAATGTAGACGAATGGCAAGACCAACAGAAGAATCACGTGAAACCTCCAACGTAGACTGGAAACAAAAAGGGCAGAGAAGACAATCAACAAGATCCTGGAATACAATCAGCTGCACGATGGTCGAACATTCCAATGAAGACGAAGATGCAGGCTCAGACGTAGAGGCAAAGAAATCCAACTTACGAGCTGATGATGAAGAAGCAGAAGCTGAAGCTGTTGGTTGCGGCGAAGAAAAATATGATGGAAATAAAGGGGAAGTCGCTGCGTGGGGCGAAGATGTCACAGAAGATGTGGATGCTGGCTCTGGTTCATTAAAAAATCTCTGCTTCTTCGCATCCCTTGCCTTCTTCAAAACATCTTTCCGTGACTTCCTTTTCATGCTGCTAATGGAAGCATTGAAGGTGGAAACCTTGGCTCTAGGCATGACAAACTGTGAAAATAAATAAATATAAATATACCATAATAAATTAAACAAAAAAAAAAAAATAAAAAAAATATATATATATATATATAAAATAAATAAATCGGGGGTTAGCTTAGCTCAGCGTTACGGTCTTTGCTTCGTACCGGAAAGGTACCGAGTTCGATCACCAGCCTCTGTGCTGTGTGGACTTGAGCAAGCCATCTCGCCCTAGCTCAATTTGCGGCGCAGCACTGCGGTTGACGCCTTGGTTATTCCAATCTACCCTTGGAATAGACCCTGGAGAATAATTTCCACTATGGGATAAATAAAGGGGTTTTAAAAAAATAATTTTATTATAACATTTTTATTGCACCCCCTACTGCTAAGCAGTGTTGGAATCAGCCCAAAGTTTTGCCTTGAAAAGCACAAAAGATACCCACACATAAGAATTCTGGCTACCAATCATAGTTAAGCACAGATCTGGTATTGCTTTGGATCAAAGAAAAAAAAAAACATTAAAGAAATTAAAAGAGCAGGCAGAAAGGCCGCTTTCTGGGCAAAATGAATTCCTACCACAATAAGGTAACAAAAAGTCACAGTGGGCTGACCACCTGCTTGGCTAATGCCTTGGTCTAGAGTAATTTCACTTTAAAGTGGCCCTACACTGAAAGGTGAAAAGGCAGAAACTATAGATCAGAAAGAAAGAAACGCCTTTAGGTCAAGAGACGAGAACCATACCTCAGAGCATTGAAAGCACCCCCCCCCCCCCCCCACACACACACACACAGACTCTTGTAGAATGATGGTTATAAAAAAAAAATAAGCACAATCTAGATAATCTCTAAGTTCTAACTCACTGACGTCAATGGTAATCCAAGTCTAAGTTAGCTTTCGACGTCTATCTGTCTGTCTAAGATCTACTATAGATCGGCGTTTAGTTATCTCCTTATTCAAGCTCAATGATCTTCACTAGTCTAATGTAAATCAAAGAAAACAGTATGGTTCTTAATAATCGTATTAAAAATAAAATTAAAACAAAAATTAGCCTTTAGAATTATTTACGAGCAGCATTCTCTTTTACTATCGTCAATGTTTACATTTTAGAATGGAATGCACACTTTGAGACTGTAACCGGTCAATCTGATTCCACTAGTAATAAATAAATAGACATACTTACTGGCTAAAGCGGTATCCAGGCGTCGAAATGATTATCTACCAATTCTTGGTTCTTTGGAAAATGATGATAAAACTTTGCAAATAAGTAAATGGAGTGAAGTTTGTCATGAAATGATCAAAAATCAGTTCGAATCGAAGCGTAAGTAAACGTAGTCGAATGCTCCGGAAATGTACCCGTTGTTATGTCACGTGACTGAAAACCGGGTTACGATTGGTCTTGGAATGTGAGCTAAAATTTTCCATGACGGTAATTACTAAAAATAACTCCTAGACGTCTCTTCAGCCAATCAAAGAAAGGAAAATAGGCTTGGAATTTCTCGATTTCCCCGCCGACCTGTGACACATACGTGAAAGAATGTGAAAGAACGGAAATGCCCTTTCCCTGACATTTCTGCTAATACCAAATAAGCCGGGGTTCAGTGCAGGTTACTAAGGACTATCGAACGTTGATTCTGACGAAAATGACGGAAAAACTTTGCGTTTAGACGATAGTTGCGTCACAAAAAAATTATTTAAAGCACTTTTTTGTAAAAATTTAGCCTTTTGAATGTTTTCAGTGTGTTAAAGAAAGGTTGAATTACCTGAAAGTGCCCTAATCTCATTTTCGATAATTTTAGTGGAATTCATAGTAAAACCGTCCTCTCGACCAGCGCGTACCCCGTTAATATAATCGAAGAGACTTTGCAAACTGCTGAATAGGATATTGGCTATTACAAGAATATGGTGATTTATCAAATACTTCCTGAATGTGTGTCTGGAATATTTTATGCTTTAACAAAGGCATTAATATAATCTGCATTTATATGTAAACCTCTGTTTTCCCATATAACTGTTTTTGAATTACATGTAGCTAAATAACCTCTTTTTCACTGCTGGCTATTTAAAGTTCACAGGGATAATTTTAGAATTTTTCATTTTATGAAGCGAGTATTTTTTATATAAAAGAATTATCAAAATTACGACACAAACGTGCACACACATTTTTTTCCCTAGCATTATTAATTAATTATTTATTATTGCCACATGGAAAATTATGGTCATATTGGAACATGTCAGATTGTGTTTTGTTTTGTATTTGAACATCTTATTCCCTTTACCAGCCTTAATTGGTTCTGAGAAATTCAATTTTTATTTTTAATCACAAAGGTTTTTGAAATGCTGTTTACTTTTAATCTATACTGAGATTAACTCCCCCTGTGCTTGATATTTTATTTCTGATCTACTTATCAACTATGATTGTTGGACCTGGAATAGCTAAGTTTGATATAATCTTCTGGTGGGAAGCAACTCTGCATCACACCAGAACTCTGTTCATAGGATAGCAATTATTTCGGACCACAGAAATTTGGATTAATTCTAGCTCCATGGGCTTTTCGGGCTTTAATGAAACATGTTTTATTCTTTAGGATCCAGAGAGCTGGAGCAGCTTGGATGTCATATAATTTTGTCTGTGTTTGCACTTTCAGGTTGTTATGGAGGACCTAACAAGCATTTTGCTTCCAGATAATCCCCCGCCATCTGATGATAAAAGGTATTTGGATTTCATGTTCATATCGTTTAGTCATTACTACATTTGTGCTCGAGCTCTCTTCAAATTGTTTTTCAGGCATTCCTGCTATTTCTCTTTTACATGTCTGGAAATATCTTGGTAGGGATATGTAAGCAGCAGATATGGTTTTTGTGGTCTCTTGGGGCTTTTATGACCTTAAAGAAGGCACCCAAGATTGCTGTCTAATGAATTAATCTTGTTAATGGTTTTAGCCAAACATTCGGTCATCAACTGATGATATTTCTAGATTTTCCAACTCAATAACAATTTGTCATTATTATCACTGATTTTTTCCCCAGTTCTCTCAAGGATATGATGGAGTTGGGCAAAAGCAGTGTTTCATTTTCATTCAACAAAACCACTAGCAAGATAGCTACTACCTCAGCCTTCAACCAGGAGGAGCCAGACCCCATTGAAATCCCTCCAACACGACCATTGACTTTAATGGACAGTATCGAAGAAGAGAAAAGACTGATGGAGCAAGAGTAAGTTTGTTACAAGATAAACACTTGTAACTCAAAAGTGTTTTTCAGTAGAGGCAACCTTTACCCAAAATATCCTAATCTTTAATTTTATCCTGGTCTTGTCTCACAGAATTCAGATAATTCATTCAAATTGCTGAAGAGGCTGGAACCACAGTCCTCTAGGTATTTTAGTCCATTTCAAAGTACATGCTCAAACAAATTGAATTGCTTTTCAAATATTGTCAGATGGTCCACTAAAACTTGTTAGTTTCAAGATTGCATGCAAAGACTAGTGTCAATGCATAAGTAGAAATAGGTCGATTAGTGCAATTCCTTATTCACTTAGCCACCTTGCCCCCTCTAGAAATCATTTCAGTGCGTAAAGTTTCTTTGTATATTACAGCTTCATGGTCCACAAATGTTCATATTCTGTGTATAATTGCCATATGTGTACAAAAGTACAATACACTCTAACAAGGAAGGCATTATTTTTCATCTAATTACATAAAAAAAATATCCTTGGATGTAGTTATATTTTGTCCCCACAATTTTCTGGTAATTAAATGAAATTTTTACATCTCAACAGGTCACAACAATCTGCGGAGCCTGCCAGTGATAAAAAATTGGACGCTCCAGCTAAACCAAGATTGCTTGAAGATTTTGTACAAGTGACATTAATGAAAGAAGGTGCCGGGGACATTCCCTGGCCAGTAGAAACTATCAAATACACAAGCACCCAGCCTAGTATACACTTTGCCTGTAATCCTATGCAATTTGATTTCAAGGACGTTTTGAAGGCAGGGGGTGGTGGAGGGGGAGCAGGAGATAATGTGAAGAAATCAGAAGAACCTAAAGCAGAGAAGGAGAATAAGGAAGGGAAAGAGAAAAAGAAACACTCTTCGAGGAAGAAGAAAAAACGGAAGAAGAGTGGAAGTAGAAAAGGAGGTGATGACAAGAATGCAGATGGAGTGACGGTAGAACATGATGCAGTAGAAGGTGAACCTGGGAAAGAGAAAACAGAAGGAGGGGAGAAAGAAGGTGCTACATCTGTGGAAGGAGGCAAAAAGGAAAAGAAGAAGAAAAGAAAAAAGAGGAAAAAGGGGAAACATAGACATAAGAGCAAGAAAGAGGGAGATGGGGCTGATGCAAAGGATGGTGCCGGGAAAGAGGAAGGAGGTGTTGATGGTGGTAATGCAGATGGAAAAAGCGAGGACAAATCTAAGCGGCGGTCACACAGGAAAAGAACCCACAAAGAAAGGGATGGAGGAGCAGAGAAAGCTGGTGTCGGTGATGCTAAAGAACCAGAGAATGCAGAAGGGTTAGTGAATGGCAAGAAAAAAGCAGAATCTTCTTCAGCTGCCACTAAGCACAAGCATAAAAGAAGTAAACATAGGAGAAGAAGGCATGACCGCTCTGAGAAGGCCAAAGCAATGAGTGCCTCAGAGAAGAAGTCTGTTGATACTGTCAATGCGAAAGAACCAAAGGTGAAAATTGATTATGATGATGAAGAAGAGATGCACATTCCAACTGATACTGAACAAGACAATGCAGAGCCTAAAATCAAAAGACCCTGTAGGTCAAGAAAGCGACACAGACGTAATAGTAGTCACAAAGAAATGGCGGGTGAAATTGAAACATTTAAAACAGAGGATCAGAGTGGTGCTGACCAGTTAAATATAACTTTTAAAACACATAAAAAGATGCAGGAAAATGCTGCCAACAAGTTACCTGATATTGTAAAAAGTGTTGGAGGTGGGATGAGTAAGACTATCATTTCATCCAAAGAAAGTGATTCTCAGCATTCCACCAATAAAACTCCCAATGGCGATATTGGCAGTGGACCTAGAAAACGAGGTACCAGTATTTCAAGCACAGAAGGAACCACACCAGCCAAGGTGACCAAGATGGACAACAAGATTGGTTCTGCTGTCACAGTGGAAGACACATGGAGTAAGATGGAAGGCTTGTATGAAGACAAGGGAGAGGAAGGATCCAAAAGTAAATGGGATACTAGTGATAGCGAAGGTGAAGATGCTTTGCAGAAGACTTTGGATGCAAACGCCAACGAGGAAAATAAAGCTGATAGTGTTATTAATATTAACAACAAGAAGCAAGAGATATTGCAGCATCAACATAAACCAACAAATGGCAAGATTCCTCTCACAAAATCTCTTTTGTTGACAAATGGCATGAACCACGTAAAACTTCATGCTCTCCCTGCAAACAATAACAATCCAACATCAAAACGTGACGGTACAGAAAAAGCTGGTGATGATGATGGAAAATCTAGTTCTACTCATAAACAATCTTCCTCCCAAAGAGAAGGAAGATCAAGGAAGAGGAGGAGCAGTAGAAGATCGTATACATCTTCAGAATATTCTTCCCATTCTAGATCATACTCGAGATCTCGCTCTGGCTCTTATAGGAGCTATTCCGATGACTCAAGATACAGCGACTCCAGCAGATCTCATAGTCGCTCCTCTCGTAGTTACAGCCGCAGTCGTTCCAGGCACCGCTATCGCCGAAGGTCATCATCAAGTCGAGGTAGAAGCCGAAGTTACAGCTACAGTAGCCGCAGCAGCTCAAGTCGGTTTAGGTCTCGGTCGTACTCTAGGTCAAGGAGTTACACAAGGTCGCGTTCACGAGGCAGGGGTTATCACAGCAATTCCAGAAGCCCCTCTCGACGAAGCAGTGCCAAACTGAAGCGAATTCTAAAATCTCCTCTGGCCATTGTTCCTGTAACGACACTTACAGTTGCTCCAGTGACTGGGTGTACGAGTGGTGGTGCTAAAGACAGTGCATCAAGTGGTAGTGGTGGTGGAGGAGGTGGAGGTGAGGGAAGTAGTACTGGTACAAATACTAACAACAATGGTAAAGGCAATGGTGCCACTCCCGATGACATCCCCCTTCCAGCAAAAGATGCTGCTTCATCTTCAGCTACAACGAGTAATTCTAGTCCCAAAAAGGATGAAGAAAAAGCAGTCCTGATAGATATTCCTCTGCCAACTACATCAGCAGGAAAACCAGCACCCACCGATGGGAAAGAAAATTCTAATTCAGGAGATGGTGCAGCAGTGACCAATAACCATGGTGACCATACATCTGTCGCAGCAGTTCCCTCTGATCCACATGTACACCAACATAACGGAAGTGGTGGTAACCCCAACCCTAATCCTCATGTTAATCCAACTGGAGACGGGATCATTGGTGGAGAAAGCAATTTACAATCAGACGACTTGGGTGCTGGTGGCAGTATGGTCAACCCGGATATGTTAGGAGGTTACGATCAGGATTCCTACAATCAGATGGGTTATGGTAATCATGATGCAGCTTTCTGTGAAGATACAGGCTATGACAATTTTGAGTTTGATGGGAATGGTGGTGGTAATGATTATGACCAGCAAGGCTATGATCATCAGCAAGGAGGTGGTTATGATGATCACCACGACTACGACTACAATCCAGATCCTTATCATCATCCTCCATTGAGACACCAAGGCCCACCTCATGGGCACCACATGCGTGGTCCTCCTCCACCCGGATACAGAGGCCCACACCCCAGGATGTTTCCACCAGACATGAGATTTGGCCCACCCAGACCTGGGATGGGTCCACCTCGTATGAGACCACCAAATGGTCCTATGGGCCCTCACCATCCAATGGGCCCAAGAGGACCACGTCCACCAATGGGACCTGGAGGTCCTATGGGTCCACCAGGTATGCGAGGACCACCACCTCGTGGACCCCCACCAAGAGGCCCTCCTGGAATGAGAGGACCACCAGGAATGCCTGGACCGAGAGGCCCACCCCCCAGATCTGGAATGATGGGTCCACCTCAAGGTGGACCAATGGGACCTAATGGACCAAGACCGAGAATGGGCCCAGGTCCTCTTAGAATGGGTCCGCCACCACCTGGACAAGGACATCAAGGTCCAATGCCCCCTCCACCTGGTGGCCCCAGAAGCAGGATGCCTCCACCGGGACACATGCAAGGCCCACCTATGAGAGGGGAAAGTCATCCCCATCCCCCACAACAGCGTCCTGGTATGCCCCCTCAAATCCGAGGCCCCATGCCTCCACACATGAGAGGACCTATTCCCCCCAACATGGCACATCCTCCACCTAATTTCAATATGCCTCCCCCATCGTCTTCAACTGATAGTGGTCCGGGCATCAAACCTCCTGATTCCATGGAGCCCCCACCACTTCCCCCTCCTAAGGCACCAACTCCTCAACCTCCCCCACCTCCCAAGAAAGAGGAAGAGAAGAAAGAAGAGATCAAGCCTATGGTACCAGACATTCCACCAGAACAGGCTGAGCAGTACCGGAAACTGAGAGTGAGTAAAGAGAAATATTTTCAAGGCTAGTTAGAATCAGTTTGTGACTTATTGCCTCAAAATGGAATCATATCAGGATGAGCTAGATGCTGAAATATGCATTAATTATTTGTTTTTTTTTGTTGTTTTTTTTTGAGGACGATATAGTATTTGAAAGTGAGAAAAAAACAAAATTTCATATTTCTGGTCAATTTAAATGTAAAATGAATTCTCAACGTCTTGTTTACCCTGACATAACTCTGGATTGAGGCGATTGGTCACTTTTCTCAAAATGTCATTGCTTTACTTTATTAAGGAAATAAGATTTTATTTCCTTTCAATATCTTTGTGCCTTTACACTTTTGATAATGTTAGACCTAACTCTATATCAATTTAAGGTCTGTTTTTGTGTCACTTCACCTTCCATTTAGCCCCTGGATTGAAAGCATCAAAGAAATTTAATACAGACTTTATGATTTTGGTAAACCAATCTTTATTTGTAATGGGAACATTTGGCCTCAATGTTTTTTCTTTTACATCTTTCTTGATTTCTGATCTATTTATCTATTGGTGTTCATTGGATAAAGTTTGTCGATGTATTTGAAATTAAAGTTCACCACGGATGGGAATTCGTCTCTAATTAATAAATGGGCCTGTCACAGGAATTACACAAGCTGTCTCTGCTGTTAGTTGGCTTCCATTCACAACTTAGTCATTTCAATGACGGAGTTTAATAAAATACCATCTCAGATCAAGCCGATGTTGGTTTCAAGCTTTGGACTGGATTGCCTTTCACCCATGTTGATTTTGTTTTCATTTTTTCATTTTTTAAAATGATTTTCTTTGCTTTTTCTTTTTTTATACTTTGCAAAATAAATATCGCACCACTTTTTGAACTGGTGTAACTTTTTTTTTTTAAATAGAAAAAATGAAAATTTAAATAATTTTTTCGCTGAGTAGCAGTTCATTTCTTTGTGAATACAGTCATATGTAAGCATACAATATTTTCCAATCATAACAATTTCTTATTTTTGATTGAAAAGATCTCCCCTATTCATCAAACTGTTTCTGCATTCAGTAGCGGGTATGTTCACCTATGGCCTCTGTGGCATTCACATGGTGTTCCATTCTTCAATCAGTATCTCAGAAAGGGCGTCTCTTTTCAATTAAAAATTAGTAATTGATATTATTGACAAAAGAAGTGACCTGTTACTCAGTTGATTTGTCTTTTTTGTTAAAAAGTTATACCTGTTTAAAAAATGGTGTGCTATTTATTTTGCTAAGTATATATACAGTCGTGTGCAAAAATAAGCCTACACTGTTTGA
The DNA here is from genome assembly GCF_034508935.2 of Berghia stephanieae. Lineage (NCBI taxonomy): Eukaryota > Metazoa > Mollusca > Gastropoda > Nudibranchia > Aeolidiidae > Berghia > Berghia stephanieae. The sequence goes on from NC_088371.1 coordinate 11,686,252, forward strand.
ACCCTCAAGTCATGATATTGGGTGCAAAACAATTATTATGTTATTTATCAATGAAATAGTCATTCATTTCTCTATCGAATGTGCATGATAAGTATGTTCATATCAATGCTCTGTGTAACATGAAATCTAGAGTTTAAGCAGCGACACAAAAAATTTGAGTTTACACAACTTCATTAATATGAGTATTTTTGTGTGCCCTCCTTTTACTTGATGCAGGGAAGTTGTTCACCTTCACATGGATACAGTGATTCATTTAATATACTCTGCAGGAGATTATCCCAGATATTGTTGAGATATTGGTATAAATCATCTACTTTTTACTGAGAACCAAGACAACGTACCTCTTTCTTCATACTATTCCACTTGTTCTAGTTTAGATTCATGTGAGAACTAACTGATCTTTTTCTTCAAAAGTCCTGTGTAATTTGGGCCTCGTGCGGTGGACCATTGTCATGCACAAAAGCTGTTGCCTTTTAATTGCCTCTGAATAAAGGAGGAACGTGTTCCTGAGGATATCCTTCATGCAATTGCCTAATGACAACATACAGTAGAACATGAAAGTAACGTACTCGGAAATAGCGAGAACTCGGAAATAGCAAGTAAAATCTAAATCCCCGTTTTTTCCTCTTATTTGAGTCAATAAAATTAGCATGCAAGTAGGGAGTATGAAAAAGAGGTCAACTCGGAAATAACGAGCATTTCCTGCCCCAGCCTAGGACTTCGAACGAAGCAAAACAACAGGCAAGGGCGATTTAAATATTTTTAGCCTAGCTTCTTTTCTTTTCTTTTTCTTATTTTTCGTTACGAGCAATATTACATAGTTGCCTAGTCGAGAGTACATAGTAGGCGAAACAAATTTGGGTGGGGGTTGGGTGTGTGTGTTTGTGCGCGAGGTAAGCACTGGCAGCCAACATGTCAACATGCCTCACTTCGCAGCATCGGTCAGCGAGTCGCATTCGTTAACGAACGACACGATCAGCGAGAGAGGGGAGCGTGGAACCATCATTTCAGTGGGTCAGTGATTGATTGATGCGCTTGCTACTTCATCAAACATGCCTAGTGCATACAAACACTCGCACACACACATACACGAAATCTTGATGGAAATGGAAGGGGTGGATCAACTTCAACTTCAACCTGTGGCCATCATTACGTAGTTAACGAAGGCTGTTCAACCCCGCCCTCACCCCACTTTATCCACACACAGTCATTTGCACGCACGCGCGGCACACACGCACAAACAAACAAACACACACACACACACTGTCTTTCCATATTTTTGTACGGCCGAGTGACCTTTCCTGGCAACTCGGGAATAGCGAGAACTCGGAAATAGCGAGTAATCAGGAGTGGACCCGTCGAACTCGCTATTTCCGAGTTCTACTGTACCATCTATTCTTATAAGGGACTCCAACCTGAAACTGCCACAGAACCACCTCCCCTGTTTCTGATCTGAATATGTGTTTGCTGAAATTGTTTGCAGTTTTTCCTGCAACAAAAGTTTTGTCTGTCAGCAGAATCAGCTTGAACTTTGACTCGTTGGTGAACAAAACATTTGCCCATTATTCCTTGGATTGCCAAAGATGTTTATGTCCCCAATTGAAACTGTTAATTCTGTCCAAATTGGTCAATAAAGGATTTTGCATAGCTATCTATGCTCTAATGGCAACCGTTGCACAAATGCCGATTGTTTTCTTTGGATGATTTGTACTTTGTATGTCCTTGGTTCTGACTATATTCATTGTACTTTTTGATTAATAGGTAAATAACCTTTTGTGATATATCAAGCTGGCTTAAACATTCTTCAACAGACACCCCAGCCTAAACATGTCAAAAAAACAAAAACAGGCAAGGCCCTCTAAGTCTAGGCATGGTATACATAGTATTAAAGAAGAAAAAAATACTTTGATATTGTTTTTTTTTTTTTTTTTATTGAAGCTCATGACGGTACATTTATTTTAGTTAGGTAATTGAGTTGTGTAAACTTCATATCTTTTAAGTGCCTCCAGTTGCCTGCCGTATTGCTTTCCCTAAAATTATTATATGCGCATATTTTTTGCAAGGTGAAAATTTCGACGTGTCAAATTCTAAGCATTGTATCTTTTGATTGAATGTAAAGAAATACAAATTACTCTATTCATTTGAGAGGCAATTGATTAACCTTTCAAATGGTATGTAGTGCAACAAGATGTTTTAATGGAATCAAGAGATGCGGAGGAAATAAGTGTCAACTTACTTTTGCACACGACTGTATATGTATGTATATATAATATATAAATATAATTGTTTTTTTGCTTTTTTGTCTTCTCTTTTTTTCTCCTTTTTTTCTGTTTTAATGTTGTTTTTTTCCTTTATTTTATTTATTTATTTTTTTGTTGCTTTTGTTAAATATTTGGAAATGATGAAATCTTTAATCTGGTAGATGGGAATATGATTTCTTTTAAGAATAATAGTTTCAGGTTAAGCGAGTTGGAAAATGGAAAAGAGGGTTACAGTTTTGCTGTCAGCTAAAAGATAACTATATTGTGCAAGGAATGTTAAAAGTCAATCACTGAGTAAACTGAATTTAAATTTTGGAACATAATGATCAAAAATTTAGGCATTTGGTTCAGGTAAAAAAACTATTAAAGACAAATCTTGAAAGCAATCAATATTTTTATTCCTCGCTCTACATTAAATAATACACACCAAAAATCATTACGTCCACACTATTTCTTAACATTTATTGAAATATTTTGCACAAAGGCAATGTATTTTTAATCAAGATGAAAGGGTTACCCATTTATGAACACAAGTTGGTCAATGCATTATAATCACATATTATAGTTAAGATTTGTATGAGTCTTTTTTGATCATGTTGCTAATAAGATATTTTTCAAAATGGAATGATTAGAATGATGATGATGATGATAATAATAATAATAAAGATGATAATGGTAATAATAGTAATACAGTGCAGCACGGAAATCTCAAACAAGTTTGGACCAGGTAAACACAGGTGGCTTAAGTAAGATCTCGTTATAATGAGTGTAGCGTTTAGTGCGTCTTGTTTCATTCAATAAGAGATGGTATAATGGTCCCCTTTCAGTGGGTACCACAAATGCTCGCTATCGGAGAGCCGATCAGGCAGCGGGCGTAGCGTAAACGTGAAAAACTCGTAATATTTCCACTCTAATATCTTTTCTCAGAGTGGAGTGATTTCGATTTTTAAAACAGCAGTTTGAAGCTGCATTTTTATTCTTTCGTACCATATGAATCATTAAACTGTACAAAAAACATAACCCTAATTGATTCGTTTGTATCTAACGGAGCTTCTAGCACTATCTCACGCAGCGACCGGTTGATCGGCGATGGTCTGAAATAACCCCCTTTGTTTTCCTTTCGGTTTCCGTCCGCCGTCAACTGCGCATGTGTAACGAAAGTACTTCCATGAGAAAGGGGAATAACTGACCTTTCTTTTGATATCGAACAAAGCGAGGGTTTCTAACTTCGACGGACGCTACAGGCGCTTTGAAATATTTATTTGTAAAAAATACCCTCCCAGATTAAAAAATTCCATTATTGTTTGAAACCTGTGGAAACGTCATCATTTAAACTTTTTCACTGTGTGAAAATCGGCATAGTTTATATTAAGACGGCTAGCGGAACGAGCTTGGAAAAATACCATACAGAGAGCAATCACGGTCTTCTCACGCCTGGGGGAATGGCGGCTGTCACTGTCACCGCTGGCGAGCAACATCCTAACGAAACTCCGACACCGACATCGTTGTCTTTGGAACAACTGAAACAACTGCTAGGTATGTTATCTATTTAGATTTTCAGAGTTCTTATTTAATTTATAAAAATAATATTAAAATTAAAATTGTCTACTATGAATATGAAGAAATGGTTTGTTGAACTGGTGGATAATTTGTGAGTGATGTGATGATAGAAGAATAAGTTCGACCCAAGAGTGCCCTTGTTGTTCTCCTCGTTGCTAGGAACAGGGAATGTTTACACAGTAATCTACTTACGATGTGATCACTAGATAGTTTTTATTGAATATGTTTACGATATCCCTATGACCGTGTTCAGCCTATTTGTTGTCGTACTTGTATATGTAGCCTACTAAAATTTGATGCTGTCATTTCACCAATCATCGTATTCGTATGTTGTTGTCATTGTCATCATCATAATCATTGATGATGTGCTGTGTTCATATTTTAGTGCACCTTAATATTAATATCAATTTAAATGGAATCTCCATGAGTGTTAGTGAAGTGTTTAGTTAAGTTTCTTGAATTTAGAGTTATAGATTTAAATCAATGTTTAATGACCCTTGCTATGGGGACATCTTTATTTACACTACCTGTATTCAAGATTTTGGATATGCAATGCCATTCATTTTTTTCTCCCACACTATTCATTTTAGGACTTTTCTTTTTCATATTACAGAGGATGAAACCTACTTTCTGATGAAAGAGAATTTCTTAACACCCCAGGGAAGAGGTCGACCTAAGAAGTCCAAGACTTTACCATCGTCCATGATTGTGACCCATAGACTTTTGGTGCAGCTGAATTTGTTAAAATCAGAGGACGACCGATGTACTTTTGCTGATGTAAGTTACATTCTCACTCCTACTCCTACCCATATTTGCAATTCAGTGCAGCAGGATATATCGAGATCCCTGGTCTGGGCTATTAATTTACAGAAGAGTAGACTAGCAAATTCGAAGCTGAAGCACTTTCATTTCATTTTTTGAGCCATCGACTAGGTGGTGATGGCGCTTGTGGCACATTAAGGTCATATAGGCATCTGTTTCCAGCTGTTATGTATGATGTGTGTAACTGTATACTATTGCCATGTCTATGGTCTGTATGTGCTGGGTATGTCTAGTTCAGTGAATGTTTCATTTGTCTGTATTATTTAAAATCATATTTTGTAGATGTTACGATTAAAGATTTCAATTATTTTGCCGTTGTTGGCATTCCTGTTGACAGTTTTAAATCTTCTGCGCATAACTAATTATAGTGTGTGAATTTGTGTGATTACTATTTATGATTTGACTAGAATGCGAGTACACTTTGTCTCAGTCCTAATACTTTTACAACTAGCTTAGAATTCATGGTAAGACCATGGTTCGGTTAGAATTGAACCATGCCATGAAATGTTTAGCGGATTGAGGTTGGTTGCCATTTTAGGCTGTTTACCATGGAACTTTTCTTTTTCCAAAATGCAATTTAATGGCATATTGATACAAATTGAAGTTGAGGTACAAAATTATATTGTAGAACAAGTTCCTAGTTGTTAGGAGGGAAGCACAAATTTAATGATCAACAGTTGATAGTTACTATGCATGGTATTAATTCAAGTGGAAAAGCAATAAGCGTTTTAAGGATTTTGAAGAACTACTGCAATCAATTTTATTATTTTTAAAACATTGGTTTTTTGGGTTTTTCTTTATTTACTCTCCAGCTTCATGACTGGCTATGCAAACTGGACCCAACTTTGGAAAATGTCTCAAAGAGCCGGATAAGCCACCATGTGACATCGATTGTGAAGAACTGTCTGCAGATGACCACAGACGCTGTGGAGCCTTTTCTGAATCAAACATTTGATTTCCATGCTCTTTGTTTGCCATTATCGAGTTTAGGTTTGGATAGGTTACATCTCATTGGTGTTAAGCCATTTGTACCATCACAATCTGTTGTAATTACTAATTCTGTTGTTAGAGCCTTAGAACATTTCCAGGATAAGGAAGGACTCCCTATGAGTTTTGTTATTAGATGGATAAAGAAACTGAACTCAGACGCTGTAATGTCCGATTCTCAGTTGCGTTCAAAGATATTGTCACTTTGCAAAAAAATTAGGGCTTTAGTTAAAAACAAAAAAATCAGGTGTTAGACCAATTGTTAGCAGAGCCTTTTTTTTTCATCTGCGCCCACTACTCCATCCCGACCAAGCAAAAGTGCTTCTGAAAAAGAATGTAAGCAGCTGAAAAAAGTGAATGATGCGCTCAATATAAATATTTCACAGAAAGAAATGGAGATACAAATTTTGAAAGAGGAACGAGAGACTTTGGTTCAAGAGAATGAGCGATTGTCTGAACTTGAGCGTCTACTACGAGATAAAACAAAAGAGACAAAATTGCTAATCCGGCAGCTCAGAGAGACGGAACAAAATCTAGACTGCTTAAATAAGTCAAGGACTTACAAGATGAATGTCTCCTTACGAAAAGAAATTACAGAAGCAATCAGTAAGATGGATGACCTGAACAGTAACAACGAGAAGCTCAATGCTGAAATTGTGGAAATGAAAAAGAAATTAATTCTTGCACAAAAAGGTCGAAGCAGTTGGAAGCAAAAATTTGAGGATGAAAAAGTAAAAACACAATCTCTGAGTGAGCTGCAGGCCATGGATGATGGTGAAAAAGAGTGTTCTCTAAAGAATGATAGAAGTAATCGATTTAAAAACCATGTGAGACTAGCCTATATGGATCTACAAGGAAAGGCAGGAGTTGCAGCGACCAAGTGCTCTGAAGTTATTCAGATTGTTAGTAAACGTTTTTTTGGCAAGGAATTTTCACGTAAGGAACTACCCAGTATGTCTACAGCTCTAAATTTTGCAGATGAGGCACATCATATCTCAATGCACCAGGACGTAGATCAAATCAAGAAGTCAGACCACTACACCTATGCTTCTGATGCCACAAGCCGTCAAAAGCAGCATTATTTAGAAAGGCACATCATACTAGCAGACAAGACACAGTTGAGTGTAGGATTCACTGAAGTTGCAACCGATGATGCTAACACATTGCTGGAAAAAACTCTTGAACTTCTACATGAACTGACAAATATATATTGCATAAATGCAGATGATGAAAAGAAGAGGGATGACGTCTTTAGGGAGCTTGTAGAGAAAATGAAGAGCCTCATGTCAGACAGAGCAGCAGTGAACAAATATTCAATAAGAAGATGGCACAGTTTAGAAAGGACTACCTTGGGGATGAAAGTGTCATTACTCACTTTGTATACTGTAATGCCCACTTCCTGTTAGGACTTGCTCAGGCAACGCAGGAGGCACTGAAGGAAATGGAAAGCGAGATTTGCCCTAGTGGACTTGGAAGAGATATGCAAGCAAAATTTGCTGCATTTTCAAATTCATCTCCAGAATCCGCAGCAATACGTTTGATAAGAACTTCTTCGGAGTGTCTTGGTCCAAGATGCGATGAGAAAGGTGGGAGCAGAGTGAACTGGTTAGCCTATTGTGATGAACACAATATTAGATCAAAATTTTCTTCTTTTCGCAACAACAGATTTAACAATATATTTGATAACGCTGCTGCAACTTTATTCCATTGTCAACACATGATTGATTTCTTGTCAAATGCCAACTTTCATTCGAACATGAAACTCCAAAGTGTCACAGCAGATGCTCTTGATGACAGAATCCTCGCCATGGTTGGAGCTGTAGCATTATTCAATATCATCATCACCGGTTCATACTGGAAATTAATGAACAGCAACCTCCCATATGGATCTTTTCCGGAGTATGTAAGAAAACTGGATTGCAAGATTGAAAACCTCGTCTCCCATGGAATTGAAAATCAAGTTGATGCGACCTCTGTGTTCGATGACTACAGTGTTCAAGATGATGCTACGCTTGACTTGGTTTTCAATTCTTTGAAAGGACAAAAGAGTTTGTGGAGAACAACCCTTAAAAAGATTGCTGTGAAGTCCAGATTGTGCTAAGGCGACAACTTAAAGACTTTCTGGAGGAAGAAATATACGAAGATCTGGATGAGGAGACAAAGGAGATTTTGGATACATGTCCCTTAACAAATTTATCAGGAGAACGTCTCTTCGGTGACTTAGACTATGATATGCTGAAGAGGAGACATGCAACAACGCACCATCGGTCTTCCATAATAATGTGGAATCACAACAACACTGCTGCATGGTTTGATAAGCAAAGTGACACAAAGAAAGAAGAGCTAATGGATTCCGCCCTTAAAAATAGAAAGTACTTGCGGGAAAAGCACCTTGAGTCTGTAAGGCGTGAAAAATAGATCATTAAAACGAAACTTGCTGCCAATAGGGAAATGATGAAACAGAAAGAAGTTAGACAGGCAGAGTTAAAAGCATCAATCCTTGACTGTGTTATCAAAGATGGAGGTGTCTGTACCACTAAGGAGGAATTGGATGAGCTTTCCAGAAATTCAACAGTGGAATCGCTGAAAACACAGTTAAGATACAGGAAAGTGTTTAAAAATCAAAAGCACTTGAAAGTAACTGGAATAAGAGATGAGCTTTACAAGTCATTGCTGAATACAATTGAGATGGAAGTCGAGAATAATAGCAGATCTGAGGATGGATTGGGTTAAGCTATGATTTTTTTTTTTTCCAGCAGTAGTTTTTAGTGCATTAGACAAAGTTATCTATATTGTGAGTTTTGAACTTATAAATACAAAGCATGAATAGTATATCATTTATTCAACTAAAGCCAGTTTTTTCCTTTTTTTTAAAAAATTTCCCTTAAATTGAACTTCATTCTGAATTTAGCATAACACTTAGGGTGATAAGTTTTGGCACAATTTCTTTGTAAATTATACACTTTTATACAAAAAATACAGGGGCTGATTTGTCAGACTAAGTCTTCAAAAGTAACATTCCTGTCCTGTTGCAATACTTGTTGCAATTCTTGTTGCAATTATTTCAATCCTACTTTTCCCTTGATGATTTTCAGTAAACGTCTTTATATGTGAAAAAGAAATATGTTGGATAGACCGCTTTGTCAAATATTTTATTTAGAATTCTTATTAATTACACCCTTCCTTGTAATTTTATCTTAATTTTTATTTTATCATGCCTCAAGAATAGCATAGAGTACATACTGATATTGATATGAGAATTTTAAATCAATATATTTGTAAATAACAATTTTATGCAAATACTCGTGTTGGATAAGCCAATTTGTCATATAATATTCTTCAAGAGTCCATGTACACTACATTCTTGAAATTTTATTTTAAATTTGACTTCATTTTCGAATTTAGAATAGCAAAATCCCCTTAAAGAAGTGATTTTGAATACATATCTTTGTAAATATAATTTTTATGCAAAAATATCAGTTGGATCACAATTTTGTTACATTATTTTTCTTTTTAAGTCCAATTTCACCACCTTATTACAATTTGATCTTAAATTTGACTTCATTTTTGCATTTAGAATGCCAAATTACATTTACATGAGGAGTTTAAAGTTAATATCTTTGCAAACAAAAAATTTATGCGAGAAATCGTGTTTTTGTGAAAATTTTCTACCAAATGGCAAATTTGGCTCCGCAGCCATGTTTGCGCGTTCGTAAAAATATATTTTGATGTCGTAAGTCTTTGAGAAAAATTTAGCTTGTTCAGTACTTTCATGGTATGAAACTTAGAGGTTTTCATAGCTGCAAGTTCATAAATTTTGATTTTATAGTCCACCAAAAGTGCCCTCCAGTAACTCTGCGTCACAAAATTTTCACCCAAATGTTGATTTTTCCCCCATCTTTCGGCTCTCATTACAAATTTTTTTGATATTACTCGTTTTCAAATTTTTGACAATGTAAATTTTGCTTAGCCAGCTTTGTATTACAGCCAAGAAATTTTTGTTAATGTATAAAGTGAATTTGTTGTGGCATGTTGAATCTGGTAAAAATCACATTTTTCGAATGATGCGAAAATAATAAAATTTGAAAATGGAATATCTTTGTTGAATATTGTTCGATTTTTATAAAATAACTTGCTTTCTTCATGGTTTTGCATTTACTTTTTGGTAAAATGCCCACAAATTACTTTCAGAACAAATGAAATTTTCACTTGTGGTACCTCCTTTCAGTGTACTAAAATAATGAGACAATGCCAGCAAATCACATTGTTGATTACACACTCAGCACTTGACATCTTTATCTACAAATCCTGTACCTAACCACTACCACTCCTCACTTGTCTCTCCGGTACCTCTCTTCTTATCCTTCCTTCCCCATCCTTAATCATTTCTTTGATTTTTTAAATACATAACAGTAATAGCCTCATGCCATCACTGCATAAGATACCGGTCAAACTTTGCTCTCTCTCTCTCTCTCTCTCTCTCTCTCTCTCTCTCTCTCTCTCTCTCTCTCTCTCTCTCTCTCTCTCTCTCTCTCTCTCTCTCTCTCTCTCTCTCTCTCTCTCTCACACACCTCCAGAGGCATGCACATGCACGTGAAAACACATTAACTAGCACAGTTAAAGCCAATGGAGTGACGGAGTGTGATGGCAGCTTTCGTTTCCATTCAAAAGAAACGACAAAATAATCTTATTAACAAAGCGAAAGTGCAGATCCAGTTTGTTTGAGATTTCTGTGTTCGTCTACGATATTGTTCAAGATTTTCTTGTTGCTGGTACTATGAAAATAGAAAGATTAAAACATGGAATTGAGATGTGTTCGAGAATTCTGTGATTTCGTGGTTTCCGTGCTGCATTGTATTGATAACAATAAGAGGAATAAGAAAAAGAAGAAAATATTAATAATGATAATAATATTAATAATGATAATAAATAATGACGATCATCTGTACATTTAAAAAATAAAAAATTCTTTTTATGACTAAGAAACTTAGAAACTGTTTTTGGTTAGGGTTACACAAATTTTTGTAAGTATCAATGCTATTTAGTTGATGACTTTGTTTACACTTGATCAACACTTTTAGGAGCCTCTCCTGTTATTTCATGGCACCAACTTATTTAGATAAATAAAAAGTAAAATTCCTTTTATTCATCCCCAAGGGAAAATTTGTCTTTAGAGTCTATTCCAAGGGAAGACTGGAATAATCCAGGTGTCAGCGCCAAAAATTGAGCTAGTACGAGGTGACTTGCTCAAGGCCACACAGCGCAGCAGCAGGTGATCGAACTATGTACCTTTTGGGTACGAAACAAAGACTGTACTGCTGAGCCACGCTGCCCCCTCCCCCCCTACTTCTCAGTCTCTGTATTTGTCAGTTCTTATTTTGAGAAAAATGGTAAAAACTAAATAATTTCCATAGCTCAACAGATTGATTAATTTTTGTCTTTTTTTTTGCAGCCCGAAACCTATTTGGGTCTTTAAATCTTGAAATAATGCAATGCTATATTTTTCTGTATGTTGCAGGAAAAAGCCCAGAAGCATGCTAAGAAACAACTGAGAAAGGCTGAGCACCAGGCTAAAGGAGAGCCGGAAAGCAGTGATGATGACGATGATGAAGAGACGGCCAAAAAGAAGGAAGATGCTGCAAAACTGGCAGCAGAACAAAAGGAAATGGAGGAGGCAGCACTCCTGGCTGCACAAGGTGGTGAAAAGGTAGCAGTTGAAGAAGGTGGTGCTATCTTAGTCCCCACTTCTCCAACGACACCCCTGGCAGTTCAACAACAGGCGGTCTACATACAACAACAACCCATGGGTGCTGCTGCTGCAGCAGCAGTTGCTCACTCACCATACGGCCTTGTCTCCTCCCACCATCTAGTCCACGCTGCTCACCCTGCACTCCAAGCTGTTGCATCGTCATCATCAGGTCATCCACATGCTGCTCACCACCATGCTTTGGCTGCAGTAGGGCAGCCACAGCTCGTTCAATTGCCCAATGGTCAGGTGGCCTATGCCACTCCCGCTAAACCCCAATCTGTCCCTCTTCAAGCAGGAGCTCCAGTTATTGCAATGTCCCAGCACGCTGCTTTGGCTGCCTCTTCCCAGTCAGCTGTGCCTCATCAACTTGTGTTGCAGTCTGGTGGGATTCCGGGCCAAGTCCAATTGGCCCATGCAGTCCCCGGTGCCCAATATGTATCTCATTTCATGGCTGCTCAAGCCCAGGCGCAGGCCCAGGCACAAGCCCAAGCCCATGCTCAAGCACAGGCAGCCCAAATTCAAGCTGCTCAGGCCCAGGCAGCTCACATTCAAGCTGCTCATGTAGCCCAGGCCCAAGCTCAAGCCCAGGCCCAAGCCCAGGCACAGGCTCAGGCCCAAGCAGCCCAACTTCATGGATTGCATGCTGTTCCTACTGGTGTTCATCCCTTGGCAGCACAACATATGATTCCTGGTCAGCCACAGGGTCAAATTATCCTGGTACCCAGAATAGCGAGACCTCATATCTGATCTTGTGTTGATGAAACTAATCAATGAGAAAGCTGTGGTAAATCTTATGTTATGTTGACATGGCTCAGTGATAAAGCCTGGTAACCTAGAAACTAAGAACGGGTAATATTTAGAGTTGACCTCGCTGGTTCGTTTATTATAATATGGTTTAAAGATAAAGATTCTAACTTTGATGATTTTGTCGCTTGTTGCAAAAAAATTATGTGAAATCCATCTTTGTTTATTATTGATAGTATCATCTTTCTCAAGAGAATCAGCGCTTACTAATTTTAACCTAGTTATCATAATGATTTCAGTTGAATCTAGATGTCTCGTATTCCTGTACTGAGTATCACATTTTATTATCAATTTTAGATATTTTTAGAATCAATCTTTAGTCTTGGGATTTGTTCAGGTGTCTTTGGTCAATTTTTCTTCTTCTTTCAAATATTATATATCATGTTTGTTGTTTTAATCTTTTTTGGATAATGTTACACAGTACAAACCGGTTAAACCAAAAAATGTCTAAACATAAAGGTAAGAAATCAAACTGTCATGTCATTTTTTCCTCTTTGTTTCTGTAACCCAACTATTGATAAATTGAAAGCCACTATGCACGAACTATCTTTAAACTGAAAAGAAATTGGTGAATAACCTGAGAAGCATAAATTGCAGATAACCGAACAAAATTCCTGTTACAACTGTTACCCAATGCGCTCTCTTGTATCCATTCAACACCCCTCACAAGCTTCTGCTGAAGCCCTCTCCATATCGCCACAAACTTCCAACCCCCGTCCCTCCCCTGCCCATACCAATCCACAATGCCTTATTCATTTCTGTCTTCCTCTCAACCAATCAATCCCACCCCTGATCACAGCAGTCCATTCTTACTTTATACACAATGCACATGTTCAGGGCAATAATGTAATTCCATAAAGATGACACATACGTTCACACAAACACCCCCCCCCCCCCCCCCCCCCTTCCACCACCACACACTTGTACAACCATACTGCACTACTTCAACCACAAAGTCACAAAGATGAATTATTTGATGCCTTGCATTTTGTGTGACAGTGACAGTAGGATGAATTATAACAGCAGAAATAATAATGCCCCTTTAAAATCATGGTAACATTTTGAGGTATGCCTAAATCGGAATAAAATTCCAATTCCCTTGAATTTCGGTTTAACCGGTTTTTACTGTATTGATATTCAGGTATATTGGCAGAACATTTTTATCCAGTTTGAGCTCATTACTTTGGTATAAGAAATGTGTTCTCAGATGTAGTGTATACATTTTTTCTTTTTTAACACATTTTTAGAACCAAATGACATGGTTGTATATTAATTGAATACAATCAGCTCCCTATGGTTAGCTTTTTTGTTGTTGTTGTTAGGATTTTAAAGTTATGGGATTAGTCAATGTATAATTTTTGGGATGATCTTGTGTGCTGTAAATATGTATATGAATCAGATGGAATATTGTGCGCATACCGACTAAAGAATGAAAATAAGCATATTTGTAATAAGTCGGGTGGCAAATTTTTAAAAGCTTCAAGTGCCTCTTTTACCCCATCCTTTCCTTACTATCTCATGGAGCTTGGGGGGGAACTCAACATCCCTTTTCAGGTTTTATTTTTACACAAAGATAAAACAAGAATTAATGCAACATGTTTTAACTGTACAAACGCTTATTGTGTGTTACAGTACAGAGGAATCCATTAAGTTTTTCAATTCTTTTGGTTGACCTTCTACCCCTTTTTTTTTTTTTTTTTCGTATAAATTGTCTTGTCCTGGGAAATTCTAATTATTTGAGTCTATTGCATATTTCTATTCCTTTCTCTGAATCTTTCGTGTCTTATAAATTCAAATGATATCTAAAAGGATGCATAAACCTCAAGCAACATATTCAGGTTTGTTGAAATTGACAAATTTCTTGTATCTCAAGCCATACAGAAATGTGTGCAAAGCTGTAACTCAACTAGGAAAAAAAAACTTATTTTATTTTCACCTACTAAACTGCCATACACTTACAAAACGCCATTTTGCAATTTGGCCAGAAATGTTGAACCTTATATTGAAATAGATTAAAACGATCCCAAACCTTTAAAAAATTTCAAGGTTCAAAGGTTTAAGAATTGTTGATATGTTGGGGAGTCAATATAAAGTGATAATTGGAATGGAGTAAAAAGTTTTAAAGCCAAAATTTGAAAAGGCGTGTTGTCAATGTATGATAGTAGTAATAGTACGGCAATGAACGGTGTTGTGGTAATCAAAGCTTTTCATTTTTGTTAAAGAAGTTTCGTTGACAGATTGATTGACATCAATCCCTATGATCTTGTCGTTGTATCTTGATTCTCTCCATACAGCTCGGTGCATTTGAATATAATCAAGAATCATATTTCATTACATTATATATTTATATCAGTATTTTCATCATTCACTAATTTGTTTGTGGAAGGTTTGTTTTTTTCTCTTGACATAGTATTATCATCATACTGTAGAAACATTGAATTTCTATTTAATGTTTCAGTGTTGTAAGCAAAACCGCTATTTATGATTCCTTTTTGATATGCTCAATCACTGATTGTTGCAAATATTAAATAGTTTCTAACTTTCATTGTATAATTAGAAAATGAAAAACAAAAAAAGAATATGATGTGATGTTGTAATTCCATAACTATCCATTTTGTAAGTTTTTGTCCCCTGTGATATAGCCTGTCATTGTCTTTCGTCATATTGGTAATGATGAATTTGTTATGATGAAAGTATGGATAATGATCAGCATTGGCTTTCAAACGATGATGATTTTTATCAATATTAGACATTTGTAAAATATGTAAATAATACCAGAAAGTTTTTGTTTTTGCGTGTGTATGTTTTGTGTATCATTTCTGATTAATTTCAAAAGCTGTCGGTTGTGTGGGAATATCCTTTGACTTTGGGGATTGCATCTATTCTTTTATTTTAAATATTCTGATGTTGTTAATTATGATCTAGTCAGAATGATGTAATTCCATACTTTGTAAACATTTGTTGTCTAAATTTATTTCATTTGATGTAAAACCCTTTTACTTTTTCAATGGAAGTATGGAGTATACTGTCGTGAATTTGAGTGACAGGAGTTTGATGGGGCTATTCTACTCGTATTCTGTCTCAGGCTCAAGTGCTGTAATCCTGTAGGAGGATGAAAGGCATCATTTAACCGTCTTCTATGTTGTGTACCATTTTCCTTTTTACAAGGCACTATGATTATGACTTGAAAGTGTCATACATATTGTACAACATTTTACCACTCAACTGTCCCATCTTTTTCAATTCAAATTTTCCCTCGCATCCTATAACGAGAGTCCTACTATTTTTTTTTTTTTTATTATTGTGATATTGATTCATGTAAATTATTTCGGTGTTTAAATTCCTAATCAGACCTCAGTTTGTTGATGATGATATGTTAGGTTGTGAAGTTTGTTTCTGTTGTTTGATAACATAGGAGGGGAAAAAAGAAGACGACTTTATCTTTCTTGTCTCATCACAACAGTTTGTAGATTATAAATGATCAAGGGTTCAGGACTTTAATACTATGAATACTGAATGATATTTTCTGGGACCCTTATCGTCTTGAGAAATTGACGTGGAACATTTGGAATTTGTGTACACGGTTTATCTAGGTTTGGTAAGTCTGAACATTTAAGAGTTTTTTCTTACTTTTTTTTTTTATTATTTCGAAGAATAATTTCATCTTTGCTTTTTTGGTTTGTGATTGTATTTTTGACAGGGGATATTTTTTTTTCTGTAAATCTTCTGCCTGTTTGTTCTTGGTTATTTATAGTTTAGCTTATGATATCTTTAGGTTATGATTTTGATTTACATTTGTACTATTTTTGTTAGATTGCTTGTTTTTTTTGTTTCAGCGGTCTCTCATATAACCTCAATTGTGTTGGAAGAGACCTAAAGCAACAAACAAACAAAAAAAAATCATTCTTTGTTTGAAATTCAACTATACAAATGCTTATAATGAAATGGCTCATGGCAAAAAGAAGGAAAAAAATTCCCTCAACTCAGTATGCTTGATGTTTCTAGTGTTATCAGTTTTGTTTGGGGTTGGGTTTTTTTTTTTGGTCATAAGGTCTAAATATGACGGTTGATTGTATTACTATGTGTTATTTAATGTATGCAATATGAATATTATAACGTTGAATCACAATGAATACTTGTCCATTACACAGTTACCATACCCCATACCATACCCCATGTCTTTTTTCTCTCTCTCTCTCTGTTACTGTGTAAATTGTTCTCATTTCATCATTGACAACAATAAAATTTAAGTGAAGGACTTGTGTTATTTATCTTACTTTATTGCATTCTGCTAATTGTACAATCGGGGACTGGTGGGGATCCTGACCTCCCATAGCGGGCAGGGAGGTACATACTGTGTCTTTGTCTTGGAATAAGATTACTTGGTTTTTCCTGGCCCTGGTCGGAGTCCTGGCTGGGAAGGAAACAGTCACTGCATTGTTGTGTTATTGTTCCTTGTAAATCATCTCTCTGTTATGTATTAATAAATTTGTTATTTTGAATGTCTAATGTAAAATGTAAGCATTTGAGTGTATTCCCTTTGTGGGATTTTGTGCTTGTGTCCGGATGAGACTAATACTTATAGGTGATCTCAAAGTACATTGGTGGTATGCTCTTGGAAACTACGTCTGATCCCTATTTGTTCCCAATTCCCCTGTCTTACTTTTTCTTGGGTGCTTTAATTGTAATTCTAGAACTTTTTACTATCCCATTTTCTTCCTTTTTACTGACGCTGATATGACCTTAATGTGTTGCAAGCGCCGTAAAACCCTTAAAAACAAACATACAATCGGGGATTTTCAGTTCACTGGGCTGTCATCTGTATTTTTTTGCGGCCGCAAATCGTGGCAAATTTTGGGGGGAAAAAAGAAGCGAAAACAAAATAACGAAAAAAAAAAGTGCGAAACTTGAGAAATGTTGCAGCTTTGCCTGGGCCGAAACCAAGGGAAGCTACTCTCTACGGATAATGATCCTTTAAAACAACGCTATTCACAGTCATTTCATTTCTCAAGTCAAATAAATCGAGTCACTTACACTCCCAACTTCAGTCATGGATCGTTTCGTCAAAAAATCTTTAAATAAGGAGCCAAAGTGCTGCAAATTTTGGGGGTTTTTTGGGCAAATTTTAGGTCCCAATTTGGCAAAAAATGCAGATGACAGTACAGACTGGGTGGGGTTCCTGACCTCCCAGTGGGCAGGGGGGTACATACTGTCTTCTTTCCCCTTAAATCTGTTTTCCAACATGCTTTCTGTCTTTGTCTTGGAATGAGATTACTTGGTTTTGTCCTGGCCGTGGCTGGGAGGGAAACAGTCAAATGTATAGTTAGTTTTGGGAGATGATATTTTTTTCCTTGTAAAGCATCTCTGTTATGCACTATATTATGTTTTGTTTATGTATTATATATGATTTTATAAACATTTGAGTGTGTTCCTCTTAGTGGGGACCTGTGCTTGTGTCTGGGTCAGACTTTTAGGTTATCTCAAACTAAGTACACTGATAGTGTGCTCTTGGAATCTACATCTGTTCCCTATTTGAACCAATTCTCCTTTGTCTGCCTTATTCTTGGATGCTTTAATTGTAAGTCTATAACTTTTTACTATCCCATTGTCTTCCTGTGGTTGGATGGGAGCATCACCCTTGAATCATATACCTATGATGTTCGCATGGGTGTACGATCCGATAGTGATGTCGTTTCTTCTTCTTCTCTTTACTAGCCTATCCTGCTTCTTTGGTTTGTGATTGTAATTTTGACAGGGGATATTTTTTTTTCTGTAAATCTTCTGCCTGTTTGTTCTTGGTTATTTATAATTTAGCTTATGATATCTTTAGGTTATGATTTTGATTTACATTTGTACTATTTTTGTTAGATTGCTTGTTTTTTTGTTTCAGCGGTCTCTCATATAACCTCAATTGTGTTGGAAGAGACCTAAAGCAACAAACAAACAAAAAAAAAAAAAATTTTTACTGGCGCTGATATGACCTTAATGTGTTGCAAGCACCGTAAAACCCTCAAAAACAAAATGTTTCCTTGTAAATCATCTCTGTTATGTACTGTATTATTTTTCCTTTTACATATGTATGATTTGTACACAATTGAGTGTGTTCCTATTGGCGGGGACCTGTGCTTATGTCTGGATGAGACATTTATATTGATCTCAAACTTAGTACACTGATAGTGTGCTCTTGGAATCTACATCTGTTCCCGATTTAAACCAAGTCCCCTTTGTCTGTCTTATTCTGGGATGCTTTAATTGTAATTCTAGTACTTTTTACTATCCCATTTTCTTTCTTTTTACAGGCGCTGATATGGCCTAAATGTATTGCAAGCGCCTTAAAACCCTTAAAAACAAGAAACAAATATTTTTTCCCCTTTGAAAAGTTCGCTTTTTTTTAAAATTTCAAGGATGCAGGTCTGCTCTCAGCAGTGGGATGGAAGAAATCTTCCAAGGATGGGGCCTGAGGTGGTGGAGTTAGCTGCACCGGGGTCGATGGAAGTCCACTTCTATCTCTTTTATTTACATCGTGTTATTTCTGTGTGGCTTTTTGACCTTGTTCTTGAATGAGAACATAATTTGATTTCATCCGGAGTCTTTTGCTGAATGGAAAACAGATTACTTGGTTATCCTGGCATTTTCTGAGAGTGAGAGGGAAGCAATACAAATGTGTTGTATAAATTTTGTAAGATGATATATCTCTGATATTTAGTGTAAAAAAAAAAAGAATACATATATATATATATATATATATATATATATATATATATATATATATATATATATATATATATATATATATATATATATATATATATTATTAATCGTGTTTTGTAAGCATTTGAGTGTATTCCTCATGGTGGGATCCTGTGCTTGTGTCTGAATAGGGCAGGAAGTATTGTCTGTGTCTTCTATCCCCCTGTATCTGTTTTTCAATTGCTTTCTGTTTTTGTCTTGGAATGAGATTACTTGGCTGGGAGGGAAACAGTCGAATGTATAGTTATAGTTTTGGGAGATGATATTTTTTTCCTTTTAAATCATCTCTCTTATGTATAGTTTTTTTTAATTTTAACATATGATTTGTAAACATTTGAGTGTATTCCTCCTTGTGGGATCTTGTGCTAGCCTCTAGGTGAGACTTTGGTGATCTCAAACTAAGTACTTTGATAGTGTGCTCTTGGAATCTTCAAGTTTCCTATTGGAACCAATTCCCCTTTGTTTTACCTTTTCTTGGATGCTCTTATTGTAATTCTAAAACTTTCTTTTTTACTAACCCATTTTCTTCCTTTTTACTGCCGCTGATATGACCTTAATGTGTTGCAAGCGCCGTAAACCCCTTTAAAAAAACAAAATGCTTGTGTCTGGATAGAATCTACCTCTGATATCTATCTGTCCTGGGGTCGATGGCCGTTCAATGCTATTTCTTTTTATCTCCCGATATTACATGTCCTTTTCAAGTGGCTTTTTGGCCTTGTTCTGGAATGGGAACATGGATCATGGATTCACTCACCTGGAGTTTTTACTGAAGGAAAACAGACGGATTTTTTCCCCTCTTTCTCTTAAATCGTGTCCATGTCATGTTAGGTTATGATTGTTGTGCTTTCCCTCGCCTTGAGTTTATTCTAGGGTGGGGTCTTTTGACCTCCCATCGTGGGCGAGAAGGTCAGCTTGCTCTATCTTCCCCTATCTTTGATTTAATTTTCCAGGTTGCTTTCCGGGGGGGGGGGGGGGGGGGGGGGGGGGGGTTCCTGGCCTCCGATAGTGGGCAGGATGGCACTTACTGTTTCTTCTTTCCCCTTATACTTTTATCTGTTTTCCAATTTGCTTTCTGTCTGTGTCTTGGAGTGAGATTGCTTGGTTTTGTCCTGTTCTTGGCTAGGAGGGAAACAGTCAAATGCAGTTATTGTTTTGGGAGATGATATATTTTCCTTGTAAATCATCTCGGATATGTATTGCTATTTTGAATGTGTATTGTAAACATTTGAGTGTATTCCTCTTAATTGGATCCAGTGCTGGTGTCCGGATTGGACTTTTAGGTGATCTCAACGTTTCCTGTCCACTATTGCAACATTTTACACATAATATGGTAAACTCAAACCAGTTGTAAACATTGTTCTTAGTCCATCATAATCATAGACTAAGCAATTTGATTGAAACAAAGACCATATGGCAGCCCTGGATAGAATTTGACAAGCAAAAGCAGCTTTGATGCAAGCCGACATCTTATTCAGATTAGATTAAATTTTACTCTTTTGTTCTCAGCATTTGTAAGAGTCAAAGAGATTAGCTCTCACCAAACCCATTGGTCACAATTCACAGTTGTCAATCCCAAAACAAAGGATTTCGCTCAGTCTCTCCTTACAATTGTCATGGTCTTCCTGTTGTCTAGACTATGCCAGCCCCCTCGGCTCCTATTCCTATCTAATGGTCACAGATGACCTACAAACGCATACTGCAAATCCCTGTCCTCTTTTGTCTCTAAAAGGTGTTGACATACTACTGCAGCATTAAACCCCGCCTACTTTCAATTCATTAACCTGTCATGATTTCACGCAGATGAAATTTAATCACAAGATTTAGTTTGATTTTTAAAAATTTCTTGAATTTGCCACTTTTTGAGGTTGAAAATTTGTTGCAATTAACCAGTGACTTTGTTATAGGATTAATTCGGTTTCATGGAAATGTGATTAACATAAAGTTGCGATTAACCGAGTTGCAATTATCTGGAATGGACTGCATGTGTTTCTTTATCTGGCATAGCAGTTTTTTGCATCGCATACGGCCGCAAAAAATTGCAAAATATCACTGATCTGCATTGCGGCCACAAAATCTGCAAATTTGTTTGCAAATGTTTGCAAAGAAAAGAAAACCAATAATAATTTTTTTTTTCAAAAGAAAAAAAAAGGACGATTTTTTTTTTCCTTTTTATTTGATAGCTCGTGAAAGATAATTAATCAAGAGTAGTTTCTTTTTCACTATCCCATTTTCTTCTTTTTTACTGGCGCTGATATGACCTTACATTTGTTGCAAGCGCCATGGAACCCTTAAATACAAACACATACCTTTCTCTTTCATGAACTAATTATTGGTTTTTAGGAAAATTAACCGCAATTTTTTGGGGAAAATTTTGCTGTTTTCAGCTTGCAAAATTTGGGATATTTTTTTTTGCAAAAAACTGCCATGTCAGCTTTATTTAATTGAAAAAATGAGGAAAAATGGCTCACAAATATTTGATATTTCCATCAATTTTTTTTTCAACATCATATAATTGTGCTCTATTGTATTTATTTAACATGAAATAAGAAACAACTATATTAAAGAGATTGAAAAAAACCTTCTTTCACTTCACATATAATTTATTATTCTTGATTGTAATGAGGTGAGGAATAGGTTGCATAATGAATATAATGAAAGATAAGTATGTTTTAAATTTTTATCTTAGTTTTTACTTTTCGATGAGGACGCTAACATTTTCAAAGACCTTGGCTCATATGCAGTGGTTTTCTGTGTCACTTCCTCCTCAATGCGAGCTCTAATGGTCTTCTCCAGACCCTGAAAGAATACAAAAGTCTTTAATATTAATCAAAAACATTTTTTTCATCTTAATAATATTTATGGTTGATAAGGTGCTGTATTAGTAAAGAAAACAAATACAGCGCATTCCAGAAGAAGTGAACCATCGCTGGAAGTCAACACCTGATTGCAGTCCCTACTCTTTTTCTACCTTTACCAATGTTACCGAATCCCTGATAAAGTAAAAGCTAAGAAGGAGGTCTGCATAAAGTCAACTCAATGCAAACGACTGACATCATGAAATAGGAATGATTAAAATCATAGCATGAGTAAAAAAGACGGAGAGTGGTTGTGTTGGGTTTGTGCCACTCCACAACCGGCACACCATAAGACGATCATAATCATTGGCTGTAGTGTATCTTAATTGGTTAAATTAACATTTGCAATGCTGACAGATATGATGATGCGTTATATCATAATCATAATCTATCGTAATCTATATTGTATTATATAGAAGTTGATGGTAGATGGTCAAGTTTGGCTCGTGGATCACACACACACACAAAAGAAAACTAGTCCATCAAAGCCATTGGTCCCACGAAGCTGGAGTTTATCCTGGTTTCTATAAAATGAAATAGACAATATCAATTGTTTGCTTGACTTTTGATAGGACACTAATCTATCGCAAAGTACTTTCCCTCTCATCTTGATAAAGATAACATGAGACAATTGTTCACTGCACTTGTACATCCCAACTTGGAATTTGACAATGTAGCATGCGTACCACGACTGCAGAAAGACAAAGACCTCATAGAAAGTGTTCTAAGATGCACAACAAGGGTTATTCCTGGTTCAAAGATCTAGAAAGTCTGAAAAAGATATGAATACCAAGCATGCAGTATAGGAGAGATAGAGGAAACCTTATTGAAGTGTTCAAATACACACATAATCTATACTCTGTAAACATGAGCCTTCTCAATCTTGATTCCACAAGCACCACCAGAGGACATAGATTCAAACTCTCCAAGGAAAGGTGTTCTCTAAACCTTAGTCGGAACTTCTTCTCAGATTGGGTAGTCGACAAATGGAATCGCTTGCCTGCAACAGTTGTCGACGCCCCTTCATTGCAGGCATTCAAATGCCGTCTCGACGCTCATTGTGAAACAGAAAAATACTGTTTGTAGAGTTTAATTCAGACACCTCCTTCCACTATGTGGCATGCCCAGTTTTGAGAGAAGTGAATTAAATATGTTCACGAATGCACAAGAGCAAATAAAAGGCTGTAAAAGCCTACATAAATCAGGACTTATATCATATCATATGATTCGTTCTAAGAAATGCAGATTGTTGTTACATCTGTTGAGAATGGTACATATTGACAAACTGCAGTTGAGCGGTGTAATCTGTAGATTCAATCTTGGTGATATTATTCAGTACAAAGTGAAATTAAGCGATGAAGAGATGGGGGCAGCGTGGCTCAGTGGTATGGTCTTTGCTTCTTACCCGAAAGGTACCGAGTTCAATCACCCGCCACTGCGTTGTGTGGCCTTGAGCAAGTCACCTCACCCTAGCTCACTTTGCAGCGCTGCTCTGCGGCTGACGTCTGGGTTATTCCAGTCTTCCCTTGGAATAGACCCTAAAGACAAATTTCCCCTTGGGGATGAATAAAGGGAATTTATTTTTATTTTTATTTTATTTTATGCTGTTAGATTCCACTGCCTCAGGTAGTAGGTGATATCATAGCCTAATAGAAGAGGGACTGAATTATTTGTTTTGGGACTTTATGCATAATTAAACAAGCTCCATTTAAAAGCTCTACTAATTCCCTTTTAGTTCAATTGTCAAGGAAAGCATAGATATCAAATGACAACTGCTAACTACAAACCTTTTTCAATTTTTCTGCCTCTTGGACCTTTTTCTTTTTGGGTGCTATTTGAACTCTTCCTGTGATTAAAAAAAGAAATGCTTTTATCAGGAAAGTACTATATAATACGGAAACATAAGAATAATTATTATAACAAAATAATGTTATGACATTAACAAAGGCTGACACAGTCTTAGTGGAAAGAGAAGAATTTCACTCACTTGACAAAACATCACACCATATACAATAATTAAGAAAGACAATGAAATGAATGAATGACGACTGGTGAATGATAAAAGAGAGAACTGTGCCAAGTATTGACCCAAAAGTCATTCTGAGGTCAAAATTGAACCAACCCCAGGTAAGACTATAATAGAAAGCCAATGCCTCCTAATCTAAACTATGGACTACGCCTGTAGATGGCTGCCATGGATGGGAGCTGTGTCTGAATGCTCTACAAACAGTTCTAATAAATTTATTTCTGAGACTGGATAGCTGTGTTTTGGTATTGAAATTCAAGCTCATGTGTTGATCTCTATCTGGGGCTATTCCATTGTGCGCTTTTGGAAGTACCATTGGATAGAATCTTAGTGAGACTTGGACTGATTGTAAACAAGATAGATTTAAATTTTCAGAATGGCTGACATAAACATTCAATTTTGAAAGCGTATAGTATACAAGACTTCCAACTCATTAGTTATTTTAGGAACTGTGTGGGTTTTTGAAAGGAATTTAGAGGAATTTAGGAGAATACTGTGAGTACATTTGAACAATCACATTAAACCTTCCAAGGACAGCAATGGAGTTGATTTGAAAGTGGAACCTGACAAAAGTAAACAAGCTTCTGATAATGAGACTGATTTTCATATATGTATCCTGTGCGATAAAAAATTTACAGAGCAATCAGATAGCCTTTTGCAGTGTGATAGATGTGATGGCCGGGCATGTACTGGTTGTCTGAACATGTCGCCCAAAACGTAATGTGCCATTGCAAGGCCAGACCTTCGATCGTTCTGCTAATATTGTGTGCAATCAGCGCTGCTATCAGTAAAAACAGATAAAGCCAGTGAGGATAAATGCAGTGAATTTCTTGAAGCTGTAGAAGCTAGAATTTCAAATATTGAATCTGAGCTCGCACACAAAGCTTCAATAGTGGATCTCAAAAAGTTGGAAAATAATGTGAAGTCACTGGAGGAGAAAATAGGCAAGCTATCAAGCACACAAAATGAAGTTGAAACAAAGATTGGCGAAGCCACTGCAAATTTAGCATCTGACGGTGTCAAAGAGATGGCTGAACATGAAGCACGAAAAAACAATCTAATTGTGTTCAATGTTCCGGTTCACAAATGTGATGATCCTGAAGCTCGCAAGGAGGCGGATGCCAAGTATTTTCAGAAGCTTTGTAGACAGGGTCCAGAGATTGAGGCAGGAGTTGAGTACAGGAAGATTGTCAGATTGGGGAAAAAGAATGACGATAATAGACCTAGGAAGATCATATTAATTAACAGTGATCAAGTATCACAACTCCTAAAAGCAACGAAGAACCTTGGATCAAAGCCTGAGTTTAAACAAATTAGCATTGGACATGATCGTACCCCTTTAGAAAGAGAAGAGTCATGAGCTCTTGTCAAGCTAAAACAACAAAAGCAAGCTGAATCAGACAGAAACGGGGAGAAGGCCAGATGGGTCATAAGACAAATGAGAATAGTAAATGCCTACAGGGATACACCAACAGGGGTTATCCTCAACCTGGGCAAGGACAGGATGGAGTAGGGCGTCCAAAATCAATGCTAAAATGCATGTACCGTGTGCAAATGTAGATACTTTGTTAAACAAGCGATTAGAGTTGTCTCATTTTCTTTTACATAAGCAGCCAGATATTTTCTTTGTCTCAGAAGTTTTACCAAAACATTTTAAGTGGGTTGTACAGAAAGCTGAAGTTGACATGGATGGTTATTGTTAATTTTCTAACTGTTTTGACAACCAAGTTAACGGCCACAGGGGTATCATCATTTATGTGAAAGAGGAGATAGGTGCACAAGGAATCACCCTGACAACTGACCAAAAGTTAGCTAATGAGAGTGTTTGGATCAAAGTGAAAGTGAGGGACGGAGAAAAATTACTAGCTGGATGTGCGTATAGGTCTCCAACTAGTTCCCCAGAGAACACCAATAAGTTGTATCAGACTATGCTGGACCTTACTAAGGATAGGGCATATGTATTAATCACTGATGACTTCAATCAACCAGATGTAGATTGGGTGAATGAGACAGCCTCAGGCAACAAAGCATTAGAATTCTTAGAGTTCTATAGAGACTCTTTCCTCTATCAGCATGTTAAGTCGCCAACGCATTTTCGGGGGGATCAGAAACTAACACTTATAGACATAGTTTTATCATCTGAAGAGAGCATGGTGAAAAATTTGACTCATAACGCTCCCATTGGCAAAAGTCATCATCATGTTTTAGCTTTTAACTTTGTGTGTAGCACAACAATTGAAGTAAAGAAAGAAAGATGGTATAACTACAAAAAAGCTGACTTTGATAAACTGAGAAAGTGTGTGAATGACAGCAAATTACTTGCCAAAATTCAGGATAAGGATGCAAATGATATATGGAGCTGCATCAAAAAGACTGTAGAAACTGCAACTGAGGAATGTATTCCTAAAAGTGGATCAGGGCCTGCAGGCAAACGCAAGACACCTGTCTGGTGGAGTGAGAAGGCTTTGTCTAAGTTACGTAATAAGAAACAGACATACAAGAAATACTTGGGAACACTAGACCAAAAAGACTGGCTAGCCTTCACAAGAACCAGGAACCAAGCACAAGCGGCGTGCCGGAAAGCAGTTCTAGACTATGAAAAGTCTATAGCGCATGATGCGAAGAATAATCCAAAGGCATTCTTCTCCTATGCTTAGAGTAAGATGAAAGTGCAAGAAGGCCTAGCCGACTTCAAGGACAGTGATGGTAAACTTGTGTCAGCCGACAAAGATAAGGCAAACCTCCTCAATACATTTTTCTGTAGTGTATTCACAAACGAAAGAGTGGGGGATATCCCTGATTGTGAAAAACCTGAAGTTGACTCTTCTCTTAGTGACATAATGTTTACTAGTAAAGATGTGTGGAATAAGCTTAAAAACTTAGGCTCCTCAAAATCCTCTGGCCCTGATGGGATACACCCATGTGTACTAAAAGAACTGGCAGAACAGCTAGCACAAGCAGAACCTTTAGCAGAGTTGTTCAACAAGTCACTTAGTGAAGGGAAGCTGCCCAGCATCTGGAAGGATGCAAATGTAACTCCACTTTTTAAAAAGGGTGAGAAAAGCAAAGCAAGTAACTATCGTCCGGTGTCATTAACATGTGTGATTTGCAAAATAATGGAATCCTTGATTAGGGACAAATTAGTCAAATATTTAATGGAACAAAAGTTGCTGTCTGAGTATCAACTCGGTTTTATATCAAAACGCTCATGTACCACAAATTTGTTAGCTGCTCTTGACTCTTGGACTAGGTATTTGGACAGTGGTATCCCTGTTGATTCTGTGTACCTTGATTTCGCCAAAGCATTTGACAGTGTTCCACATCAACGCCTTATTAAGAAACTTGGATCATATGGCATCAGTTCATGTTTGCTGGCTTGGATCTCAGATTTCCTGATTGGGAGAAGACAATGTGTTAGGGTGAACGGCAGTTTTTCGGACTGGGCACCAGTATCGAGTAGTGTTCCGCAGGGAAGCTGCCTTGGTCCAGTTTTGTTTGTAATCTTTATTAACGATCTTCCAGATGTTGTGGACTCTCTGTGCCAAATGTATGCAGATGACACTTAGGTGTTCTCTAGAGTAGACAAGGAAGAATTCATAACTCAGCTCCAAAGTGATCTTGACAGCTTGGTACAGTGGGATGATACATGGCAGCTTAGGTTTAATGCAGACAAGTGCCATGTCTTGCACTTGGGATATAGAAACCCGCACCATCAGTACATAATGAGAAAACATGACTCTAGCGAGACTGTCATACTTCAGCCTACTGAAGAGGAAAAAGATTTAGGTGTGTTAGTAGATCAGGAACTGAATTTCTCTAAGCAGAAACCCAAGTAAATAAAGCAAACAGAATCGTTGGCCTCATTAGGAGGTCGTTCACTCATTTGGGACATACAAGTGCAGTGAACAATTGTCTCATGTTATCTCTATCAGATAGAGATAACACGAGACAATTGTTCACTGCACTTGTATGTCCCAAATTGGAATTTGGCAATGTAGCATGGGCACCACGACTGCAGAAAGACAAAGACCTCATAGAAAGTGTTCTAAGACGCGCAACTAGGGTTATTCCTGGATTCAAAGATCTAGAATACACAGAAAGACTGAAAAAGATACGAATACCGAGCATGCAGATAGGAGAGATAGAGGAGACCTAACCGAAGTGTTCAAATACACGCATAATCTATACTCTGTAAACATGAGCCTTCTCAATCTTGATTCCACCAGCACCACCAGAGGACATAGATTCAAACTCTCAAAGGAAAGGTGTTCTCTAAACCTTAGGCAGAACTTTGTCTCAGTTCGGGTTGTCGACAAATGGAACCGCCTGCCTGCAACAGTTGTCAAAGCCCCTTCATTGCAGACATTCAAATTCAAGTGCTGTCTTGATGCTCGTTGTGAAACAGAAAAATACTGTTTGTAAACTTTAATTCAGATACCTCCTTCCACTATGGGGCATGCCCAGTTTTGAGAGACGTGAATTAAACACGTTCACGAATGCACAAGAGCAGATAAAAGGCTGTAAAAGCCTACATAAATCTGGACTTATACTTATATTATCATATCATATAAACTGCTTTTGACAGGAATTACTGTAAGTTATTTTCTATTTAATTCACCGTTGGCTATTTTGAGCGATTAAGGTGGCACTAAACTAAGTGGTACTTCACTCTACACTTCTAAATATTCAATAATTCACTATAACTAATCTGTACTCTATTCATTCAACTCAGCAGATCACCCCCAGCAATTGCAAGGCTCTTTCATGCTCCTTTTATTGTAAACTAATTCATTCACAATTGAAGACAAGCCTAGCCATTTTTAATTATTGCAAATATCTTTGAGGCCAGTTTATTAGCCATATATTACTAGACTCAAGTCAGTTTATTAACCTGGGTTCGAAACATTAAAATAATTTAAAAAGACAAAATCAGAAAACTTTGATTATTGATCTTCAATTCAACTTCAACTGGACGGATTTGTAAAGTTACCTAACAGTAATGAAATTTTAAGTTGTTGTCACCTTTCTTTATCGTAGTTTTTTCACGCTTTGGTTTCTTTTTTCCAGGTGCTTGAACTTTTGGGGGTTTATGTTTGCCTTGTGCCATGTTTATGTTTGTTTACTTCTGGCCTTCTCCTCG
Source organism: Berghia stephanieae (assembly GCF_034508935.2). Lineage (NCBI taxonomy): Eukaryota > Metazoa > Mollusca > Gastropoda > Nudibranchia > Aeolidiidae > Berghia > Berghia stephanieae. The sequence continues at coordinate 11,715,206 of NC_088371.1, forward strand.
CCTCTGGACTCTAGAAGTGAAAGTAAGATTAAGGACTGCCAGATTGTATTGTGTTGCTTGATTTAGGTGTCAATTTCAATGATTTAAGTCTGATCCAAAATAATTTTTTAAGGAAAAATTGCAATGACATCTATTAATATAGACTGAAATTTTAAAATATCGCAATCGATAAAATTTCCTAGAATAAACGAAAAATTCACGGGATTCGGGTTGAGTTTTGTGCAAATATAGTTTAGTTTGTTTTAAATGGCCATTCTTTTTACTTCCGTTGGTCGAGAGGTAACTTTCTTTTGGATGTATTTACCAGCTTGACGTTTCATTATTGGAACTGTGTTTTCAGTGGGAAACACAGTTCTTTCTTTTTCAGACTATCTATACTATTTTCTTTGGTGCCAAATTTGACATTTTTTCTTAAATTAATTTGGCAACCCTGAATCCTGAGAGAAAACCAAACACAAGGAGCAAGCATTGGATTGATATCGTTATCTCAATCTTCATCTCTTGAAAGTTGAAAGTGTTGGCTAAGTTGAGGCAGGTATGTTGGTAGAAATTAGACACTTAGTCACTTAGAAACAACATAACAAAGCTCTACCACTTTGAATATACTAAAGTAAAAGCCAAGTTGCTTCTCACTCATACTCATACTCTCATTTTCTTCTTGAGACTGAGTCCTTTCATTTGCGTCTACTTGCTTGGACTTGGTGGAAGTGGGAAGAGAGAGTGAGCAGATAAAAACGCTACACGTGAACTTATTTGTATGTCTGATAACCGAGCACTTGTTTCGGCATTGTTGTAGTGGAAAATATTTTGCTTTGGTTTGAGTGTGTTTTTATTGCAACAAGAGACCATCCCAATCAAAGTCAAAGTCAAAGACCGCTGACAAAATCCAAGGAAACATTGGAAGTAAGGAGACCTTTCCTTACGCACGTTTATCGATGTTAGCTTCACTTTATATTGTACTTTTACTGTTGATGTTTTACCAGCTATTAATTTCTTCAACTTGTCAAGAGGACTTCCGAAAGCTCCTACTCCTACTTAGGGAAACAACTCCAATTCAAATAATATTCCCTCAACTACTAACCCCAAGAAAAAATAAAACCTATAGAACAGATAGTACCTTTAACTAACCCTTATAGGAAAAACAAACACCCTAACACTTTTGCTAATACTTATAACTAACCCTAATATAGGCACTTTGATAACTCCAGTCCAGTGGCCGCCGATATGCTCACTGTAAGGTGAAACTCGTTTTTTGGAACTTTATTTTTGACCCTTTACCGTGTTGGTCACCTTGGCGTTATCTGTGAACCTATGTGACTAATTTTGGTATCATTATAAAGGGCACAAAACAAGCTTTCCAACGGTGTATTTCATTCTCAATTCCTGATTGTATTTCTCAGAAAACTTATGTAATAAAAATTTATACATTTTTGAATTATAAGAACTTTATAAATTATGGATACATTTTAATTATACTTCATACATCGATAGACAATTAATTGAAGAGCATCTCTGCCAAATTTCATCAAAATTGATACACTCGCTCATTATTTTATTTTTCCCGCCACCAACCCCACTTTTTAGGACAAAAACCTCATATTTTTTTCCATTTCCATTTATCCTTAATTTTTTCCATACTTTCCATACATGAAAATGATTTATATGAAAATAAAGCTTATTTTCTGACCTTTAAAATGATATCTAACACTTGACATTTATTTTTTAATTGAAACAAAATTACTGAAAACAATAAGTGGGCCATGTTGACTGCAAGACTCAAAATTTCCCGATCGCTGCGAGATGCTGGTTTTGAGGCAGCAGTGAGATCACAGATTCTCTCTGTAAAGTTGACAAAAAATTTCAGTAAATAATATAAATAACTCTGGAACCGTAGGTCGTAGAGAAACAAATAAGGTATCAAATTTTATGTTTTTTCAAGTCCCATCCCCCTGACTGAGTCAAATCAAGATATTTTGAGTTTGAAAATTTTATCAAAGTGCCTACCTAATAGAAAAAAAAATCCTCCGATCTCGAGCTAACCCTAATACTAATAGAAAAAACAAAACCCTCGGACTTCTTTGCACTACCTTTCAATACTTCAGAAATCAAAATGGCGGCCGAGAATCAAAACAATGGTCAAATCTATCAAGGTTTGTTCTAGAGTTTTTAAAATGCTTCTATATGATGACAAATTGAATACGCAGTTGCTATTTTTACAGTCCCGTAAACCGTAAAGATGATTCTCTGGGCTATTTTTACAGTCCTGTAAAGATGGTTCTCGGGGCTTTTTTTACAGTCCCGTAAAGACAGTTCTCGGGGCTATTTTTACAGTCACGTAAAGACGGTTCTCATGGCTATTTTTACGGCGTTGATGCAATTCTGTTCACAGTTATCCGCATAGTTATAGATGTATGTAAACGTGTCTTTTTGCAGTATTAACAAAACTTCACATATTTCTCCCGATATTTAGATGTACAGATCTAGAGGCGGTGAATGAAAGCAAAATTAATTTCATTTAACATATTTAGATCTAAAGCTAAAATTAACAAACAATTAATGTAAAGACAATTCTCTTAGCGATTTTTACGGTACTGTCATTTTTATGACATATAATTTGTGTTTTTGCATAAGTTATGTTTACAGTACAGAACAGCCCGTTTTCTATCATCAGTAGGCAGGTTAGGTTGTATGTCTTGAATTTTTTTCTGTTAGACAGACGTAATATAGATCTAGTTTATCAAACACTGAAAGTATAATTAGTTCCTGCTTGAAGTCGACCAGTCAGGAAGGACTAATGGTTTATACAATTTTAAAAGACGTAACATTCAAGGTGCAGTCTTCTCATGTGAGAGTGGGTTCGAATCCCCTTTCAGAAAAGAGGCCGTTCACAAACCAATTGGACACATTTTGGCCATTTTAGAACCCTCCCAACCATATTGTGGACAAATAACTACTCCCCCCCCCCCCCCCCCCCCCATACCCCCATGTGGATGTCCATGGTAAAGATACACAATGCGAAACACCCCATATTGTTCTCTTGAATAATAATAATTTTAAAAAGATAGTAAAATATGATGATGATTCTCTACCATGGGCGGTCATGATCCAAAAGAATAGAGGTGCCCAAGACTGATCCTCATCAGGGCGCCGAGGTGGAGAGGGCATTTTGCTTTGGTCCCACCATCACGTTGCTCCTATTCCTTTACAGACTGACCCAGTGATTGTTCCGACCAGACAAGGGTGGTCGCTGTATTGCTCTTCCCTTCACAGTGAGGAGGTTGTTTTATTGTTCTCCGCCAAAGCGGTGCTCACCTTGTGGTCAGACCCACTGGGGAAAGAGATAGATTGAGAAAAAGAGAAAGGAAAAAGAGAGGAGAGAGATAGAGAGAGAAAAAAAGAGGGGGTGGGGGAGAGAGATAGAGAAAGAAAGAGATTGGGAAAGTATGAAAGAAAGAGAGAGGGAGAGAGAGAGAGAGATAGGGAAAGAAAGTGAGAGAGAAAGAATGAAAGAAAGAGTGAGAGAGAGAAACAAAGAAAGAATGTAGAAAGAAAGAGAGAGAGAGAGGGGGGGGGGGGAGAGAAAGAAAGAAAAAAAGAGGGGGAGAGAAAAAAAAGAAAAAAAGAGAGGGAGGGGGGAGAGAGATATAAAGAAAGAGATTGGGAAGGAATGAAAGAAAGAGATAGAGAAAGAATGAAAGAAAGAGAGAGAGAAACAAAGAAAGAAAGGGAGAGAGAAAGAATGAAAGAGAGAGAGAGAGAGAGAGAGGGGGGGGGGGGGAGAAAAAAGAAAGAGGGAAAGAGATAGAAAAAAAAGAGAATGTAAAAAGAAAGAGAGAAGAGAGAGAGAAAGAAAGAAAGGCATAGAGAAAGAGGGAGAGAGAGAGAGGCTGCTAACTAGCCGCATCTGAACGAAGTAAGTGAGAGTTTTAGAGCTCAGGGCATCTACTCAGCCTATCTGTTACTATTTATAAATCTATTACTGCAACGCCATAAAAATAGCCCCGAGAACCATCTTTACGGGACTGTAAAAATAGCCACTGCGAATTGAATAAATAAACTGACAAAAGATCAACGGTGTAAATACAAATTGAAAGAATATTGGGGATGTGAGGAGCTTTCGGAAAGGTCCCTTGTCAATTTTTAGTGGCATTTTTAAATAAAAAGCTGAAGAAGAACAAACCTTGATTGATTGATTGGTATAAGTTTAAAATTTCTTAATTCTAATATGACCATTTTCAATTTTCGTTGAAGTTGAAGTATTGAAATTTAATGCAGATCAGTCCTAGTCCTGGGGTTGTTTTTTTTTAGTTTTTTTTTTTTTTTCTTTTTGTGTTTGTTATTTGTCGTCTAGGGTTTTTGTTTTTCATGTGAGGTTCAGTTATTTTCTAGATTTTAAATTTGGCCAGCTCTATTTTTTGGAACGCTCAGGAAAATAAACTTGAACTCTATTTCTCCAAATGGTCGGCTAGCCTCCAGTAGCTGATGGGTTAATGGACGCTGTGTCAATGCAAAAGTAAATTCTCAAACAGTGGACAGGCAATTCTCATGAATCATCAAGCTAGCATTTTTTAGGCACATTGTTGACAAAGACAGATTATTGAAAAAGTTGTGCTATCGTGAATACTCCATGGTGAGTTCACTTTTGCACTTTGCGCTCCACTATCAAAGAGAGAACAGAAGTAAACCTAAATTACAAAGCCAAAGTCTCAAGACAGGAACAGAGGTTGAAAGACAGGATAGCACAAACCCAAGATAGAAGTTGAGAATAAAAGACAGAGTGCCCAAGCACTGACAAAAGAAAACTCAAAAAAATGCATACACATTCATTATTCACACAGACACTCTCACAAATAACCAAAAAAATCTTGAGAATGGAAACCGTTCGGAGAAATAGAGATCAAGTTTATCTTCCTGAGCATTCGGAGAAATAGTCACTTTGTTTAAATTTTTTTTTAGGGTTAGTTAAAGGAATACTTAGGTTGTTTTTCTTAGCTCAAGGAACGTGCAGAAAGCCTCCCCTACTATAGGCTACCCCACTCCCGAGTGAATGTGTGCACACATTCAGTCCTTTTTTTCAAGTAAAGGCTAAGGGTATGGAATTCCCTCCCCCTGACAACTTGAGATATTCTGACAGTTATGAAAAATTTACTTGTCAGATAGAAAGCATTCCTGTGACAGGACCATGTATTGTGGGTACAGGGCCATAGCCTAACACTAACACTATCCCGCACCACACAAGTGTTTCATCTATCTTCAGCACTGAAGCTGCAACAGATTTTATTAGATTTGATGATAATTTGGGTTATCAGACTTTAGACTCATGACAGTTCAGTGTTGGTTCGTAAGAAAGTCAAGCTAGAGAACTGATTGGTGGTGGTGGGGATTATTTTGAGGACATTCACCGTTCACGCTCTTTTGTTTTTGGCTCCGTGTATAGTATTAATATATTTATCTGTTTATTCAATTTACTTGGTTTACTCAGACTAATCCTAAATTTTGTCTATTACTATCACATATTTAAGTCATAACTAAGGACTGACTGATTTATTTATTGTTAGATTGATTCTTGACCAATTAATAATGATGTTTTTATTTAATGTCAGATTACCAAAAATGTAACAAATTGACAACGAATTGCATCTCTGTTCATGTTGTGTATATGTTAAATTTTTATAATTATCATATAACGTTCTTTAACAAATGTAAACTAAATGACAAATTGCCATATAAAGATCTATTATTATTATTATTATTATTATTATTATTATTATTATTATTATTATTATTATTATTATTATTAATATAAATTATACTTTCACACTGTTATTTTAATATCTGACCCCAAGAAGTCATGAGAAGGACTCAAGGTACTTATTACTATGCTTGAGAACACTTACTTTGGAGTGATGGATGGCATAGAAGGTTGAGCATTCCTCTCGTAAGCCAGGCAAAGGATTCCTTACCAGTCTGGCGCTTCTTTTCTCCTTTTGTTTCTTATTATGATTATTATTATTATTATTATTATTATTATTATTATTATTATTATTATTATTATTATTATTATTATTATTATTATTATTATTATTATTGACATAATTGCCGGCTCTTCCCACTTTTCTGAATTAATATTCACCCAATATTGGAGCTTACTCAAAGTCTCATTTCTCTCTCTGTTATTGTTATATGATTGTGATGAGAATGGATCTCATAGCTCAACAGATTGACTTTGCTCTGAATAATTAAAGAGTAGTCACAGCGAATTTGCTTGATAAAAAGTGCTATTTCAGAAGTTATAAGTCCTATAAATAATTGCAGAAATTATGATGTAAAAGAAATTCAGTTTTATCTTTATACAGATAATAATATCAATGTTGCCATATATGTCATCTAAAAATGATAATCTGGTCGGAATGATAAGTAGGAGCAAGATCAGACACTAAAGGTAATAGTAATACCAATTAGTGAGTGTCATAGAGGCCGGAAAATGAAAGTTGACTTGAGGGTTCTGATAGCTCAATTAGTAGAACTTCCCTCTCAGAACTTACAAGCTTGATTCTGGGTCAAAAATTTTCGGACCCTTCTGAACACTCAGCAGTGACCGGGTAGCTAGGTTTGTTGAAGTGGAAGAGTGCTATCGTGTCTTCTTTTATTTATTTTGTAATGAAAATATCAAATGTTATTTAATTTTGTCTCTCACGCTTCTTTGCAAAATTTAATGGGGGGAACTATTTGCAACAACAGCGGTCTCACTAGATAAATGATAATAATATGTTTCTAATGTGTCTCATTGATGTTCATTATGTAAAAATGTGTTGTTTCAAAATTTTTATTTTTGTCTTCACCAATTTAGACCGTCCTCAACATATACAATTTGTTAAATAGGTTTCAAAGTTACTTGATAAATCATCGCTTCTTCTTCTTCTTCTTCTTCTCCTCCTCCTCCTCCTTTAATCTGCTAGTCACCTCTGGTGTATTAATCGCAGATTTAATGATAAGGATTTATACTCGATCAACACATTATGTTCACATGCATTTGTCCAATATCATTATTTGCGATTTGGATCATAACTTTCTAATGCTGATTAAATTGTCAACATTGCTTGGAAATTGCAGACCTGTTATCCTTGTGTGTGTGTGTGTGTGGTTAAGAAGAGTTATTAATTGTATATCAAATCTAGATTGACACCTTGGAATATTTATGATAAAATTAAGATAATTATAGATTTATGGCAAGATCTAATGATGGATGCTTTCATTTATTTTCTCTTTTTTTCCCATGATTCTACATGTGAAGGTGGTAATGTATTATATGATTTATTTTACTGCGATTGAGGAGACTCAAATATTATTTCAGTTTTTTGTAGGGATAGTAGGTTTGTTACTTGTCTTGTATTGACATTATTTTATCCGATTCACCAATGTGGTGATGTAGTACTATTCTATTATTCATATTTTTTTTTCATCCTCCTTTTTTTCTGTGGCATGCAGAAAATATTTAATCAGCCATGAATCGGAGCATGAACACAAAGTTGATACAAGCTTCCTTGAGTCAAAATACACGAGAAGGCTTATTTTGTAAATACAGTCACAGAGATTGCACACAGAATTGCCTTGAAGGTTATGAATACTGCATTCGACACATCTTAGAGGATAAGACAGCTCCTTATAGACAATGTGCTTACATCACAAAAGCAGGCAGAAAATGCCCCTCTGCTGCACCAAAACTGGAAAAGAAAGAAGGGTAAGTCAACAGAATATTAAAAGAAAGTTAATTCCATTTTGAAAATGAATTCCTCATTCTTATTATTTTTTTTAAAAAATCAGATGTTGCTTTTTTAAAAACGAAATTAAAATTGAAGTTCCTGTTATTCATCTCCGTAAGGAAATTTGTCATTGGAATACATTCCAGGGGTCAGTCAAAGTTGGGTGACCTAGTATGTTGGAAGGTCGGGAAAAGGTGGTAAATATGGCCTCGTCTTTTGAGGCTGGAAATTGGTTGGGAATTTAATGTGGCACCCAAGAGGTTGATTTCGGTGGGAAATTGACTTTGATGGTGGGAAAATCAATGGTAGGCAGTGTCAATAAAATGTGAACCATATCAAAGTACGGTAGTGAAGCTATTAATACTAATGCTTTGTGCATATATTAGTAGACGCAAAATTCCATCTAATGGATGCCTAATGACCTCTTTCTAATGATCATGAATGCAAATGATATTGATACCAAATTAAATCTTGACAAATGTCTGTATATTTATATTTGCCAAGTTTGGTTTTGCATTTATATTGGTTGGTTATTGTTGCTCTCTCTCGCTGTTGTATTAGTTTGTTTTGTTTGTTTTTAAATTTAAAAATTTTTTGTTGCTGTTTTGTTTTTAAATAATGAATGATAGTGGAAGGAAATTCGAGGTTTTGGTTTCAAGTGGTTTTATCCCTCGCCACCCTGCAAAGTCAAATTCATTATCTGTTTCTTTTGTATTTTTTTTTTTAATCATGAATTTTTTTGACAGGACTCATTTAATGCCACTCACTTATGCTTCCTTTGGAATTTACAAAAAGTGATTATGGTGATTTTGTCGGATTCTAATCTCATTGTTAATACTCAACTGTGGTCCACTGCATTGTTCCCTCCCAGCACTAGTAAGAGAGTTTGGTCCTTCATTGAGTAATTTTGTCAATGACTCCTGCAGTTGTTTCATTAAAACTAAAAAAGTAAAAATAGTCTAGCAGAGGATTCCCATGTTATTTTGAATTCTACATAGTCTTCTCTTGAGCAGGTACAATATTGCTTATATTGTAATGAGAGAGCCTCCCCCCCCCCCCCTTTTTTTTTTTTCTGACCTGTCTGTTCACAGGATAGAGTGATGGGTCAAAATAGTTAGTTGTCATTGAAATAAAGACCCGCTGTTGTTATTTGGATGAATTGGGTAATGATTTCAAGAATACAACTCATGCTGTCTTTAAGCATGTTTTGGAATTTAAAAAAAAAAGAGAAAACAATAACAAAGACCTGAGTGACGTCAACTTCGTTATATCTATAGTTGGTGTGTTTTGCTTTAACTGTGATTACATAGGATTGTTTCTATTGTGTGAGTTGATGTCACAGATGTGTTTGTGGTATGTAAGGTTTGGTTATGCCCTGGAAGTGAGTATAGTCCTTGACTTTCTGTTATTAATCATTAAATAATGCTCAAATTTGATTGTGGTTTGGGGTGAGATGTCGTCTTTGTGTTCTATAGTTTATCATAGTTGTCATAGTATTTTATTTTTGTGTGCCATTTGTCAATTTTATTTGCTTGATTTGAGATGAGTGGTGTAACTGTAACAATACAAAGTCACTATCTGTGCATGTAAATATAGATTTCTTTCGTGGATAGGAAGAGTTGAGTTATATATCCATTTAAAATGTCCAGATATCGATTGAATTGTTAAAACGCTTCCAAATCCAATAAAAGGATACATAAGTCTATTAGCAAATCACACAAAAACTCATGTAAAAAATTCCGAGGACAAGACACAAATGAATCATTAAAAATTTCTTGAGATCACAGAGTGAAGACAAAACAATTGTGCCTGTCAGGTGTGTCACAAATATAATGGTGAGCCTGGAATCGTGTTAAAATAAATAATCGGAGTACGTGTGATTTCAGAGAAATTCAGTCTTGCTGACAAATAATTGGAAGGACAACCGTAGTGTCATAGCAAACCTCAAGAGGAGATTTAAAAATTATTATTGGGGAAAGACCCCCCCCCCCCCCAATCCACCCCTTTTTTATCAGGGGGTTAATCCCCTGACATACCCCCCCCCCCTCAACCCTAACTAAAGATACTATAACCTGATGAAATATGTTTGCCATCACTTACAATATCTGAACTGATGGGAAACACAGTAAGTAATAATGGCATTGGCCGGAGATGTAAACAACAACCGACTCAGCAAATTGTTTTTGAAATTAGAAAAATCACACTCACACCACTTATAAAAATTAATCTTATCTTAAAAAGTAATATTTATTGGACGCTGCAACACATTGAATGTCCAGAATGGCTAAAAGTAATATAATAAAAGTGCTGTGAAACTACGGAAGTAATAAATAATTAAAGACCTATTTGTCTGGATTTTCTTGTATTTCACATGTGGCTTTGTGGTCTAGACGCTTGGAATTTGGCTTATTACCCGTATAATCTGTGTTTGTGTCAGTGGCTCAAAGCTGAGTCCTGGAAAAGTCTCTTTACTCACATTTTCTTACTGTACTCAGATGTAAAATAAGTTCTTGGCAGGTAACAGCTTTCTCGCTGTCAAATAAAAATTGTAATGATATCTTAAAGGTCATGTCTTGTTCTACTTTTAAAGTGTTACTATTTACTTGGGACCCCTTGTTAAACACTTTGAGCATTGTCGTGAACGGATTTCCCAATCTCGTTCACGATGTAAAAAATAAGGAAAAAGTTTAGAAAAAGTCTCCACCGAAGTGGGCGTTCTCCATATATGTAAAGGACATATATGGGCGGTTAAAAACTGCTCTAGAGCACTTCGGGAATCGTCCCGGTCTAGCCTGATTTTTATAACATACCAAAAGTATGGCGGATCGGATCTTAGTAGCAGATACAACGATGGGCGAAGATAGTTGATATGTCTGTTTCAAATAAGGCTGTAGATAGTCGAGAGAAAGAATGAAAGGTGTCGCGAGCTTTTAAAGGGTAGAAATGATGACGTCACGTTTACGCGGGAGACAGTGAACGAACACAACATGAAGATTACTCACAACAGCTCGATCGAGACACTGACAGTCATGACATGACAAACACTCACAACAACAACAACAACAACAACAACAACAACCTATCACAATAATATTCCCCACATTCCTCCCCCTTCTAATTCATGCATCACTTCAATAGTTATAGTCATAAGGGGAAAAAGGAAAATTCTTACCTTGTGAGAATCCGAAGATTATGTTGAATAAAATCAATAAAAATTTGTAGTTTGGAATATTTACACTAAACACACGAAAAAAAAAAAAAATCCTCAGGGGCGAACTCTTCCTCCTGGACGGTCATATATACAAAGGGGGGAGGGATCCACATCTGGGTATGGCTGTACAATATATATACACGAAGGGAGAGGTATCCTTAGGAGCCTGCAAAATAGTAAAGGGATTATTCCTGTTCTGTGCAGCTTAATATTTAGGCTAGTCTTTAATGACAGAGTGGAATGCTGCATTTCCCTTATCTATTTGAATATTGAATGCTTGCTCAAAATTTCTGAAATTGGAATCAAGGATGTCAGTTAAGCTTAAACCTTTTAAATCTGCGATGACCTTAGCAGATTCTCCTAAGTAGTGTGGGTGATTTCACTTTACCAGGGGATTGAAAGGTAAATATGGGGAGTCTGTTTCAAGCAGGAGTCTGTTAATTGGGGTTTTCCTCACTGCTTCTAGCTGCTCTCTTTTAAATGTTTTTATTAAGCCTGAATAACTGAAAAAGGTATTTGGAAACACACCGAGCCACTTGTCCAGAACTACACCATTACCTGAGAAGGAGTGCAATTGGAGGAATTGTTCTTTACTTAACCTCTTAGATAGAAAATCTAGACAATGCATATATGCTCGGGTTCCAAGATTATCAGAACTTTCCCCTCTGACATGTAAGATTATTGGTTTTAGGGGATTTGCACCTGTTATGAGTGTTCCCACTACATGTTCCTGATCTTCTTGGGTCCCCCTCTTCGTACAATCAAAGCCAATTTCTCCCAACCCCTGGATAATGTCATTTTGACTCAACCGTCTGACTTCCTTCATAGCATAAGACAATGCTTTACGGTTCATAGTGGCGTGGGAAGGGTGGATACCTATGGCAATGCCAAAGTTAAGAAATTTGCCTTTCAGCGCTCTTAGCTCGCTTTCGGGGGAAAGTTTATGGGGTCACAGTAGACTATCATCCCACCCAGGATAGGTAAATCAACTGAGGTGGCGGGGTTGACATGGAACTTTAGTAACTGCTCTAACATGTCAATTTGACCCTTTTTCCCTTTGTGCCATCGATCCAAATGGAAATGGGCATCAATAAGTCCCACACACTTACCTTCTTGCTCAGACAAGTCCATGAGCAGATCTAAGTCTGCTGACTTGTCAGGCTGAAAGCTCCTAAACTCTCCCTTCAGACGGGCCAGTTCTGCCTGGGTTTCCTTCAGGTCATTCCGAATGTGGGCTAGGCTCTCCTTGAGTGCTGCATTCTCCTCTTTGAGCAGCCGGAATTGCTTTTGCCTAGCCCCATTCCTCCTGGCCGACTTGCCATTCCCACTGCTGTCTGAGTGGCTCTCCCTCTTCGCCATTGATTCAGAGGGATGATCCCTTGTATCATCTGGCGTTCGAGGTCGAGGGGCCTGTCGTCTAGCCTGTGGTTCCGAGGGGTGACCCCTGGTATCATCAGGCTCGTTGTGTGAGGCAGGCTTTGGGCCTCTTCGGTGGTCCCTAGAACCCTCTGGCCTGGTATGGGTTTGGTAGGGCCTGTACCGGCTTCTCCTCTCTCTTCTGGCAGGGGAGTTGAATTTTGTTGGGGAGTTGTACCTGGGGGAGGTGTACCCTCTACCCTTTCCTCTCCTCCGTTCTGATGGGGATCCATACCTTCTACCCCGGACTGATTGGGAGGCGTGGCCTCTACCCCGGGCCGATGGGGAGGTATGGCCTCTACCCTTTCCTCTCCTTCTGCCTTGCCTGCCATTGTGTCTGTCCCTCCTTTCTGGGCGTCTTGGGCGTCCCGAAAGGCCTGAAATTCCGCCATCAGCTGGATGACTTTGAACTCAGTCTGGCGGTTCATGGTGCTGTGCATAAAAAGAAGATTGATTAGTTATTTTACTTCATTCACATTGAGCATTGGGGACAGTGATATTGACCTATTTGAGCCATTTGTCGGTTCGTTAAATTTATACATCGCCCGTGATACCATTCAAAACAGTTGTCACATTGGATCATGGTATCACCATCATCGGGTTGATTGCAAAGGCAATAGGTCAGGGCATTACCCGTTATTATGGACTGCTGTTCTTTGTTTATCCATTTCGGTAATGAGGAGTCAGTGCACAGCTTTAGGTTGTCATGGTTGACTACTTTCAGTTCATTATTTTTGAGCTTAATTCGATAAACAAAGGGGGAAAAAACCGTCATGATGATAGCAGGGCCAATCCAAACTGGCTTCAATTTCTTTGACACTGTTTTTCCACCTTTCCTATTCAAGAGGTACACAGCATCGCCTCTTTTGAAGGTGTGAACGTGGATATTCAGGTCATAGTCACGTTTCATCCTTTTAAGCTCTGTCCTTAGGGTTTTTCTAGCAGTCTCATGAGCCAGCTCTAGGCTCTCTTGTAATTTTATGACATGCTCCTCAGTGAGTTCATGTTCTCTTGCGGGTCCAGGTGTCACCAGATCACTTGGAGTTGTCAGCTCCCTTCCTAGCATCAACCTGTTTGGTGTGTAGCCTGTGTGTCGATTGACTGAACTGCGGATAGCAGAAGCAATTAGTGGCACATATTCATCCCAGGTGTTGGGTTTCGAGTGGCTAAAGCTTCTAACTGCTGCCATCAACGTCTTGTTCATCCTTTCTACCTGGCCATTTGCTGAGGGTCTATAGGCGGTAGTTCGCATCTTTTTAATGTGGAGAAGCCGACACATTTCTTTAAAAAGGCTACTCTCGAAATTTCTTCCTTGATCTGATACTATTTCTAGGGGGTACCCAAATCTAGAGAAGAACTCATTCACGGCTGCTCTTGCAGTGATTTCGGCTCCTTGTGATGGTAAGGGTATGCACTCAATCCACTTCGTGAATTGGTCGATGATCACCATGATGAACTCATTACCATTGCGTGTCTTCGTCAAGGGCCCAAGAAAATCAATATGTACCTTTTCCATAGGTATACCTGCATGATTCTGTACCAAGGGGTGCCGATGTTTTTTATTTCTATGTTTACTTTGGTTACATAATGAGCAGCCTTGAACATATTGTTGGACATCCCTTGAGATTTTATGCCAAAAATAGGATCCCTTAATCCTCAATTTCGTTCGTTGCAATCCTTGGTGTCCTGCACTGGGAATGTTATGGCATAGATTTAAGACCTCTTGCTTAAACTTTGGGGGCACCACTAGTAGGTCTCTTTCATCCGTACCTCTTTTATATATGATGTCGTCTTGCAGGTAGAAAAGGTTACGGTTTAGCCAGTAAAATTTTTGTGCCGCATTTGCCAGTTTGAGATCTGCTTGGCGTGGTATTGTCTTGTCTTTGAACCAGTTGACCAAAAACACTAGGCTGGGGTCCTCAGCTTGTGCTTCTCTCCACTCTTGCTTAGTATTTGTGAATATTTCTTCTGAATTGATCTGGTTGTGAGGACAAGCACTTGAGAGATCTCGGACAACAATGCGAATTCCAGATGACAATCTCTCTTCACACCTGGGTGCTCTTTTGATTTCAGGGTTGATGATAGGTAACTGGACAACATCATCAATGTCATCTGAGAATTTTGACCACATCCCGTGTACGCGGGTACAGTAATTGCATCCACTGCAGGGTAAATCCTTCAGGTTTATCATGTCTGCATAATGTGGGCAAGGTGTGTCGGTTTTAGGTGGTCTGGAGAGTGCATCTGCATTTTTTAACTTGGTCCCAGGCCTGTATTCAATTTTCATGGAAAAGATGCTCAGCGCTTCTAACCATCTAGCGAGTTGACCCTCTGGTCTCTTGAAATTCATCAGCCAGGTTAGACTCCTATGGTCCGTGCGCAATATGAATTCTTTCCCCAATAAATAGTGACGGAACTGATTGGTAAATCTAACAACTGCCAACAATTCCTTCCGTGTGGTGCAGTAGTTCCTTTGTTGGGATGTTAAAGTAAAACTTCCATATGCTATGACTCTCTCTACTCCCTCTTGCATTTGGAGGAGCTCTGAACCTATAGCGAAATCAGAAGCATCAGTGTCCAGTATAAATTTGCCTTGGGACATGGGAATCGCTAGAACAGGCGGGGTACATAGGATCGACTTCGATTGATCGAAAGCTTGCTGCTGTTCGGACTCCCAACAGAATTTCTTTTTCTTCAACAGCCTGGTAATTGGTTCCATGATTTTTGCCATATCTTTTATGAATGCTCTGTGAAAGTTTACTAACCCCACGTATCTTTCGATATCTTTAACTGACTTTGGTGGGGGCCAGTTCTCAATCACTCCAATGGAAGCATTTGTTAGTTCCAGGCCATTTCTTCCTACCTTCCTTCCCAGGAATTCAACTTCTTGTTGAAAGAGATCACACTTCTTTGGCTTTAATCTAAGTCCAAATTGTCGGAAGCGTTGAAACACTTGTTTTAAGTTTGATAAATGATCATCAAAAGATTTTCCAAGGACCAGGGTGTCATCAAGGAAGGCTAGTACTCTTTTCCAGTTTAACCCTCTTAGCACTAGGTTGATTACTCTGGAATATGTACTTGGGCTATTGGACAGTCCAAATGGGAGTTTGTTAAACTCAAAAAGTCCTTGGCGTGTACGGAATGCTGTTTTGTGTTTGGAGTCCTCATGGACTGGGATCTGCCAATAAGCCGAATTGGAATCCAGCTTTGAATACCATATGTTACCTTCTAATGCGTCGATGCATTCAGACATGAAAGGTAGGGGAAAAACATCTTTCTTGGTAACATTATTAAGTGCCCTGTAGTCGATGCACCAGCGAACAGATCCATCTTTTTTCCGTACCAGTACAGGCGCCGCAGCCCAGCTTGAAGCCGAGGGTTGTATTACCCTGCTTTAAGCATCTTGTCTAACATTTCATCTTCTTCTTTGGTAAAGTGAACGGGGGTGCGTCGCAAGCCTAGTTTAATTGGCTTTGCATCTCCTGTATCAATGTGGTGTTGCATTGCTTGGAAGTCACCAAGGTCAAATTCACTAGCTGCAAATATGTCTTGATATTCCCACAGCAATTGTTCAACTTTACCTAGTCTCTCATCTCCCAGAGTGGACGTAACTCGCTGCCAGAGATCTATAAGTTTGTCTGGTAGTTGGATCGGCTGGCAGGAAGTGCTTGATATGGCGCATTCCCCCTCCGCTTCTATCATGGGGTTGCTGAGTTCATCCACTTCTGTTAAATTCAGCCAGTCATCTTCGTCATCCTCAAATATATCTCTTGCTTCCAGGGAAGCAACTGTCCTATTTCCGTCCCTTTTTTGAGGAAGCATTCATCACCTGTGTTGATCAAGCACACTGTAACAACTGGTTTGGTTACGTGCAGGGTGTGGCCCACAGAAATTGGCAGATTTCTATATGGTTCCAGGTACATAAATGGTGAATTGGGCAGATAGTTTAACTCAACATTAGTGATTACTTCTGACTGGGCTGGTATGATCAATTTGTGGGGAATGGCAATCTTGATAGTTGTTCGGTCTCCATCATCCACTGGTAAACCTGTTTGTGCCATGTCACACTTGGGACTTACACTTTCAGTCGAATTTGTTGCAAGAGGAATAATTTGATTTTGACAAATTAATTGTTGTTTTTCCACATCAATCTTTGCCCTTAATTTCCTCAGCAGGTCTATTCCTAATAGCATTGGGTCGAAAATGGGAGCAACATAGATATGAGTTAGCAGATGAATCTCTCCCAATCGCAAGTGTAGTGGCCCCACTAATTTTGCAGAGAAGCTTTGATCTTTACCTGCTGCAAACATCTTCATGGACTTCGTACAAGTGGGGGTGGGTAGGATTTTGTTATGGGTGTTTTCAGAGATGATGGTAACATCTGCTGCGGTATCCACCACTGCTTGTACAGGGACGTTTTCAATTGCACATTGTACTTTAAGGGCAGATTCTGACTGTAACCTTGCAATACAGATACATTCTTCATTAAAATAAGGTTTTACAATCTGTTCTGGATCTTGGCTAGACCGATATACATTGTGGCTTCCGTTGTCGGTCTGCTGGGCAAGGTTTTCCTTAGTTTCTTCATGTTTCATAAAATTAGTACAGTCAGAAGAGTAGGGGCACAAATTGCTCATAGCCTTATATCTGTGTTGTGCCTCAAAAACTGGGTCCTCTTTAATTGCCCTTGCTTGAACTGGGATCAATTCCGGGCTCAAACTGATCCCTGCCCGTTTGGCGCTTTGTCTTCCTTTGGGCGACCTTTCATGGAGCAGTCTCTAGCATAGTGGTCTTGACCTCCACATGAAAAACAGGCACTTGATGATGGGGAATTGGAGCGGGATCTTGGCTGAGTACGTCGAGCGCCTCTTTGCATAACTTCCAAGACTTGACTTTGGAGTGTAATGAGAGTGTCTAATTTACTTTGGGTTTGTTCATGCATTGATAACATCTTTTTGAACATTGCCTCAACACTCATCTCAGTCTTCTGCTGTACACCAGCTGTCTTAATGCTCGTGTTGCGAGTCACTGCTCTAATTTGGCTATAGTCTTCCAATTCCTCAGATTCTGACCCAGATTCTTCATCGTACACATTCACCGCTTGGATAGAGGGCTCTCTGAACCGCACGGTGTTGCTGGTACTTGGTCTATCCTTTCGTGCACGCCAACCAACTTGCTGAGAATTTTTAAAAAGCTTATATGTTCTCAGGGCTTGGTCCATCGTGGTGCACTCCTGACATGCAATATATTGGGCTGCCTTCACGTCATATAGTCCTGTTATAAAATGGGCTACCACTTGGGACTCTAAATTGCGGGGGGACTGTCCAGGAAATGCCTGCAGTGCCAACTCCCATAGCTTGTCAACATAGTCTAAGACATCTTCTTTTTCAGCCTGCGTAGTGCTGTTGAATTGTATCAGAGTTGCATGTTGTAGCTGCTGATCACCAAATCGATTTCTCAGGGTGTCATATGCATCTCGTATGTCTATAAAGACTATCGACTGATGGATCCGTGAGAGATAATCCGCTGCTTTTCCTTCCAGGGCAAGGCCCAGGAAAAATAGTTGGTCACGGAGATGTTGAATATTATGATAATTCAGAAAGTTCTGAAAATTATATTCAAACGTATCCCATCTTTTTGTCCCATTGAAAGAGATAGATTTAGGCAGCTGTACCTTGGACGGGGGTGGCATAAGTGGGCCTCCACTGCTCATATCTCCATAATGATCCGTGGAATTGCGATCCGCAGGTGGGGCCTCGTAGGAATGCATGTAACTAGTCTCATCCCTCAATCCTCGTCTTTCCCTGTGCATGCTTGCCTCAATTAGAGCATCCTCCTGTTCTAAGGTTCTTCTCATAGATGGTTTTCTTCGTGGTAGCCGGCGGGTTTGCCTTACTTTGTCTCTTGCATATCCACAATCCTCTCTTTGCGGGCCCATTGATGTGAGACCCTTGTTGAGAAATCTTGAGAGGGTGGGTCCAATGTGTGAGTTATAGATTCAGGACATTCAGAGTAAGGCACCTTGTCCATGTAATTTTGACAAAATTTAGCTTCATGAACGAAAGGAACCCGCTCGCGGTCGGATGCCAAAAGGATGTTGGGTAATGGTCTTCGGTAGGCTGATCGTGCCACGCATTACGAATGGTGCGTTTCGCATTGTTACAAAATGTCGGGTTCGCAACACTACTAGTACCTTCTTGAGGATTGCTAGTAGCGTCATGTTCAGGATACGAACCTGCAGCTTTAGTTGGGGTCTGCTGCGCAGACAGTTCCCTTCGTCTGTCTCCAGCACCAGACGCATTATCATTCGAATCCATTTTATTTGGGGAACTGTCGCGAGAGGTACCAGGGGCATGTTCACCTGGTTTCTCAAAAATGCACGATTCGGAAACCGAAAAATCAAAAAGTTCTAACATGTCACCATTACTGATCTTATCTATCACATCCTCCTTAGTGAGTAAACCTTTACGTGCTCGAATGTCAAGCAGGGTTTTAGCCAAAGGCTTGCTTATATGAGATGACCTTAAAAGGTCCTTAGCAGTAATGACATTAATCATTATCTTTGCATCCATTTTGGATTAAACTGAAATATGATAATTATTTATTTCAGTTAAAATGACAGACCAGTTGATGCAAATCAATTAAAGCAATGGTAAAGTCTGTAAACTTGGAATACTCTCAGATCCCTTCTCACTTGAATACAACCTCTACACCACAGCTGATAGATTTCACTATTTTCACTGTATAATCCCTGGGTTAGGGTTAGAGGTGGTTCTTCTCCTATTTAGACACTGACCAGGTGTCTAAGGCAAGTGGATATGTTTACAGAGTCTGGATGTAAAGAGTTCAGAGAAACATCCAATATATAGGGGGTTTAGGAGCGTGTAAAGCTGGAAAATAGTTTCTGTGTTTGGTGAGTAGAAACACTTTTACATGGCTGCCTAAGCTTTGACTTTGATCATCTAAATAAAGACATGATACTGACAGTTACTGTTACCTTTTGTTTAGAAAAGCACAGTGAGATTGTTAAGCAACAATCTTGGCGCCAATTATTTGTATATTATTCACCGAAATAGTATTGTTGATGTCAAATATTGGAAAGTATTTAAGTAGACATGCAAATAATTTAGCTCACATGCAGGTTGAATTCCAATCTTAGTTGAGACATCAGTCTGAGTGTGGGAGTGAAAACCATGACCCCAATAATGGTTCACCAGGCTAATTCTTTGAAGTGAATTGATTAAGCCCTCATGCACTCTCAAGTAAAATTATTGAATTGTACTCACCAATTTTGCTCCATTTTGTTGAATAGAAATCACAATT
>NC_088371.1:11737418-11757033 GCF_034508935.2 Berghia stephanieae
AAGTTTGCAAACTCAAACATCTTCAAGTATTCATTTGCACCCCACCCCGCACCATCAAAAGACTGGAATGCTCTTCCTGTAATCATGTGTGAAACACAGCAGTTATGCCGGCAGCCACAACTAAAACTTTCTACACCTCTCTTGAATACAAATGCTCAGAATTAAGTCGGCTTCGAGTAACATTCAGATTTAGAAGATAATTTACTTTTGTAGATTAAAAAAGGCTTAACAGGAAACACTGGACATTTTTTTTTTTAATTCGAGAAAGGGAGCATATGAATTTTGAAAGGTGATGTGATAGACAACTTTTCATTAAGACCACCATTTAGCTCATTGGGCTCACTTGAGATTCTTTTGATATTACTGGTGTAAAATGATGTAAATTGTCATTCATGAATGAGTGATTTAAAAGCATTTATTATTCGTACTTCCCCTGTGTAGTGTCCAGGGTCCCTCAATTGAAAGGGTGCAGGAATAGCCCAACGCAAGCCAGTGGGTTGTAAAAAGCGACTTATGGTGTGTGACTCCCCACTTTTTGAGTCACCTGATCCTCCAGGTTGGGGGTTGACGAAGGGTTAACACCGCTTCCATAAAACTCAAATTGTTACAGAAACACAGGTGGACAAATCAAATCCTTTTTTTTTTTAGCTTGGGCGACCGAATAGTTTCTGCAATGACAATTTATGAAGGACAACAGACAAGGCCACGGGGAACATGGTGAAGAATTAAAGAAGCTGATATACAGAGCAGTGATAAGACATGGAAACGAGATAAAAAAGTTAGCTCAGGATAGAGAAGAATGAAAACTGTTTGTGGCCTATACCCTGACCCAGAGTGAAAAAGGCAATGATGTTTATGATGATTATTCGTACTTATCATTTGTTGATTTTAAAACAGGTATG
The DNA here is from genome assembly GCF_034508935.2 of Berghia stephanieae. Taxonomy (NCBI): domain Eukaryota; kingdom Metazoa; phylum Mollusca; class Gastropoda; order Nudibranchia; family Aeolidiidae; genus Berghia; species Berghia stephanieae. The sequence continues at coordinate 11,738,321 of NC_088371.1, forward strand.
CAGGAGTTTATACAACAGAGGAGGTTGCCCAAATCTTGAGGGACAAACTGATTCGTCTGCAGGCTTTGTACATTGACCAGTTTAAACGACTCAAACATATCTTGTTCACAAAGAGAGGAAAGTATCTGCAAGCACAACAGAAAGAAAAAGAATTGTTTGGTAAGTGTCAGAGATGAACAAATTTTGTTTCTTTATATATTTAGAAGATAACATTTTCGCACTGTAAACAATTTTCAAGCCTACATCTGTACCAAAATAGGTTTCACTTCTAGAGATCAATGTTTGCGTTATTAGTGTAAATAAGTCTACTTTATTTCATGGCATCACATTTCTCTACATTAAATTCATAACTCTATAAGGGAAATTCAAGTTTTTATAATTATCAAGAGTTGGTTGTTTGATGCAGTGCAAGACAAAAATAATTAAGCAAAGTTGATCATTACTCTTTTATAAATTGGAGATGTTCTACTAATGTTCTGCTTAATCACTCTTTCTTATTTTATTTAATTTTTTTTTAATGAAAGAAATAACAATACTGCCTAAATATATAAATTCATTTGCCATCTTTATGCTCTGATTGTTAAGGATTGAGTAAGTTGGGATATTTATTTTGTAAGGAAACAATTGTGGTTTCTTTTGTAGTTCAGCTTTTGGGAATAGGGCTGCTATCTGAAAAATCAACACCTTTAAGTGATGAACGGAGAGACTTTCTCTTTGTTGATCATTTGATTTATGTTTAATTACCCAATCCATGGCAATATTTAGTGTGCTTGCCATCGGAACACAAACCAGATTGATCCTCCAGTCCTAATTTCAAAGTGTGGTTGCAATCTGCAACTTTACCAATGAAATTGTAAAAGATTTTCATGAGCTGAACAATGAGATATTTCCTGAAAGATGATAAATTTTCACAGGACTTTGTCCGAGGACTAAGTGCGTACAATAGGCGTGGAGCTATGGATGAAGGGGCTTTTTGTACTGAAAGTGGATTTTGAGGTGGTAACCTTTAGAAGTTGGAACTAAGATGATCTTAAATTTCGAGTGGGTTCATATTTTTTAATCAGTTCCTGCAAATATTCAGGTGCCAATCCATCCAGACATCTAAAATCATAGAATATCTTAAATTCTATCCTAAACTTCACAGGAAGCCACAGCAATTCCTGGAGAAAGGTGTTATACGATCTCTTTTTTTCGTTAATTTTATAAGCCGCTTTATTTTGAATTTTTTGTAGTTGATGAATTAATCTACTTTGACAGCCACTGAGAAGGGCATTACAATAATCTATTCTGCTAGTAATAAAAGAATTAACAAGCATCTTTGTAATATCCTCATCAATATTCTTCCAATTTTTCTAATGTGATAGTTACAATATTGACATATTTTTTAACACCATCTTCTTAGTGGGGACCTGTGCTTAACGTCAGGATGAAACAGGTGATCTCTAGTTAAGTACTTTGATAGTGTGCTCTTGGAATCTACATGTTTCCTATTTGAACCAATTCCCCTTTGTCTTACCTTCTTTGGGTGCTTTAATTGTAATTCTATAAGTTATTGCTATCCCATTTTCTTCCTTTTTACTGGTGCTGATATGACCTTAATGTGTCGCAAATGCCGTTAAACCCTTAAAAACAAAGGACAAACATAGTATGGAGGAGGGGTCTTTTTCAATTTTTCTGTTGTGCTGGAAAGTAAAAAAAAAAGTGAAGGAGAGAATAACCTTGGTCTCAGATGTGTGGGGTTTTACTGTATTTAGAGATGTTTATGTTGTAACTATTTTTGCTTTTGTTGTGCTTTTACCATTTTCTCTATTTCCAGGAAGTATTAAGCGTTACAAGGATGATCCTCAGCAGCGAGAGAAATATAAAAAATTGTGTGCCATGAAGCGTTATCACAAAAAGTTTGGCGTGGTATGTATACTTTACCTTTGTAATGGAGAAAAAATAATGACTGCTTATATTAGATTCAAGAGACTCTTGGGCTTGAATTTTAAAATATTCTTGGCAAAAGGTGTCAAAGCAAAAAACTGTGGATTCAGCTTAAGATAAATTATATCTTATTCTTTTCTTCTGGTAGAGAAAAGCAAGATTTTATGTTGGTTGATTGTAATTGGTTAACTACCTTTTTTTTTTTTTCTTCTTTGAATTAAAAAGAAATTATAATGAAATTCCCTTTATAAATTCTCCTGGGAAATTATATTTTTTTGTCTATCTCAGGAAAAGAAAGAAATAACCCGGCATCAACAGCATTGCAGCACTGCAAATTTAGCATTAATTAATTAATTTTTTTTTGCCAACAGGGCCCAAGCATGCCCCCCCCCCCCCCCCCCCCCCCCCATACCAGACCTATGAATCATTTGAAAAAAAACAAACAAACAGAAAAAGCATATAAACTTTGATGTCTTATCCTTTTCAGGAGGCCTTAATGCAGCACAAGTCAACCCAAAGACGCATGAAAATCACAGAGGGGATGAGTCAAAACATTCCCACCCCTGTCCAATGCAACTTTGTTGATGATGAGCTGAGATGCTCTCAGGCGGTTGTACCGTTAAGTAAATACTGCCAGAAACGTATCCTTTTATATTTGATGTCAATATTAATTATCTGGGTGGGGTAACTGACCTCCCATAGTGGGCGGGGAGGTACTTGATGTTTCTTCTATCCCTCTGAACCTATTTTCCAATTGCATTCTGTCTTTGTCTTGGAATGAGATTACTTAGTTTTGTCCTTGGTTTTGGAGGGAAACAGTTGAATGTATAGTTATAGTTTTGGGAGATTATATTTTTATCCTTGTAAATCATCTCTCACTTATGTTTTATTTTTAACATATGATTTATAAACATTTGAGTGCATTCTTCTTACTGGGATCTTGTGCTTGTGTCTGGGTGAAACATTTAGGTAATCTCAAACTAAGAACACTGATAATGTGCTCGTTGGAATCTACATCTGTTCCCTATTTGAACCATTTCCCCTATGTCTTACTTTTTCCTCAAGTCCTTTTAATTGTACATCTTGAATGTTTTTACTATCCCATTTTCTTCCTTTTTTACTGGCGCTGATATGACCTGAATGTGTTGCAAGCGCCGTAAAACCCTTAAAAACAAAAACAAACCTTCAACTTTTTGCAAGAAACTTTTAGGAAAGATTTTGAAATGATAAAGTACGTTAATAGACATTAGACTGTAAAATGTTAAGCTCTCCAAAAAATTAATCTTCAAGTTAAGAATCATTTAATCGCTTGAAGCAATATACCATATAATATAATGAATAAATATAGCACCACATGTCGTGATATTTTACAAGTTGCAATTATTATTACAGTGCAGCAGATTAGGGGTAGGGTGAGAAGAGAGGCGCTGGGGAGGTGAGGAATGGTAGTGATTAGGTACCGGATGTAGTGCTAAGTGTATAATCAACAACACTATGTGCTGGCTTTGTCTTCTCATTAAAGTACACTGAAAGGGGAACATTATACCATTTGTTATTGAATCATGACACACTAAACACTGCACCTCAATATAATGAGATCCTCCTCCCCCCCCCCCCCCCTCCCTCCCCCCCCCCCCCCCCCTCCCCGCCACCACACACACACATCCTTGATATTCTTAGTAAAATACTTAAAAACACAAATATCTCAAAACAAAAAGGCCTGGTCCCAACTTGTTCCTAGATTTCCATGCTGCACTGGATTTTGTTGTCACAGATCACATGTTTTTTGAAGTTCCAAAATGGTGTAAGCAAGTCAAATCTGAATTAGCATTTAAAAACTGAGGACATATTTTTGAGGCAGGAAATTTTCAATTGAATTTTGATTTATGTTTTTAAATGTTGCATGGAAATAATGTCCCAATACTTTATCCACTTTCAGAATTTTATTTTAATGATTCACAAGGACGGCATCAATTCAAATATTGCTATCCCTGCCCTGCCTCCCTGCTGCTATATTTTTTCAACCTCACTCAATGTCTGTCCAAAAATGATCACATTCATGACGAAATTCATTACACTCAAATCTGATTTGAAAAATTCTTAGAACTAAGAATTTAGCTCCAAATACAGAATTATGTAAGTATCTTTATTGTCAATAAAACCAGTTGGAACTATTTAAAACTAGTTTGATATAACATGGTTATTCGATCAACTGTTTAACAATGTTGGATTGGTTCTTATTGAAAATCTTTTGAAATAGTTTTCATAAAAGATGCTTGCATTCCTTGACTATCTGTTCTCAGATATTTTACATGACCAGAACCAAGTGCTGTACCGCCCATGTCCATTTGCAGACAGTCAGTGTGGTCGACCTGTCCCCTCGCTCCTCGGAAGTCCCTTCTGCTCACTGCATCAATCTTTACCACCATTATCGTCATCCTCAATGGTAATTGGAGTTTCTTTGAGAGCCTCTGTCTTTCATATAATAATGCTATAAATATTTCATTAGAAGGCTAGGTTGCTGAGTGGTTATGGCATTGCCCCCACTTCAGACACTTTTTTTTTTCCATTGGCTGGGCAAGATTGTTATTAACCTCCTATTTGCTCTTGTGGACAACATGGATGATTCCTGTTGACGTGTGGTGTTTGATTGATGGATTATCGATATTCCTTTATGGAGTACCTGAAGCTTTGCGGAAGGGTACAATTAAAAAAAACAACTTAGGTACTATGTTATACTTGATTTTGTAAGCATTTTAATGTACCCATCTCAGGGGTATCATGTGCCTGTTATCAGACAACCCAGAGATGTATGAAAGTCACCGAGGGAACTACAGGCAACTGACAAGTTTTCTCAATTTCTCTCTGTCTTGTCTCCCCTAACCCCCATCCCCCCCCCCCCCTCACGTGTAGTCGATCTTTGCATCCCATCAAAGTTTCATCTTCAAATGGCTTTTGATCAACCTCTCTTTTTTCGTTTGGGGGGGGGCTTATCTTATGGGATTGGTAACTGTTCAAGGTATGACATCGAGAATTATTATTTTTAATGAAGTATCATATTAACAATTTTTTTTTTTGGTCTAATTTATTCCAGAATGTTGCACAAGAGGTAAAGTTAGAGATAGAGGAGCCTGAGGACGGAGAGCAAAATAATTTGGATGTTCAATTAGATAGAAAGCCAGTCATGATGGGAGAGGCTGGTGATGAGGAAAGGCAAAGGACATCAGATCACTATGGGGTTATGTCAGAACGACAGCGGTTAAGGCCTATTGAGGAGATCAGCATCAAGTTGGAAAGTGAGGAATTTGAAGGCGCTGGGGACTTTCACCAAAAAGAAGTTAAAGTGGACACTGATGAAGTCATCAAAGATCACCATGATAATGATGATGAAGAGGATGAAGATGACGATGCTCATGGATTAAGATGAGATAATGAATATTTGATACAAAAACTAAAAACTTTAATAATGATTAAAACATATTTGAAGCAATTGTGAAGGAGCTCTTGTAGAATGGACCATGTATTTGTATTAAAATTAAACATCGTTGATTCAATTATTGATGAAATGCATTGGTTCTATACAAGTTAAATCTCAAGGAGTAAAAAAAACTTTGATTGTGTCTGATAGTCTAAGCGGACAAATTACAATATAATGAACATCGTGATTGTAAAGCTTCTAGAGTACATTGTTTAAAGTTTTAATTAATTAGGATTTAAGGTTTTAAAAACATCTTTTAAATAAATCAACAACAAATCTCCTTCAGTGGTAATTTTTTTTTGTTAATGGCAATAAATCTATATTTTCATTCCTCTTATTGCCATGAGTCAAGAAATATTACTCTCATGTACATGTGATTTAATCGCCAAGAATTATATAGTTGAAGTAGCTGAGGCAGGCAGTTTTAATTTTGACTGCTTAATCAGAACTCCTAAGAACTTTCTCAAATCATACATTTGTTCTAGAAGTATCTTATTTTGTTTATCATCATCTGACACATTCTTCCACATATTTGTCATTATTATGGAAGCAGATATTTTTACTGCTTTCCAGGCTCATTGGTAAACTCACCACTTTACTCACATTACCCACTCAAATCAAGTTGTGAATGATAATTTGACAACAGGGAGTGTACAAAACACATATTATATACTTATTGTATAACTGGCTCTATTTGAATTGTAATTGAAATTGAGTTCCATATGGTCTGTAAGAAGAATAAAAGAAGCATCGTGGGTATAAACCGTAAACCCATGGAAATGCGCTTTATCAATGTTCATATTTATTTCCAAATTTATGTGGTGAGAAAAATGTGATTTTATTCTTGTTAAACAAGTAAAAGTATTTGTGATTTTGGACATGGTTGATGTGAATGTCAATAAAAATAAACTATGACACGATTATGAAAATTGACAAATCTCATTGTTGTCTTTGGAAGTGATTGTGTTAAGGGAGTTGTGGTACTGGTGACCAGGGAGGTCACTCCTGCTGTGTCTTTTATACCCCTATATCCTTTTTCTATTTGCTATCTGTTCTTATTCTTATTCTAGATTTTTTCCCCTGGCTTCCTTGTCAACTGGTGCCTGTTCACACTGCATACGTGTGTAATCGAGTGTTTATCAACAAGGATGTCGAGACTAAAGTCAGTTTTTGACGTGGTTAAGAAAGGAACAAGAGAACTAAAAGGAGATTTTGGATCCATCCAATTTTGATAGACATTTATGTGGCGAATTTCACCATCTGCTTTGTGTGATGCAACATGCTTTCTGTCTTTGTCTTGGGATGAGATTACTTGGTTTTGTCCTGGCCCTGGCTGGGAGGGAAACGGTCAAATGCATAGTTTTGTTTTGGGAGATGACATTTTTTTTCTTGTAAATCATCTCTCTGATGTATTATTATATTTGTTGTTTTGTTTTTGAATGTATAATGTAGGCATTTGAGTGTATTCCTCTTTGTTGGATTTTGTGCTTATGTCCGGATGAGACTTATACATCTCAAACTAAGTACATTGGTGGTAGTGGTATGCTCTTGGAATCTACATCTGATCCCTATTTGTTCCCAGTTTCCCTTTGTCTTACTTTCTCTTGGGTACTTGTTATTCTATAACTTTTTTACTATCTCATTTTCTTCCTTTTTACTGGTGCTGATATAAGCTAAATGTGTTGCAAGCGCCGTAAAACCCTTAAAAACAACAACAAACAAAACTCGCTTCCAGATCGGAAGATCCTGAGTTTGAGCCTCGCTCTGCGCATAGTTGAGTCCTTGGAAAAGGCTCTTTACTCACATTCTCTCACCATACTCGGGTGTAAAATGAGTACCTGGCCGTCAACAGCATTGTCTCTGTTGAAAAATAAATTGTAATATTGCCTAGCAAGCAACATGTCTCGTTCTACATGTTACGTATTGCTGTTGGTCAGGGACCCTTTGGAAAGCGCTTTGAGCACATTTAACGGATATTGCGCTATATAAAAGCTCGAGTTAAAACAGCCTTGCCAAACCCCTGAGGTAATATCAAAATCTTCTGAGAGTCGACCATTATGGATGACCTGGCAGGAAAACCCATCATAAAGTCATTTGATGATGTTTATAAACTTTTCTGGAACCCTGTAGTGTAGAAGGATGCTCCAGATGCTTTCTCTATCTACGCTGTCAAATGCTTTCTCAAAGTCTATAAAGCAGTGATGATACTTTTCCGCGGATCTGCGGAAATCCGCGGTTTTCTTTCCTTTCCTCGGTTTTCCTCCTCAGATCCTCGAATATTTCCTTCATTTCCTCCTTTTACTTATTTTTTTATATAATAAATCTTTAAAAAATACCTCCTTTAAAAAAAAATAATATATATATATATATATATATATAAAATTTCCTCCTTTTACTGGACTCCGGGCGTTTTAAAATTGTACTCAAAAGAAGTCATGCTGCCTACTTTCCTGTGGTGCAAGAATGTTCTAGGTGAGTTTTTCGTTTTTCCGAGACTTTTCCTCCTTTTTGACTTTTTGTGAGTATCATCACTGATAAAGCATACATATAAGGATGATTGCCACTCAATGGATTGCTCAAGTTGCAATTTGGCCTGTGCATGATCGTTCATTACTGAAGCCTGCCTGCTCATCTCGTAGTGCTTTGTCCAGAGTAACTTTCATCCTGTCTGTCAAGCATGATTCTTGTGAGCACTGCTTGGTATGGACAACAAGGTGATTCCTCTCCACTTGCCAAACTGTGACACATCACCATGTTTGGGTAATTTTACTATCAGGCCCTTCTTTCAATCAGATGGTACTTCCTCATTTGTCCAAATCAAGTTGAATAGGTGGTGGAGTTGATCCACAATTATGTTTACACCCTCTTTCAAGGCTTCAGCAGGGATGTTATCTGAGCCAGCAGCTTTTCCATTTTTTAGACTGTCAAGTGCCCTTTGGATCTCGTCTTTGTGATTTCACCTGTATTGATATTGAGGGGATCTCCAGGGTTCAAGTGTGGTCTTTGTACTGGGGGTGGTCTGTTGAGCACTTCATGGAAGTGTTCTTTCCATCGTTTGAGTTGCTCTTCTATTGACGTGATTAGTTTCTATCTTTGTCTCTGACAGGTCTATTTGGGTTGGGTTATTTTTAACGCTCAACAATCTAGAGGCGTAGAGGGACTTAAGATCTGCTTTCCCTGCAGCTTCCTCTGCTGTTTCAGCAATTTCATTTATGTAAAACCGTTTGTCTGCCCGCAGCTGTTTCTTCACTTCGTTGGCCGCTGTAGTGTATCTGGTTGCTGCCATTTGCTTTTGGAATCTAGTTTTCGTATTGTTCATTGCATGTTTCACCCTTCTTTTTTCTTATTTCTTCCTTTTTTTTCTCTCCGACCCATGGTTTCTTTTTGGGTTGTGTCGTCCAAGCACTTCTTCACATGTCCCTGTGATAACATCTTTCCCCAAGTGGGTCTGCCTTGTCATGGTGGGAGAGCTTGTGTGCTTGCAAAGATCCCATGGAACTTTGTCAGCGGGGACTCAGTGTGCCCTGGCAGGTCTAATCAAGCCGAACTGGTCCGTGGGGGAGGAGCCAGACCAAGGGATTCACAAAGTAGGTGGAGCTCAAAGTCTCAAGGGGAGACAATTCACCTAGAAGAGGGAAAACTCTGATTTCAAACCTGGGTAGATGGAGCTCATTAGCCGGGGAAGACAATCATCTACGGGAAGGAAACCCCAACAGAAAACCATGGGTAGGCTGGGCTCACTAACTCTGGAGAGTAACCAATCTAGGAGTGAGGCTCCAAAATAAATCCTCCAAGTCGGGGGGGGGGGGGGGGGGGTGGTTATGCGATGGGCCATCTACCTGTCTATTTAAAAAAAGCAAGTTACAGAACCTACCACAATATAACCGTAAATTCAGTTCTTGGAAACCAGGGGCTCCAATCAGGAGAATGATGACGCGCTACGGCCAAACCCACCAGAGAGCTGCAGAGCTAACGACCCCTCTTACTAAGAACACCCTTGATAAAGTCTCCAAGATTATTAGCACAGAAAAATCCCATCCGATTAGGAACGTGGAATGTGTGAACGCTCTGGGAGTCTGGTGGCAGAGATGAACAGATACAGTCTCACCCTTATGGGCATGTGTGAAGTCCGTTGGAACGGCACAAAGAGAGACAAATTACAAACAGGAGAAACATTCGATATATTCTGGAAAAGACATTAGTGACCACTATGAAGCAGGAGTGGGCTTCCTTTTCTGCATGTTTCTCTTCTCGTTTCCAGAAGGTATCCCCAGTGATGTGCTATGCTCCCAAAAACACAGCAGAGGTTTGTTTTGTTTGTTTTTAAGGGTTTTACGGCGCTTGCAACACATTAAGGTCATATCAGCGCCAGTAAAAAGGAAGAAAATGGGATAGTAAAAAGTTCTAGAATTACAATAAAGCATCCAAGAAAAGGGAAGACAAAGGGGAATTGGTTCAAATAAGAAACAGGTGTAGATTCCAAAAGCACTCTATCAAAGTACTTAGATTGAGATCACTAAAAGTCTCATCCAGAAACAAGCACAGGTCCCCGCTAAGAGGAACACACTTAAATGTTTTACAAATCATATATAATATAAAGAAAGAATAATACAGTGCAAAACAGAGAGATGATTTACAATGAAAAAAATATCATCTCCCAAAACTAACTATACATTCGACTGTTTCCCTCTCAGCCAGGGCATCTCGCCAGGGCCAGGACAAGACCAAGTAATCTCATTCCAAGACAAAGACAGAAAGCATGTTGGAAAACAGATATAAGGGGATGGAAGACAGTATGTACCCCCCCCCCCCCTGCCCACTATTGGAGGTCAGGAACCCCACCCAGACACAGCAGAGGAAGAAATTCAAGACAACTTCTTTTTCCACCTACAGGCAGTTGTTTTTGTTTTGTTTTTAAGGGTTTTACGCCGCTTGCAACACATTTAGGTTATATCAGCGCCAGTAAAAAGGAAGAAAATGAGATAGCAAAAAGTTCTAGAATCCCAATTAAAACACCCAAGAAAAAGTAAGACATAGGGGAACTGGGAACAAATAGGGATCAGATGGAGATTCCAAGAGCATACCACCAATGTACTTAGTTTGAGATCACCTATAAGTCTCATCCGGACACAAGCACAAAATCCAACAAAGAGGAATACTCAAATGCTTACATTATACATTAAAAATAACAATTATAATAATACATAACAGAGAGATGATTTACAAGGAAAAAAAATATAACCTCCCAAAACAATAACTATGCATTTGACTGTTTCCCTCCCAGCTAGGACTCCGGCCAGGGCCATGACAAAACCGTAATCTCATTCCAAGACAAAGACAGAAAGCATGTTGGAAAACAGATATAAGGGGATAGAAGACACTGAATGTATGTACCCCCCTGCTCACTATGGGAGCCTGGCATCGGCCAGATGAATGAGAATGGAGAACCTTTGGCCGACTTCTGTACTACAAACAACCTTGTAATTGGCGGCACACTTTTCCCACACATGCGTTGCCATAAAGCGACATCAGGCAGAAAACCAAATAGACCATGTCCTTGTGAGATAACGGTTCATTACTAGATGTACAAGCTAGGTGGGCGCAGACATCGGTTCAGACCATCACCTTGTTGCAAAGATCATGATGTGACTGTTGGCAAGAAATAAATTTCAAAACCCTTAAGCATTATATTATAGGAACAAGCTGAAACAACCAGATACTAAAGAAACATTTAAGATTTCACTCTAAAACCGCTTTGATAAGCTTCAAACACATGAGCTCGAGGGAACACATTCAAGCAATCTGCTCATTTACTTTCATGAAATGCCAGTTTAATAGTATAACTTTTAACAAGTACAGGTATACAACTTTAAGGAGAATAAATGTAACATGACAAATCGCATCAATATGGTACTGGGTATGTCAGAATTAACCAGGTAAGGCAATTTAGTTCACAAGTTAAAATAATCAGGATAAGAAATTATAAGTTTTTTTGGGTTTTTTTTCAGTTTAAGAAATATAACTTACTCTGAAAGCTTGAGGTTCCTGTATGAGTGAGTTAAGAGAGAGGGAAGGGGGGGGGACAGAGAGAGAGAGAGAGAGGGAGGGGGGGGGGGGACAGAGAGAGAGAGAGAGAGGGGGGGGGGGCAGAGAGAGAGAGAGAGAGGGGGGGGGGGGACAGAGAGAGAGAGAGAGAGAGAGAGAGAGAGAGAGAGGATAGATGTTCTTATTTTTTGTTGTTTTTAAGGGTTTTATGGCGCTTGCAACACTTAGGTCATTTCAGCACCAGAAGAAAGGAAGAAAATGGGATTATCAAAATATTATAGATTTACAATTAAAAGTACACAAGAAAAGGTAAAGACAAAGGGGATAGGATATTAAAATAGGGAATAGATGTCGATTCCAAGAGCACTCTATCAGTGCACATAATTTGAGATCACCCAAAAGTCTCATCGGGACACAAGCAAAAGGCCTCATTTAGAGGAATATGCTCAAATATTTACATACCAGTACACTGCAGTCCACTAAAACTAAAAGATAAACTCCTGGGGACCAGAAAAGAAGTTTATCTTATCCAAAACTCAAGGGGAACAACCCTTCAGTGACACAAACATTTGTTTAATATATTAAAGTTATCTTCTTTTAATAAGTACATATCTCCAGAAAGACAGGACTAATGTTTGTCGTAAAGACATCTTTCCTTGGCAACAAGCATGCGATGATCTAAATGCTTGAAAATGCAGAGTGAGAATGAATTTTTAAAATGGGCGAGTTGAGAAGCTATCATCACTCGTCCCCTAGTCTCAGCGCGATGAGTGCCAGTCTTGTTCTGATTATCGATTGGCAAACCCTTGAATCTAGCCTAGTGAGGGATAAGTTGGGGGGAGGGAGGTGGAGCTGTGCATGGTGTGGATGACACTATGGGGAAGGAAGGGTAGGGGTGATAGACAGAATCTACTAAGAGTACTCTAGCCTTGGCTCCATTACCCATAAACTCTCGTCTGCTATGACAAAAGTACAAACCCACATGTTCACTTCTAATGTGAGCAAAAATACTCCACTAAAATAGCCGGTGTTGGTTCTTGATTGTGACAAGTGAATGTTTTGCGTGATGAGAGACTCCCTGTCTATCTTAGTCCCAGTCATGCAGATCCAGATTAATCAGTTTATCTTATCTGTAAATTACAGTGTAATATTTCACGGGTGGAGAGAGCAGAAAAATTGGGACCAGCCTCAAAGTTTATTTGAAGCCAGAATTTATCTTAAGAAGGTAAGACAAAGGGGAATTAGTTCAAAAAAGGAAACATGTAGATTCCAAGAGCCACTATCAAAGTACTAAGTTGAGATCACCTAAAAGTCTGTTTTCTTTTGTTTTTAAGGGTTTTACGGCGCTTGCAACACATCTAGGTTATATCAGCGCCAGTAAAAAGGAAGAAAATGGGACAGTAAAAAATTCTATAATTACAATTAAAGCTCCCAAGAAAAAGTAAGACATAGGGGAACTGGGAACAATTAGGGATCAGATGTAGATTCCAAGAGCATACCACCAATGCACCTAGTTTGAGATCACCTATAAGTCTCATCCAGACACAAGCACAAAATCCAACAAAGAGGAATACACTCAAATGCCTACATTATACATTAAAATAACAATAATACATTACAGAGAGATGATTTACAAGGAAAAAAATATCATCTCCCAAAACAATAACTATGCATTTGACTGTTTCCCTCCCATCTAGGACTCCGGCCAGGGCCAGGACAAAACCAAGTAATCTCATGCCAAGACAAAGACAGAAAGCAAGTTGGAAAACAGATATAAGGGGATAGAAGACACAGTATGTACCCCCCTGCCCACTATGGGAGGTCAGGATCCCCACCCAGACCTAAAAGTCTCATCCAGACATTAGCACAAGTCCCCACTGAGAGGAATACACTCAAATATTTACAAATCATATATATGATATGTGAACAAAATATAATACAGTGCATAACAGAGAGATGATTTACATGACAAAAAAATATCATCTTCCAAAACTCTAACCGTACATTTGACTGTTTCCCTCCCAGCTAGGGTATTCGGCCAGGGCCAAGACAAAATCAAGTAATCCCATCCCAAGACTAAGACAGAAAGCATGTTGGAAAACAGATATAGGGGGATATAAAACATAGTAAGTGCCTTCCTGCCCACTATGGGAGGTCAGGAACACCACCCAGATTTACAAGGAAAAAAAAATAAAATCCCCAAACTTTAACTATACATTTGATTGTTTTCCTCCCAGACGAGAATTCCGCCAGGGCAAAACCAAGTCATTCCATTCCAAGAAGAGACCAAAAAAAAAAAAAAAAAAGTTGGAAAACGGACAATTGTGGGATAGAAGACACAGTATGTGCCTGCCTGTCCACTATGGGAGAACAAAAGACAAATGGGCCCGTTGATAGGATAAATGAGACTATTATTACAAATGTTGACAGCACAAGACAAACGACGTTTCGTCCCTTGTTTGTCTTTAACTTCTAGTCCTCAATGAAGACATTTTAATTCAAGCTAAAGTCAATACCAAGTTAAGCATAAAATACAATTTTAAGCCCCAGGTTCTCCTTGACATAATAGCAATTAGAGACAATTGGTAACAAGTGTATGATATAAAATGTGAAAGACAAAAGTATTCATTCTGTTCACCGACACCATTTAAATATTGACCCTTAAACTATATAATAGGATATGGCTTAATCAAAAATTTTTGATTTGAAATAAAATAGGCATAATTCCGCATAAATTAAGTGGACTGGCTTTTAGCAATACAAAATTACTGCATATCATTAAATATTGGTAACTTTAGTATCAGGAACTTCAAAACTTCCCTGAACCCCATACATTCTCTGCCATTCAATCGGTGCTCTAGCTTTACTGACTCTGAAGCAGTTTTTAAAAGAAAATTAAAGTCATATCTTTCTGTTGTATTTAGATTGTATGTAGAAAGAACAAATTGAGCATATATTTATTTTCAAAAATATTAATTAAAGTTGAAAAAGAATAGATAAGCAATACCACATAATTAATTACATAATTTTTGTCATGTCACCTCATATAACATATTTACCCTAATTTACATTGTTAAAAATAATTCCTACTCTCATCTTTTAAATGTTGTTGAAAATATGATAAAATGATTTTTTAAATCCTTATTTATTTTTTATGTTTTTAATGATAATATATTGCATGCCATGTATATTGTGAGCCTAGAGATATATTGTATGGGACAGGCGCTATATAAATAAATTACATTATTATTATTAATATTATTATAATTATTGTAAATACAAGACAGCTGATTAAGAAAACAGAATATTATGAGGTAGAGCTAAATAGCGATCCAACCACTTATAAAGGATGCACTGGACTGATCCCCAAGCAAATCTGATTGTTTTTAAGGGTTTTATGGCACTTGCAACACATTAAGGTTATATCAGCACCAGTAAAAGGGAAGAAAATGGGATAGTAAAAAGATCAAGAATTACAATTAAAGCACCCGAGAAAATTGTTTTTTTTTTTATGTTTGCTTTTAAGAGTTTTACAATGCTATTTAAGTCATAACAATAACAGGGCCAGTAAAATGGAAGAAAATGGGATAGTAAAAAGTTCTAGAATTACAATTAAAGCACCTAAGAAAAAGTAAGACAAAGGAAAATTGGTTCAAATAGGGAACAGATGTAGATTCCAAGAGCATACCACCATCAGTTTACATAGTTTGAGATTACGTAAATGTCTCATCCTGACACAAAGACATGCCCCAACTAAAAGGAACACACTCAAATGTTTACAAAGCATATATAACATAAACAAAAAATAATACAGTGCATATCCAGAGAGATAATTTACAAGACAAAACATGTCATCTCCCAAAACTCTAACTATACATTTGACTGTTTCTCTCCCAGTTAGGGTATCCGGCCAGAGCCAGGACAAAACCAAGTAATCTCATTTCAAGAAAAAAGACAAGAGAAGAGTATGTTGGAAAACAGGTAAAGGGGGACAGAAGACACAATAGGTGCCTCCCTGGCTACTATGGGAGATCAGAAACCCCACCTAAGCACCCAAGAAAAAGTAAGACAAAGGGAAATTAGTTCAAATAGGGAACAGATGTAGATTCCAAGAGCATCACCTAAATGTTTCATCCTGACATAAGCAAAGGTACCCCAATTGTTCTCAATGAAACACACTCAATCCCTGTCACCTATTCTTTAGTATATATAAATTTGAGCATTTTATCACTCCGACACGACAACATTTAGAGGTGATGGGTTATAATATAATATTTGATAAATCATATAAAAACATCATAAAAAATAATCAAACATTATCAAAGATGAAAAGATATCCCTAAGCAATCAATAAATATCACACATCAAATGATAGATAGTAATATCACGGAATGTCAACTGAGTGCATGCCAAGGAAATGTTATCTGAGACACAGCATAAAACTGAGACTGAAAAAAGATTTTCACTAAGAATATCATTGCCTTGTCTCCAAACTAAGTTGAAAATAAACAAAACACACACACACATATATAATATATATATATATATATATATATATATATATATATATATATATATATATATATATACACACACACACACACAATATCATATATGTTTAATTTATTTTTATGTATGATAAAGAATAGAATAACACGAAGTGAAAATTAATGTGTGAAATGTTACACAATATATCATGGAACAAAAAAAAAAACTGTCAAACTTTATATGAGCATAACTTTTTTTTTAAAAACTGTGATTGTCTTAGCATTTAAATTTAATAGTTCAGTCACTAAAAACGTAAATGCCTCATTCAACATTATTTCCAGATGTTACTTTGTTACTTACAAATTCTTTTTAAAAAAAACAAAACAAAAACAGAGCAAGATTGAGTAAAAGTGATGTCAAACATTGTTCGTTTCACATTTCCACTGTTTTCAAGTTCTAAAGCCACACCAGTAAGAGCAATATAACTATCCAAAACAATTTCATATGTTTGTTATATTTGATATTTGCCTGTATAACGAGCAGTGTGAAATTTACGCCACATACTCAGTAATATGCAGACATTTGATCAGCAGAATATAATTAACAATTTAATATTTAACTTGATTCATAAATATTGATTAATAATTAAACAATGAAAAAAACGTAACCTGAATACAAAAATCTTTATCATGGTTACTGTTGTAGGATAATCTTATCTTTTTATCAGATTAAGAGATAACAGAGTGAGTGAGTGATTACACCTCCTGTAATCATTTTCATCAGGTTTTGGATAACTAAGGAAATTCATTAAGGGACACATAACATGATGCTTTTAAGAACGAGAACTAAGATATAAAAAGGATATAAGAATCTGCCTCGCCCACGAGGAAAGTAAAGAGCCCACATCCACAGAAATTTAGTGTTAACAATAATGGACAGGAGACATAACATTCAGAGGACTTGCTGTCAGCATCTCATTCTTTCCCAAAGCAAGAAAGTTAACCCCTTTTGCCCACCTTGCACTTTGACTTACATTTGGGTCATCTCCTAATTTTTCTTTTCAAATATAGACTCTTAGAGATGAATTTCCCCTTGCAATGAATAAAAGGAATTTATCTATTGTATTAGTCAAGTTAAGTTTAACTGTTTTTCATTGTATCAAAAAATTTAAAGGCTGATATGGTTACAATAAATCAATTTACTATATAATTCTTTCAAAAGTAAATCTCTTGAATAAAGCATAAATCACTTTTTTACAACAAATTTATAAATAAATCATATTTCAACAAATAATTAAGGGTCATTTTCACTAAATGTTTTGTACTGTGTGTGCTCTTGGGAATGTCGACCTTTCGTTTCCTCAATAATTTTGAGAATGTCGTCCCTAATCTGATAAGTATAAAGAAACGACCTTGAGTAAATGAGAAGCAGGAATCCCCATTTCCACGTCACAAAGCACCACACACAAACAATGTAGAAACCGTTACCATACGGGGTTAAACCTGTTATAATAAAAAATTAGAAGTTTGATTGTAGCATTAAAAATTGAATAAATGATTAGTATAATAAAGCAAAAATTGTTCAATTATCAAATACTATTATAATAAATAACAATGATGAAGAGAAAAATAAAAGAAGGAAAAAAAAAAAAAAGAAAAAAAAATACAGTATAAAAAGTGGAGTACTATAAAATAGCAGTTCTTAATACTTAGTATTTCTGACAAGGTGTTTTTTTGCAAAAAAAAATCCCAAATTTTGCAAGGTAAAAACAGCAAAATTTGCAAAAAAAAATTGCAATTAATTTTCCTAAAAATTCATAATTAGTTAACGAAAGATAAAGGTATTTGTTTGATTTTAAGGATTTCATGGCACTTACAACAAACGTAAGGTCATATCAGTGCCAGTAAAAAGGAAGAAAATGAGATAGTAAATAAGAAATTACTCTTGATTAATTATCTTTCACGTTCTACACGAACTATCAAATTAAAAAAAAAAAAATCTTTATTCTTATTTTTTTTCTTTGCAAAATCTCGAAAATTTGCAAAAATTTTGTTTAAAAATTGCAGAGTTTGTGGCCGCAGTGATATTTTGCATTTATTTTTTTTGCGGCTGCAACCGATGCATAAAACTTCCGGGCCAGTTCTTTACTAGCTTTGATTCTAACCAAAACATGACAGATAACAATAAAATAATAATAATAATAATAATAATAATAATAATAATAATAATAACAACAATAATAATAATAATGATAATAATAATAATAATAATAATAATAATAATAATAATAATAATAATAATAATAATAATAATAATACATAACTAACTTAAGTCAAAAGCAAGGGAAATTGTGATGGTATCTTTTTCTGTAAAATGTAAAGTGACTTCCAACAATGTGGTTAGCCAGTGGGATGCATCAAAATGTGGCCGCTTTGAAAATCTGAAAACTGCTTTTAAAGCAGAATTCAAAGGACCAAATTGAGAAGGAAGGAGGAAGTGTGAAAAGAGGAGTACGAGGAAGAACAGAGGGAGGAAGAGAAGGAGGTAAAGATGGAAGATAACATGGAGGGGGGGGGGGGGTGAGACTGGCCCAGATAATGATGAATCAAACCTTGATGAAGGAAGAACAGTACATTTCTTCAGATTATTTTTTTCTATCATTTCTAACACGTTGTATCTCGTAGTATTGAAAAATTACATTTATCTTTTTTTTTTAAATTATTACCATTATATTAAAGTTGGTGAATGGAACACCAACATCACTTAACCAAACAGT
>NC_088371.1:11757132-11777132 GCF_034508935.2 Berghia stephanieae
TGTGACCTCATACTCTTTTTAAATTTACAACACACTTTGAACACAGCATCTTTATTTTGTTTATCTGCTGACACAATTTACTTATACGATTATTCCTGTTTTTCTTTTTTTTTTCATTTGTCTTGGTCAAATATATTTAAAAGTGCAAGTAAAGCTTGTATTATAAAAATTCAGGAATTCTCTTTGAGATTCAAGGATCCATACTAACGTTCTCGGGGGAAAAAAACCCAAACCAAATCAAGCTTGATTGTTGGAAAGATGGCTCACACGTTTTTGCATGGTTCCCATAACCGAAAAAAAAAAGGATTCCTAGGAGTTTTCACTTGTAAGTCACGGAGTTTGTTAGCCCCTTTTTTATCTCTAAAACATAATTTGTTTTTTTCAAATTAAATCATAGTCATAGTCCTCTGTGGGGTGGGGTGGGTGGGAGGGGGGAGGTGGAGTCAGGGGAATCTTGAATGTTAACAAACTGATGAAAATCTTCAAAAAAATTGTTTTTAAAATAATTAAAAAATCGGTTTAACAATTTAAAATTAATAAATTAAAAATTAAAAATCAGTTATGATGTAAGTGTAAGGCAAGGCTGTGTAAGGTTATTCCTGCTTTATTTTGCACCGTTTCTGGACTTTTATCCCAAAAAGTTTGGATGAAAAACAGCAAAGTAGCGTAACTATGGTTAGGTGTAAAACAATCTACTAAAAATTACCAAATACTCGTTTTTCTTACCAGAACAAAATCCCCAAAGGCCAGCATTGTAATTTTTATAATGAACACTGAAAACAGCACCTGCCGAGAAACCAACAAGAATACCGGTTATGCTGAAAGCTAAACGAAGTCGGATTCTACAAGTGTCCATTGCGGTGAACACTTTATTTTCTTCAGTCCAAACTAAATGAAATATCTCAATCACACACTTTCTTGAGTGTTATCAAGTAGCCTAAATTTTCTCAGATTTATTATGGTCATTGCCCGTTACGAAACAAAGTTCGGTAAAAAGGGCTGCCAGATGACCAGAGTTCATTGTGGCTAATTTAGACTTCAAAAGTGGCTAAATACTAAATAGAATCTTATATGGCCAAACACTAGTAATATTCTGACCCCCTTAAAAACATCGATTTTGATTAAACAAATACGAATGATTTAACCGGCTTATTGCCGATCGCCTCCTAATCTTCGGACTGGGACGCTTTGGCAGCTTCTCTGACTTGTTGAGGGAGTTCTTTCCACTGATGGCGGTCTGATGCGATGGGTCTAAATCTAGCTCTATAGGTGTCACTGGTCTAAATCCTTTTCGCATCTCAGTCCATGTGTAATCGAGGCGCTTGATGTCTTTATTTATATGCTTGTTGTGGTCTGCCTTTGTGTTTGTTTTGTCCGCTTGGTGTAAGGAATAACGCCATTGCCTTATTAGCTGGAATATTCCTTTCTCTCCATCTTGTTTCCAAAATTTGAATCGATAGCGGGGTTTCTTCGCATATTATGTACAGCGATTTATTACTTATTTTGGGAATTGGATATTTAGATAATAACAAGAAATTAAGTGAGTAGGATATAATTTAGAGTTCTCCTGAGCTGTTTCTGATGGAAGGTATCCGGTTTATCTTCTTCGCTTTTTGTTAGTGCCCATGTTCCACAGTTGTAAATAAGTACTGATTTAACAAGGCTCTTATATAGCTTTATTCTTGTTTTTCTTTTCAGTCTTTCTCAGCCGTACGTGTGTCAGCTGATTGAGAGCGGCTGCCGACAGATGTTTTCGTCTTTCTACGTCTTCCTTGTCTCATATTAACGATCCCACCTTTTTTTTCTCTTATTGTCTTTTTCCAACATTAATCGTCTTTGTCAAGTTTCGTAATGTCTGTTTTATCGGCGTTTACGAAAAGATTGTTTCTCTAATGCTTCTTGTACGACTTTTACGTTGAGATTTTGTCTAGTGATGAAGTCAATATCGTCTGCGTATGCTATTTCTGGTGGAAGGTGGGATTCAACTACATTTTGAGGGACAGGCAAAACAGATCGCACTTCCTTTAGAGCATGTTCTAGGTATATAACGAACAAAACCGGAGACTATCTCATTGAGGTGTTCCAATATTACTTAAGAACGGTGTTTGGGTTGTTGCTCCGTTCACGTTGGTGTTTACCCAGATCTGAGCAGGAAACACACTAGTCTAATTTCATCGTCATTTATTGTTGTTTTCAATATATTTAGCACAGTATGGCGATCTATCGTGTCAAATGCCGCTGACGTGTCTATCCCGGTGATTGTGATATCATTTTCTCGGATAGAGTTTTCGCGGCCAGCCATCTATGCGTCCACACAACATCTGCGGTGCTTCTTTCTTGACGAAATCCACTTTGGCTGTGTGATAAGTACCTTTCTATGTGTGGTCGTATCCTGTTAAGAGTTATTATGGAGAGTGTTTTTCGAATGGTGTTAACCATGGTGTTACCAGCCATTTTCAGGATTTTCCTCAAAACTTCACACCCAACTATCACAAAATATATTTTTTCTCACTCAAACACAATAGCAGCAAGTTCTTGCGATACATAATTTCTTTAGCAAAACATGCTCTACAACAACTTCATTTTCTTAAAATTTTATGATGTACAAAAGAACTTTGAAAAAGAAAAAGGTTGGTTGCAGCGGCGTGGCGTATTGACGGCATATGGTGGTGCCATGATTAAAAAAAATTCTAATACAGTGAACACGGTTAAGAGGAGAGAGCACGACATATTAAAAACTCTCTTTTATGGAAGGGTGGGGGAGGGTCGATGGTTTCTACGAGTGGACAAAACTTACAAAAACAAATAATTCATGAAAACAACATGCCACAACACTGAGATACAAGTTCCGTATGAAAAAGGTCTTTGTAATTATTCTTTTCACAAATAAAAGGTAGATTCAGATCTTAAAGCATCACAAAGAAAAAATCACTCCACTTAAGTACTTAAAAAATCTAAAAACACACCAAAAGTATAACTGTTAACAGTCTTCGGTTTCTTTCTCTGACTGACACAAATACACACGCACAAACACACACACAACACACACACACACAAATAAACACTCATACACACGTAACCATCAACTCGACACTGCAAGCAAGAAAAATGTTGGTAAATTCGTCCACAATGCTTCGTTGCAAAGAATTACTTTATTCAATAATCGTGAAAAAGAGGTGGGGGTTTGATATGTCATATTTTAAAGTTTTATGATGTTTTTTCTTGCTGCTTACAAATAAACTTGACAATGATCAGTGTTTTTGACAGTTAATGTAATATTTTGGATGGCCGAAGTTACCCTACATTGGCAATTGCCTAAAATAAACGTTTTTGAACTTTGAACCTAATTTAGCGCATTCCCCCCCCCCCCCCCCCCCCCCCCAGTCCAATGGTGGAGCTCTCAGATCCTGGCACAAGTCGAAGGGTTTTCCGCTATTTGAAGATAGTATAATTCGACCTAGTTTCTCGCTCAATCAGCTGTCGCGATACTAATGGATATAGCATTAATTGGAGCTCGGATTGCTTTGCACCACGGTGTTTGATTTCGTCACTACTTCGCGGGGTGATGTCACCAACACACGAGTCGGCGCAGTGCGTGACTCGGAATCTTGTATAGGGTGGAGACTAAAAAGGCAGTATGTTGTTGGCGAGTTGGCGAAAAACAGTGGAGTTAAAATCTCTGTTTTATTTTTAATTAAATTATGCTGTTAATGATGTTTTAAAAGATTGGTGCGGTGCCTGGCACCGTTCGATCCAATGGCCCCACGCCACTGGTTGGTTGTATTGTAACCATAGCCCTACTATATTAGTACGCCATGGTTATTGGTCTTAAGTCCTTTGGAGGCCCTTTTGTCTTTTCGGGTTTCTGTATAGAAATCAATGACCCCGCGTTAATGTTGAGGGGCTTGTCTTTTCCAAATGTAATATTAAATATGTCGGCAATGTGTTCTGCGAGTGACCGTGGTCCATATTTTAATAGCATCCCATATATTGTCTCCTGGGGCTTTGTCGTTTCTCAAGCTGTCAAATCATATTTTTGCTTCCCTTGATGTTATAGAGTTGAGCGGGGAGATAACTTAAAAACGTGTATTGACGCCTCGTCTTCGTTTTTAAACATCGTCTTGTAATGACTTGAAAGAACCGTTGATATCTCATTTGGATCGATTATATACTTTCCTGACTCGTCTGTTGCTTTGAGTTTTCGAAAGGTTTCTGATTTAACAAATACGAAAAGACTAAGAAAAAAAATTGTTTTAGGAATCAAAAGAATTAAATCAAAATTAACAGGATAAATGCGATTCTCTGTGCGCTGTGTGATCAATTTTGGCCATAAATGGCCATTCACGTGGCCATCTGGCAGCCTTAGACTGATCTTTCAGTCTTTCCTTACCTTTCCGAGTGAAGACCAAATCGCAATTTAACCTTTGACCTCTAAAAGAATGCTTTAACCTATGAACTATGAACTCTAACAACAACAACAACAACAACAACAACAACAACTACTACTACTACTACTACTACTACTACTACTACTACTACTACTACTACTACTACTACTACTACTACTACTACAACTACTACTACTCAACATTTCTTTCTACCTTTCTATCTATCTATCTATTTAACTACTGATTATCTACTTATTCATATCCTTCTATATTTCTAGCTATCTATTGTGTTCATCTCATATTGTATCTACTCGTCCACTTATTTACCCATTTACATATAAAGACCCAGCTATCACCCGGCAGTAGTATATAGTGAGCTGAATGACTAGAACCAGATTTAAAAGATGGATGTGGAGGATTGGTGTGATCGTTTTTTTACCTGCTAATCGATATTTTTAGACCTATTATGTATTGATTTTAGTTTGATTATGTATTTATAACGACTCATTGTTATTATTTGTTATTGAATGTTTATTCAATTCCCATTTTGAGTTCGATTATATATCGAATGGTCAAATGCTTTATAATACGTCCGTTTCATGCACCTGAGTCTAATGACTCATAGTTATTAATTAAATATACAATTATCTTATTGGATATTAGATTGTATTTGACCTAGTTTTCTGATACTAATGCTTATTGAAATCATTTGATTGGTTCTTTCAAACCTACAAGTTCAAATATCTAGTATCCGATTGGTTGTCATCATCTCTTATACCAATGTTTAGTTCTCATTCCGTTTGATTGATACTTTGGACGGTTTTTTTTCTTCTTCTTCTTATTTGTTAACTGTTAATACGCATTGTTTGTTTTGATCAGTAAGATGAGCGCGTGTGTTTATTGAGTGTTCGATTTGCCGTCGATTATGTATCGAATGGTTAATTGCGTAATAATAGGGCTATACAGCTGATTGAACGGCTAAAAGGATCCTATCCCGATGTTATTAGGTTCCGACTGGTTCAGCCGCGCCGCAGCACCGCAGCGCAAATTGAGGTCACGCAGTACAGTCCAAGGACTATAACGCTGAGCCGCGTTGTTCTTTTAAATTGGTTTCTTGCTCCTGAGTCTAATGACTTATTAATTTAATCAATTAAAAGTCCATTGATTCCCTCAAAGGTCAAAGGGCAAATAGCTCAGGCGTCAGCCGCACAGCAGCGCGGCAAAAAAATAGGTCAAGGTCATTCAGAGCAGCTGAGTCTAATGACTTATAGTTATTGATTAAATATAGAATATCCCTTTCTTAATTCCCAATGGGAAATGTGTCTTTAGTGTCTAGTCCAAATGAAGACTGACATAACCAAGGCATCAGCCGCAGCTCAGCGCCGTAAAAATGAGGTAAAACAAGGTAACTTGTTAAATACCACGCAGCGTAACGGGTAGTCGAACTTGAAACCTTTAAGATACGAAGCAAAGACCACGCCGCTGGACCACGCTATCGTATAAGGAGTGTTTATTCAATTCCCAGGTCTGACTCCTGGACTTAGAACTATTTTTTTTTTAAAGAGAATTATTATAAACTTTCCCATGGCAAATATCTACAAATCTCATTAGCTTTTGAGCGTGTTTCCACACCCACATCTGGAACACATTTACCCTCCCTGCTTGAGAGTTCACAGGCTTTATCGCCCTCTCGTGTTTATATTTAGATAAACCCGTTTTCAAACAACCTCGAAGATTAAATATCGTGAGAAACAGTCTTGGTATTCGTTTTCTTTCTTACAACTGCACCTGGTGGTTTATTTTACGTTAAAAGTCAAAACCCTACGTTCTGACTGCTTTTTAAAATTATTATTGTTATTTTTTTTTTTTAGATGTTCTCTCTCGTTTAAATACTGGTTTGTAATACAGTTACATTATTATCACCAGTCTTCTGATCGATAGGATAAAAGTGCGCTACCTAACCTCTAGAAGGGAACATCAATTGGTAGAGCTCTCGCTTTACACACAAAAGGAGTGGGTTCGAGTTTGTTTGTTTTGTTTTGTTGTTTTTATTCCCCTATCCATACAACACAATGATAAGGTAGCTAGGTCTGTTGGATCAAGCTGAAAGTACTTTTCGATAGTACATCTTTATTCCGTTCGTGTTATCACCCAATTGACAACGATGATTAGTTAACAGCGATCATCTCCAAGTGTAACCCCCCTCCTTCTTCATATTTTACAGTCTAATTCAATAAATGGAATACAGCTGCTCTAAATAATTAGTTCGAGTTATTTAGTCATTCATCACAAGACTTCGCGAAAACGTTATAGAAAAAAAAATACTATACTATCAACTTAAGTAACTGTGACTGTAATTTTGATTATCTCGCCTCATTGGACACTACATTCTAAATATCTCATTTTATTTTGTGTCACCTCGCCATTACCATCGCATCATGAATTTAAAATTTCTAGCATCAAAAAAATAAAAAAATTCCATTATTTAACTAAAAAAGATCTTGATATATACACATCTTCATTAAAAAATAATTATCACGCGTGTCCAATGATGCGACCGTAAAGATAATTTACCCACCAAACGAAGAAGAGATAAATCAAAGATAGTGCAGGGTGTAACAAATACGAGTACATTCGTTTCGTTTCAAGAAGTGAACTCAACACTGAAATTATGATGAACACTTTTATTCGATTCAGATTATTGTTAATAGAAAAACAGATTAAAGTAGATACCATGTCAGTCAAATCCCCTTTCTTCGTATTCCCCTCCTCTCTTTGAAAACGGATATTAGAATCGATGATACCAAACGACTATTTTTCGAATTAACAAATTATGATCTGGACTTAATAAACCGTAATCACAGACACGTTAGTAGTTGCATTGTCCTGATTTGGTGATGTCTGTGAATCTTAAATACGAAAATGTCCGAAATAACACGATGTCACGCACAATTTTACTCGCGGTAATCAATGTTGATATATTTTTTTAATAATCATAGGTTCAAACTGACTTAAAATAGGTGTAATATCTCTATACATATTTAATCATGAGAAGTTTTGTTTAATAGTTAAACGCCTTACCACTTATCAACGAAAGGGATCACCATATGAAATCGACACATGGTTAATTGGTGAATTTAGAAACAAAGTGTCTGTTTGCTATCACCCTTGTCGTCTCAAACAATCAATTTTAAAGAATTATGTAGTTTTTCCAGTGATTTACTGTACTGGGATGGAAGAATTATCATGTATGGTTGTGTTGTTTTTTTTTTTTTTCTTGGGTCATTTTTCTAAAGCGGGTCTTGTAGTTTGTAATTTCCGTCTTAAATGCCATTTGCTTTATTTTTTAAAATAAGACGACGGAGAATTTTATTTAATGCAATTAAAGTAGGTCTCGTTCTTGTCTAGGTCTGGTAAAATAAATGAGATGACGTCATACACTTAATACAATCCCCGTAGACAATGTTGATATTGTAGAAACCTCCGGTATAGAGATTAGAACATGAATTCGAAATCAAGACGTTTTGGTATGGTAGTTAAACAATCTATCCATCGACCAATTAAAGCCTCTTCACTATGTGAATACGACTTGTAGATGGGTGCAATAGGAGGTGAATGTTTTCATTGAAATTTCACGTAGGATCAATTAAATAGAAATACGACCGATAAGCAATGATCATGTGTCCACACGAGTTAAACCCAATATCATGTTTTACAGTCATATTCTCTTTACCCAATATCATTTTTGGAAACATTTTGATTGGGTTAATGTAAAATTTACATCTGAATCAAAACTAAAAAGAATTGATGACAAAAGCTTTTGTAAAACTCCAACAACTTTTAACACAAGGACTTATTTAACATGGCTGCTTTTTAATAAAAAATATTCTTGTCTGATATAATACTTGTACCCGTTATTTTCAACATGCGGCGGGTTTCGTGTTTTGTATCATGGACTTGAATTTTTTTTCGCAGCAAGAAATAAATAAAAGAAACAAAACAATCATTACAATACACAATATTGATTGATCAATTACTTAATACAATTACATGTCCTTGCCAAGTTACTCACTTCGTGAAATAGATTTTGATGAAAAAAAATGAAAAGACAATTCCATCACTTCATGTCCTATATTATGGTTATCATACCAAGACATAACCTAATTGAAAATGTAACAAAAATTTTGTGTAGGAATAGTAAATTTTATAAACCAGGTATACATTATCTCTATTTATGACATTAAACCATGAATGTTTTTAACGCACATTTTCAGGTTTGACACTATATTTACTGTACTTCTCCAGTAACATTGTCGAAGTTTTTAGATATTTGATACCACAACACTTTTAGATAACAGCTGGTGTTTTTTCCTCAAATTTTATCGATCTGAGCAGATAATATATTTTATCCCAGTGAAACGCTGTCCTAACAGCTGCTATATTTTTCTAAGATGATAACCCAAATGATCATTAACACCCAATGTGTAAGACGTAGACGTACAGTCTTTTAGTCGGTAGTGTAATATCATACAAAAACATCTGTCAAATGCGTAGTAATACCTAATGGCGATTTGCAAGACGGTCAAAATTTATTAAATAAAAGTTTTCAGGACAGAATATATCAATTGAACCTAAGAAATTAATTTTTTTTCAAAGCCAAAATGTGTGTGATGTAATTGATTTTTTAAGCTAAAATTTATGAAATATAAACCGGATAGCAAAAATTTATCTAACCAAAACATTTGAAGTAAAACATTGTTGGCTAAAAATGTGAAGTTAAAGTTTTCTTACCAACATTTGGGAAGTAATCATTTTCAGGTCAAAGTTTATGAAATACAAACTGTATGACAAAAATGTATGAAACAAAAGTTTTTTTTTATCGAAATAGTGTCTGGTGAAAAAATAAATAAATAAAAATTAAAAGTTTTGTGGTCAAAATGAGTGAAGTAAAAGATTTTTCGACCAAAATTTATAAAATAAAAGTATGCGTGTAAAAATGTATGAAATGAATACTTTCTATCCAAAATATATGCAATGAAATGTTTTTAGACCAAAATGTTTGTAGTAGTAGTATCTTGATAAAGTTTATGAATAAAGTATTATTTCTAACAAAAATATGTGAAGCAATAATTTTCCAACCAAATCGTCTGAAATGGACGTTTTCCAATCAAAATGTGAAAAGTAATAATGTTCTGACCCAATTATGAAATGAAAATTTTCTGTCAAAAATTGTATGAAATTAAATTTTTCTGGTCAAATGTGTAAAGTAAAAGTTTTCTGACCAAAATATAATAATATTATGACCAACGCTTATGAGATCAGAATACATATTCTCTCCAAATTGTCATTCTATCAAAAAATTGTATGAAATTTAATTTTCTAATCAAAATGTGTGAAGTAAAAGTTTTCTGGTTAAAAATTGTATGAACGTTTGCCAGCAAAAATGTATGAATGTTTTCTGGCCAAATATATGAAGTAAACAATTTTTTAGGGGGTCAAAAATTATATATTTAGAATATTCTTTTGACAAAATTGTAGGAACGTCAAAACCACTGAAATAAAAGTTTTCAGGATAAATTGTATTAACGAAATTTTCCAGGCAAAATTTTGCGAAGTAACATTTGTCTGACCAAAAGATGTAAAGTATACTTTTTCTGACCAAAATGTGAGAAAATAAAATGTTTTCTACTAGAACTTTATAAGGTAAATGAAACTTTTTTTTTTGACAAAACGTGTGTAGTAATAGTTTTTCTGTAAATGTATTGTATCATAAATTATTGAAACCGTTACAAAATAAAAGACTTTTCCATGTCTTTCGCTTTTTGAGGCCTTCTCGAGGATTTGACAAAGGCAGAAAGTTTTGAATTTTCAAAGTGCTGACTACTTACCCTGCAGAATTACCATCGACAGAGTAGAGACATAGCAGATATGACTGGTGATCCTATATTATTACAGACAGAAGCAGAGATGTCCTACAATTGTTGTAGAGGTGCGATGTCGGATACGACACCCAAAGTTTTGCCATAATTTTCAATTTTATTTTGTTACCATTAAAGTATAACGTTTTCAGTCGTCCTTCTAAAATTATCAATGACATGATTAATGTCGATCCCACAAAGGTTATGAGTAAACCTTTGTTCTTCTCCCCGGCAGGGGCCAAATAACCTCAACTACAGGCGTGCGGGCTATCCTTGAACACGACAGTTCAAAGCCTAGTTCAACCTATTTCAAAAAAAAATACTCCTTACAAAACCTAAATGGTTTCGGAAGAGTTTATTCAAAACCTGCAGTTGAAGTTCAATCCTCTCTGTTTCACTCTTTTAGCTCCGAAAGTCGATGGAATCACTTCGTAGTTTAGTAAACCAAAACCAAAATCAAAACCAAAACCAAGGTCAATGTCACCCAAAAGATAAGATAAGGGATATGAAATAGAAATCTCACCAAAACGTGTAAGATTCGAACTATTTCCAATGAAAAAACAGTTTACCAAACCTGCATTTGAATTGCAACCCTCTCTTTTACACTGTTATAGCTCCAAAGGTCGCTTGAATTACTTAGTAGTTTAGTAAACCAAAACCAAAACCAACCCAAAAGATAAAATTAGGGTAATAAAGTGCTAGACGTCGACCCAAAATGAGTGGAGTAAAAATTTTCTCGCAAAATACAGGAAACAAAAGTGATCTGACAAAAACACCAAAATGGAAGTTTTCTAACCAATTACGTGTGAAGTAAAATTTTCGTGACAAGAAAATTGTAAAGTTAGAGTTTAAGTTTTCTGGTCAAAATTTATGAAATAAGACTGTTCTGTTCAAAATCTATGAAATTTAGTTTTATAATGAAAAAGAATTAATGAAATGAAGACTGTACACGCTAAAATGTATGAGAAAAAATATTCTGAACAAAATGTTTGAAATGAAAGTTTTCATGATAAATTTTATTGCGTAATATTTTATATCTGAATAATATATATGTACATAACGTTTATAGCTAAATTTTATGAACTAGCTTTTTGTTGTTGCTTTTTTTTTTTTTATTCTAATGTGTGAAGTAAAAGTTTTGGGCCGCAAAAAAAATATTGTAAAGTAAAAGCAAAAGTTTTTCTGGCCAAATTGTGTACAATATAAATTTCCTGGCCAAAATTGATGAAATGAAAATTTTCTTCCATATAATGTATGAAACGTTATCTTTCTGGTCAAAATGTATGAAGTAACGGTTTTCCGGGTAAAACACATGAATTAAAAGTTTGCTTGCAAAAATGTGTACAATAAAAGTTTTCTGGCTAAAGTATATAAAGTAACATTTTTCTGGCTAAAATGTACGATGTAGCGGTTTTCAGGACAAAATGTGTGAAGTTAAAGTTTCATAGCCCGAAATGTGTTATATAAATTATCAGTCAAAAAACCTGTGAAATAAAAATTTTAGGGTCAAAATTTAGGAAATTAAATTTTTCTAGCCAAAATGTATGAAATGTAAGGGTTTTTTTTTACCAAAATGTGTATAGTAGAAATTTGTTGCTATGATAAAATCAATGTTTTGTGTGTGTCTCTCTGTGTGTGTGTGTGTGTTTCCCCCAAAAAATTATGAAATGCACGTGTTCTCGTCCTCAACGCAAAACAATTTCTTGTCAAAATTATAAAATAACTGTTTTCAAGCCAAAATATATAAATTGAAAGTTTTCTGACCAATGTAGATAATTGAAGTAATATATTTTTGGTCAAAGTAATTGAAGTAAAAGTTTTCTGGCAAAATATATATGATTTGAAAGTTTTCCGGTCGATATATTTGAGTAAAAGTTTTCTTGTCAATATGTGTTTAGTAATATTTTGATGACAAGATTAATGGGGTTTGTTTTTTTTTAACCCAAATTTATGAAAAGAAAGTTTTCTAACCCCAAAAGGCGAAGAGAAATCTTTTCTGGTCAAATCGTATAACATCAGTTTTCTGACCAAAATGTTTGATATGAAAGTTTTCTAGTCAAAATATTCCAAGTCAAAGTTTGTTGTTTTTTTTTTATTTATTTCTTTTTTTAAAAATTTGTTTATCATTTTTTTTTTTGCTGTTTCTTTCGAAATATTTATCTATTTATATATTTATTTTTCATTTGTTTTTTGTTTTGTTTTGATTTTTCTTTTGTCCCAAAATACATAAAGTAAAAGTTAGCTGGTCAAAATATATGAAATTTTTAAAAAATCTGATTGAAGTACGTGAAATAAACTTTTCTGGTCAAAATATAGGTTACTAGCGATTTTTGATGTTTCTTTAATAAAGCAGGTGGTCGGTTAACAAGGTCAAGAGATTTTCTTAAAGATCATTTGAAACCGCCATTTTGACCAGAAAAGTTTATTTCACGTACTTCAATCAGATTTTTTTTTAAAAATCTGATTGAAGTACGTGAAATAAACTTTTCTGGTCAAATATAGGTTACTAGCGATTTTTGATGTTTCTTTAATAAAGCAGGTGGTCGGTTAACGAGGTCAAGAGATTTTCTTAAAGATCATTTGAAACCGCCAAAAAAAATCCGACCACCTGCTTTATTAAAGAAACATCAAAAATCGCTAGTAACCTATATATTGACCAGAAAAGTTTATTTCACGTACTTCAATCAGATTTTTTAAAAAAAAATCTGATTGAAGTACGTGAAATAAACTTTTCTGGTCAAAATGGCGGTTTCAAATGATCTTTAAGAAAATCTCTTGACCTTGTTAACCGACCACCTGCTTTATTAAAGAAACATCAAAAATCGCTAGTAACCTATATTTTGACCAGAAAAGTTTATTTCACGTACTTCAATCAGATTTTTTTAAAATTTCATATATTTTGACCAGCTAACTTTTACTTTATGTATTTTGGGACAAAAGAAAAATCAAAACAAAACAAAAAACAAATGAAAAATAAATATAAATAGATAAATATTTCGAAAGAAACAGCAAAAAAAAAAAATGATAAACAAATTAAAAAAAAAGAAATAAATAAAAAAAACCCAACAAACTTTGACTTGGAATATTTTGACTAGAAAACTTTCATATCAAACATTTTGGTCAGAAAACTGATGTTATACGATTTGACCAGAAAAAGATTTCTCTTCGCTTTTTGGGGTTAGAAAACTTTCTTTTCATAAATTTGGGTTAAAAAAAAACAAACCCCATTAATCTTGTCATCAAAATATTACTAAACACATATTGACAAGAAAACTTTATCTCAAATATATCTATCGGAAAACTTTCATTTCATATATATTTTGCCAGAAAACTTTTACTTCAATTACTTTGGCCAAAAATATATTACTTCAATTATCTACATTGGTCAGAAAACTTTCAATTTATATATTTTGGCTTGAAAACAGTTATTTTATAATTTTGACAAGAAATTGTTTTGCGTTGAGGACGAGAACACGTGCATTTCATAATTTTTTTGGGGGAAACACACACACACACACACACACACACAGACACACACAAAACATTGATTTTATCATAGCAACAAATTTCTACTATACACATTTTGGTAAAAAAAACCCCCTTACATTTCATACATTTTGGCTAGAAAAATTTAATTTCCTAAATTTTGACTCTAAAATTTTTATTTCACAGGTTTTTTGACTGATAATTTACATAACACATTTCGGGCTATGAAACTTTAACTTCACACATTTTGTCCTGAAAACCGCTACATCGTACATTTTAGCCAGAAAAATGTTACTTTATATACTTTAGCCAGAAAACTTTTATTGTACACATTTTTGCAAGCAAACTTTTAATTCATGTGTTTTACCCGGAAAACCGTTACTTCATACATTTTGACCAGAAAGATAACGTTTCATACATTATATGGACAGAAAATTTTCATTTCACCAATTTTGGCCAGGAAATTTATATTGTACACAATTTGGCCAGAAAAACTTTTGCTTTTACTTTACAATATTTTTTTTGGGGCCCAAAACTTTTACTTCACACATTAGAATAAAAAAAAAGCAACAACAAAAAGCTAGTTCATAAAATTTAGCTATAAACGTTATGTACATATATATTATTCAGATATAAAATATTACGCAATAAAATTTATCATGAAAACTTTCATTTCAAACATTTTGTTCAGAATATTTTTTCTCATACATTTTAGCGTGTACAGTCTTCATTTCATTAATTCTTTTTCATTATAAAACTAAATTTCATAGATTTTGAACAGAACAGTCTTATTTCATAAATTTTGACCAGAAAACTTAAACTCTAACTTTACAATTTTCTTGTCACGAAAATTTTACTTCACACGTAATTGGTTAGAAAACTTCCATTTTGATGTTTTTGTCAGATCACTTTTGTTTCCTGTATTTTGCGAGAAAATTTTTACTCCACTCATTTTGGGTCGACGTCTAGCACTTTATTACCCTAATTTTATCTTTTGGGTTGGTTTTGGTTTTGGTTTACTAAACTACTAAGTAATTCAAGCGACCTTTGGAGCTATAACAGTGTAAAAGAGAGGGTTGCAATTCAAATGCAGGTTTGGTAAACTGTTTTTTCATTGGAAATAGTTCGAATCTTACACGTTTTGGTGAGATTTCTATTTCATATCCCTTATCTTATCTTTTGGGTGACATTGACCTTGGTTTTGGTTTTGATTTTGGTTTTGGTTTACTAAACTACGAAGTGATTCCATCGACTTTCGGAGCTAAAAGAGTGAAACAGAGAGGATTGAACTTCAACTGCAGGTTTTGAATAAACTCTTCCGAAACCATTTAGGTTTTGTAAGGAGTATTTTTTTTTTGAAATAGGTTGAACTAGGCTTTGAACTGTCGTGTTCAAGGATAGCCCGCACGCCTGTAGTTGAGGTTATTTGGCCCTGCCGGGGAGAAGAACAAAGGTTTACTCATAACCTTTGTGGGATCGACATTAATCATGTCATTGATAATTTTAGAAGGACGACTGAAAACGTTATACTTTAATGGTAACAAAATAAAATTGAAAATTATGGCAAAACTTTGGGTGTCGTATCCGACATCGCACCTCTACAACAATTGTAGGACATCTCTGCTTCTGTCTGTAATAATATAGGATCACCAGTCATATCTGCTATGTCTCTACTCTGTCGATGGTAATTCTGCAGGGTAAGTAGTCAGCACTTTGAAAATTCAAAACTTTCTGCCTTTGTCAAATCCTCGAGAAGGCCTCAAAAAGCGAAAGACATGGAAAAGTCTTTTATTTTGTAACGGTTTCAATAATTTATGATACAATACATTTACAGAAAAACTATTACTACACACGTTTTGTCAAAAAAAAAAGTTTCATTTACCTTATAAAGTTCTAGTAGAAAACATTTTATTTTCTCACATTTTGGTCAGAAAAAGTATACTTTACATCTTTTGGTCAGACAAATGTTACTTCGCAAAATTTTGCCTGGAAAATTTCGTTAATACAATTTATCCTGAAAACTTTTATTTCAGTGGTTTTGACGTTCCTACAATTTTGTCAAAAGAATATTCTAAATATATAATTTTTGACCCCCTAAAAAATTGTTTACTTCATATATTTGGCCAGAAAACATTCATACATTTTTGCTGGCAAACGTTCATACAATTTTTAACCAGAAAACTTTTACTTCACACATTTTGATTAGAAAATTAAATTTCATACAATTTTTTGATAGAATGACAATTTGGAGAGAATATGTATTCTGATCTCATAAGCGTTGGTCATAATATTATTATATTTTGGTCAGAAAACTTTTACTTTACACATTTCGACCAGAAAAATTTAATTTCATACAATTTTTGACAGAAAATTTTCATTTCATAATTGGGTCAGAACATTATTACTTTTCACATTTTGATTGGAAAACGTCCATTTCAGACGATTTGGTTGGAAAATTATGCTTCACATATTTTTGTTAGAAATAATACTTTATTCATAAACTTTATCAAGATACTACTACTACAAACATTTTGGTCTAAAAACATTTCATTGCATAGATTTTGGATAGAAAGTATTCATTTCATACATTTTTACACGCATACTTTTATTTTATAAATTTTGGTCGAAAAATCTTTTACTTCACTCATTTTGACCACAAAACTTTTAATTTTTTTTTCTTTTTTTTCACCAGACACTATTTCGATAAAAAAAAAACTTTAGTTTCCTACATTTTTGTCATACAGTTTGTATTCATAAACTTTGACCTGAAAATGATTACTTCCCAAATGTTGGTAAGAAAACTTTAACTTCACATTTTTAGCCAACAATGTTTTACTTCAAATGTTTTGGTTAGATAAATTTTTGCTATCGGGTTTATATTTCATAAATTTTAGCTTAAAAAATCAATTACATCACACACATTTTGGCTTTGAAAAAAAATTAATTTCTTAGGTTCAATTGATATATTCTGTCCTGAAAACTTTTATTTAATAAATTTTGACCGTCTTGCAAATCGCCATTAGGTATTACTACTCATTTGACAGATGTTTTTGTATGAAATTACACTACCGACTAAAAGACTGCACGTCTACGTCTTACACATTGGGTGTTACTGATCATTTGGGTTATCATCTTAGAAAAATATAGCAGCTGTTAGGACAGCGTTTCACTGGGATAAAATATATTATCTGCTCAGATCGATAAAATTTGAGGAAAAAACACCAGCTGTTATCTAAAAGTGTTGTGGTATCAAATATCTAAAAACTTCGACAATGTTACTGGAGAAGTACAGTAAATATAGTGTCAAACCCTGAAAATGTGCGTTAAAAACATTCATGGTTTAATGTCATAAATAGAGATAATGTATACCTGGTTTATAAAATTTACTATTCCTACACAAAATTTTTGTTACATTTTCA
This sequence comes from Berghia stephanieae, assembly GCF_034508935.2. Classification (NCBI taxonomy): domain Eukaryota; kingdom Metazoa; phylum Mollusca; class Gastropoda; order Nudibranchia; family Aeolidiidae; genus Berghia; species Berghia stephanieae. The sequence goes on from NC_088371.1 coordinate 11,774,344, forward strand.
ATTAGGTTATGTCTTGGTATGATAACCATAATATAGGACATGAAGTGATGGAATTGTCTTTTCATTTTTTTTTCATCAAAATCTATTTCACGAAGTGAGTAACTTGGCAAGGACATGTAATTGTATTAAGTAATTGATCAATCAATATTGTGTATTGTAATGATTGTTTTGTTTCATTTATTTATTTCTTGCTGCGAAAAAAATTCAAGTCCATGAAACAAAACACGAAACCCGCCGCATGTTGAAAATAACGGGTACAAGTATTATATCAGACAAGAATATTTTTTATTAAAAAGCAGCCAAGTTAAATAAGTCCGTGTGTTAAAAGTTGTTGGAGTTTTACAAAAGCTTTTGTCATCAATTCTTTTTAGTTTTGATTCAGATGTAAATTTTAATTAACCCAATCAAAATGTTTCCAAAAATGATATTGGGTAAAGAGAATATGACTGTAAAACATGATATTGGGTTTAACTCGTGTGGACACATGGACATTGCTTATCGGTCGTATTTCTATTTAATTGATCCTACGTGAAATTTCAATGAAAACATTCACCTCCTATTGCACCCATCTACAAGTCGTATTCACATAGTGAAGAGGCTTTAATTGGTCGATGGATAGATTGTTTAACTACCATACCAAAACGTCTTGATTTCGAATTCATGTTCTAATCTCTATACCGGAGGTTTCTACAATATCAACATTGTCTACGGGGATTGTATTAAGTGTATGACGTCATCTCATTTATTTTACCAGACCTAGACAAGAACGAGACCTACTTTAATTGCATTAAATAAAATTCTCCGTCGTCTTATTTTAAAAAATAAAGCAAATGGCATTTAAGACGGAAATTACAAACTACAAGACCCGCTTTAGAAAAATGACCCAAGAAAAAAAAACAAAAACAACACAACCATACATGATAATTCTTCCATCCGAGTACGGTAAATCACTGGAAAAACTACATAATTCTTTAAAATTGATTGTTTGAGACGACAAGGGTGATAGCAAACAGACACTTTGTTTCTAAATTCACCAATTAACCATGTGTCGATTTCATATGGTGATCCCTTTCGTTGATAAGTGGTAAGGCGTTTAACTATTAAACAAAACTTCTCATGATTAAATATGTATAGAGATATTACACCCATTTTAAGTCAGTTTGAACCTATGATTATTAAAAAAATATATCAACATTGATTACCGCGAGTAAAATTGTGCGTGACATCGTGTTATTTCGGACATTTTCGTATTTAAGATTCACAGACATCACCAAATCAGGACAATGCAACTACTAACGTGTCTGTGATTACGGTTTATTAAGTCCAGATCATAATTTGTTAATTCGAAAAATAGTCGTTTGGTATCATCGATTCTAATATCCGTTTTCAAAGAGAGGAGGGGAATACGAAGAAAGGGGATTTGACTGACATGGTATCTACTTTAATCTTTTTTCTATTAACAATAATCTGAATCGAATAAAAGTGTTCATCATAATTTCAGTGTTGAGTTCACTTCTTGAAACGAAACGAATGTACTCGTATTTGTTACACCCTGCACTATCTTTGATTTATCTCTTCTTCGTTTGGTGGGTAAATTATCTTTACGGTCGCATCATTGGACACGCGTGATAATTATTTTTTAATGAAGATGTGTATATATCAAGATCTTTTTTAGTTAAATAATGGAATATTTTTTTTTTTGATGCTAGAAATTTTAAATTCATGATGCGATGGTAATTGCGAGGTGACACAAAATAAAATGAGATATTTAGAATGTAGTGTCCAATGAGGCGAGATAATCAAAATTACAGTCACAGTTACTTAAGTTGATAGTATAGTATTTTTTTTTCTATAACGTTTTCGCGAAGTCTTGTGATGAATGACTAAATAACTCGAACTAATTATTTAGAGCAGCTGTATTCCATTTATTGAATTAGACTGTAAAATATGAAGAAGGAGGGGGGTTACACTTGGAGATGATCGCTGTTAACTAATCATCGTTGTCAATTGGGTGATAACACGAACGGAATAAAGATGTACTATCGAAAAGTACTTTCAGCTTGATCCAACAGACCTAGCTACCTTATCATTGTGTTGTATGGATAGGGGAATAAAAACAACAAAACAAAACAAACAAACTCGAACCCACTCCTTTTGTGTATAAAGCGAGAGCTCTACCAATTGATGTTCCCTTCTAGAGGTTAGGTAGCGCACTTTTATCCTATCGATCAGAAGACTGGTGATAATAATGTAACTGTATTACAAACCAGTATTTAAACGAGAGAACATCTAAAAAAAAAAATAACAATAATAATTTTAAAAAGCAGTCAGAACGTAGGGTTTTGACTTTTAACGTAAAATAAACCACCAGGTGCAGTTGTAAGAAAGAAAACGAATACCAAGACTGTTTCTCACGATATTTAATCTTCGAGGTTGTTTGAAAACGGGTTTATCTAAATATAAACACGAGAGGGCGATAAAGCCTGTGAACTCTCAAGCAGGGAGGGTAAATGTGTTCCAGATGTGGGTGTGGAAACACGCTCAAAAGCTAATGAGATTTGTAGATATTTGTCATGGGAAAGTTTATAATAATTCTCTTTAAAAAAAAAATAGTTCTAAGTCCAGGAGTCAGACCTGGGAATTGAATAAACACTCCTTATACGATAGCGTGGTCCAGCGGCGTGGTCTTTGCTTCGTATCTTAAAGGTTTCAAGTTCGACTACCCGTTACGCTGCGTGGTATTTAACAAGTTACCTTGTTTTACCTCATTTTTACGGCGCTGAGCTGCG
>NC_088371.1:11782132-11787132 GCF_034508935.2 Berghia stephanieae
GATCCCAGGCTATACGGTGGTCCAACGCGAGGACACTTCGAGGCTCAAAGGAGGGGTTAGCGTTTACGCTAAAGAGCCATCGAAGGTAAGGGTCACTGAGAGCGTAACGGACAGCAATGGGGTGAACCAATTTCCGTGGAAGTAGGTGGACTGTGTTTGCATAATATTTACAAACCAGCTAGAGCGACTTGGACTACACCACCGGTACCGGTGGTCAGCCATCCTTCCATCTGTCTGGGAGACTTTAATAGCCACCATCACGAATGGGGCTACCGAGACTGCAACGAGGCAGGAAGACAACTCCGCTCATGGATGGACTGTAATGATCTACACCTAGTGTACGATCCTACAGCCAAGGGTACCTTCCGGGGTACCCGCCATAAGAAGGAGTATACTCCAGACCTCACCCTCGTAACGAAAGGCGCGAACGGTGAACCGCTGCAGGTGAAGCGGACAGTCCTCGGGGACTTTCCGCATAGCCAGCACAGGCCGGTTCTTGTCACAGCTGGGGTGACAATACCGAGGGTGCAGTCTCTCCCACTTTGCAGATGGAATTTCAGGAAGGCTGACTGGGAGGAATTCAGTTCCTATATCGAGCAGGTCTGCCCTGCCATTCCTCCCAAGTCCAAGAATATAACCAGATTCAGTAGGCTACTGGTTAAGAGCGCTCAACGCTCTATTCCACGGGGCAAACGGAAATTCTACACCCCTTGCTGGACGGCAGAGTCGGAAGAGCTGTACCGAGAGTACCAGCAGACCCAGTCCCAAGGACGCAGCCGATAGACTACTTCAGTCTCTGGCAGAGGGAAGGAAGCAACGGTGGCAGGAGACCGTGGAAAGTCTCGACTTTACACACTCCAGCCGCCACGCTTGGCGTTTGATAAAGAAATTGGACCCAGATCGGAATTTCGCGAAGGCTGCACCGGAATGCGAGGCAGACACAATTGCCAAGAATATTAAGAACCGTAGTAAGCGGGTCCCTAATCAGGCTTTTGAGCGCGGTGTCCGCAAGGCGTACCGTACGATTTTGGACTCGCTACCTGCGGAGGAGTCGGACTGGACGGCCCCGTTCAGTCCCCGAGAAGTGGGTGCAGCCATTAGCGAAGTGAAGAACGGCAAAGCAGCAGGGATAGATGGTGTATATCCCGATATGGTGACGCATCTGGGCCCCAGGGCACGGGCCTGGCTAGCAGAGGCAATGTCTGACATCCTTGCAAAAGGAAAGCTTCCACAAGTGTGGAAGCACGCGAAGATAGTTGCCATCCTGAAGCCAGGGAAGCCGGCGAAGGAGGCAAACAGTTACAGACCCATATCACTGCTGAGCTGTCTTTACAAATTGTTGGAGCGTGTTCTATTAAACCGATGGGGGCCGGTCCTAGACGCTGCCCTGCCACCTGAGCAGGCAGGCTTCAGGGAAGGGAGGTGCACCACGGAGCAGGTCATTGCCCTTACAGAGCATATTGAGCACGGGTTTGAGAGAAAACAGCAAACAGGTGCTGTGTTTATAGACCTATCAGCGGCGTACGATACGGTCTGGTGCGATGGGTTAATGCTCAAACTTGCAAAAATCATAAGGTGCAAAAAGACCTTGAAGTTGTTCTCTTCGATCTTAGGGGAAAGGCAATTCCACGTCGCGCTGGGAGACGTCACGAGCAAAGTAAGGAAATTGAAGAATGGGGTCCCTCAGGGGTCGGTACTTGCGCCAATGTTGTTTAACGTTTACATTAGCGATATGGCGAACACTTCCTCCCTGAGGCTGGGATACGCAGACGACTGGGCACTCGTTACTCAGAGTAAAGTGTGGACCCGTCTCGAGAGCGTACTCAGCGAGGACGTCACCAGACTCAAATCCTACTTTGACAAGTGGTACCTGAAGATGAACACTTCAAAAACCGTGGCCACTGCATTTCACTTATGCAGTGGTTGGCACACCCGTAAACTGAATGTCCTAGTCGGGGACCAGCCACTCCCATATGAGCCGCGTCCAAAATATCTAGGGGTGACGTTGGATCGCAGTCTTACCTATCGGGTTCATCTCGAAGGGGTTGCCCGGAAGATAGAGAAGCGGAATAGTCTTCTGAGGAAGCTGGCGGGATCGACTTGGGGCGCTAGCCAAGCGCTCCTGAGAACATCCGCCCTGGCACTATGCTATTCCACCGCGGAGTATTGCGCTCCAGTGTGGGGTAGAAGCAGAAACGTTGAGAAGGTGGATGTAAAACTTCGCAAGTCGATGCACATAGTGTCGGGAACGCTAGCAACAACCCCTAGAGAATGGGGCCCGGTAATGGCAGCGATCCAGCCCCCCGATGTCCGGAGGGAGACCATTACGGGAAACTGGCTGAGTAAGATCAAAGAGAGAGGGAATGGGGATACCCCTCTCATGCGCATAATGAACGGTGCCCCCGTTTCGAGCCGAAATAAGTCCCGGCAACCCTTGTACGCAGAATCCCTGACTACGGACAGAGCTGCACATACGAGATGGAAGTCGGTTTGGACGAATTCAATCCCTCGTGGGGCGGGGACCTACACTCCTCTAAGCTTGGTGAGAAGTTGCCAAGCTTTGATACCAGTAAGAGGAGACACTGGGTAGCTGCGAATCGGCTTCGGTCGAGGAGCTGCCTAACGGCCGGTGCGTTACATCAGTGGGGTCTAACTTCCTGTCCAATATGTCCACGCTGTGGGCAAGAACCCGAAACGGCAGAGCATCTAGTCGAAAGGTGTGTTGTGACGATGCTACCAGGCGGGTTCGCGACGGTGCACGAATGCGGACCGGACTTTGCTGATTGGGTCGATCGTCATAACATAATAGTGTGAACCATAAGAAGCTGCTGCCCTAGCTGACGCCTGGGTTATTTCAGTCTTCCCTTGGAATAGACCCTAGAGACAAATTTCCCCTATGGGATGAATAAAGGGAATTTTATTTAATTTTTTTATTTCTATTTAATTCATCTGGCAATATACCGTAATATACAAACCAATATTCATTATAACTTGTCATCTTTCTGGTCAATTAAAACCACGTTGCAGTTCTTTATCTAATAAAGAGGTACACGAATAGACCGAAGAACGTATGAGGTTGTTTCAAGAGATGGTCCGTGGGAGATCTGCCGTGACTGCTTTTCATTAAATCCTTTTTTGCAAACCTATCGAACTGTGGGAAATGTCAAACTTAGTAAAAATCAACGTTCTAGTTGCTAATGGAGACAGAAAATGGAGATATCGTGGTCGATGCCAATATTTTAAAGCTGTATAAACTAACGATGGTGGGATAGGAAACGAAATGGATTCCACTTCTAATTCACCATACTGTATGTGTTTATCTGTGTGTACGGCAACATTGCTGAACTCTACTAACCTGTTCAGAATCACAAAATTAGAAGAAAAAAAGTTTTTACCGCTAAAATGGGAAAATTTAAAAACTTAATAGGCTGAAACTTTCAGTGAAAGAAGATTGAATAGAATATTTCCCAAAAAGAAAAATAGAACACAGAGTCAACATATTCTTGTGCATCTGAAATGTATGACAATGACAGCTTTAATATGATCGAAATGATTTCATGACAATTTTTATAGAATGTTTTTTATGTTTTAAAAATATAGATAGGTATAAGATTGAGTCAACTGATCTCTATTTGGCTGACCAAAAAAAATGTGACACATAAGAAAATTGCGGCTATATAGTTTTCCTTAACAAATTTAGAAGCAGACGGGAGTTCAGCAAATCCAATATAAATTAATCATAAAGGCACTCATGATGCCCTTGCAACTCACTGTAGCACCTCCGATAATTGTTTTATTTTTTGTTTGTTTGTTGTTGATGTTGTTGTTTGTTTTGTTTTGTTTTTACGCTATGTAGCAAACAATTACCGCATATGCTACAGTGAGTTGCAAGGTCATCATTAGACCTTTTTTCTTTGTTGACTAAATTGAGAAAATAGCGACGGTGAACTCTGACGCTATCTTGGTATTATGTCAGAGTTTGAGAAAAAAAAAAAAGAGAGCGATTCGTATTAATCAACTAAAGAGAACGCCAATATGGTTCAACAGTCGTGACGTCACTTCCCTCGCATGGTAACTTAGTAACTGGTTCTAAACTATGAGAACAATAGCGAACGACCTTCTAAAATAATTCTCCGACGAGCATAAAAGTGTATCCAGAGGAAAAAAACATTATAAATCTGATCATGTTTTGACTTTTATACATGCTGATCACATGACATGTGAAATAGTTCTAGCCAGCATGAAGAACAAGAAGTACCAATTCTCTTTGTTTCGAACCAAGCTGCTCGTTGGTGGGCGGACGTGACATCAGACTATTGAATTCTATTGTTCCAACAAGGTGCGTTGGATAAACAATGTTGGAGGCAGGAAAAACAGTCGTGGTCCAAATCACCCCTGGAATCTCCATATTTCAGATTTGAGTCCACTTGACTTTCATCTATGGGGATCAATAAAGGACAAGCATTTCGGTAGAACTTTCAATGACATTGAAAACCTGAAAAAGACAATTTTTGAGGGCGTGTGAAAGATGTCAACACGTCATTACTAACTTTGTCGTGTCTGTTATAAAAATGCATTTTTGTTTGTTAAAGGGATGTATTTAGGATAAGTGCTATAATTAAATAATTACTCGTATCGGTGTAATGTAAATTATGTAAAATAGAAATCCATGGTTTCACAATTTGCTTACGAAATGTTGTGTTCTTATCTTACTGTAAATATAAAAACAACGATTGATGTGTGTTTAGGTGTCTTTTAAAAAAAAGTACAGGTAGGATATTCTAGTAATGTATTTTTGTATGTCAAATTTCGATTGAGAAAATACTTCTCGCCGAGTCTTAAATGATGAGTTCAAGCAAAACTTGATATTTCAGAAATATCATTATCTCCCACTCACAGGAGAGAGTGGTCAGACAGTTATCCAAACAAAATATACGAGCAAACACATGATTTTTTCCACGATTTGGACCTTTCTGTGAAAAAAAGCGAAAAAAAAAAAA
>NC_088371.1:11792132-11794632 GCF_034508935.2 Berghia stephanieae
AATGATATAAATGTGACTTCTTAAGGTTTTCTTCACGGTCAAAACCACACAACATTCTATTAATGATTACGTCCGAGGCAAAAAGGAATATTGACAGGTCGACCGAGAGTTGAACTCGTGAGACGACAAACATCAATGCGAAGTGTAGCGAGAGTCAAGCTATTGTTTGTCTTGTCCTATTCTATATAGAGAAAAGGATAAATAGTATAGCCTCGTGTGTGAGTGGTTGCGTGTCATAGTCTTGTTTTTAAATTGTTTCTGTTGTTTATGTGTGTAGTGATGACTCTCTCACACTCAATTTCAATGCCGAAAGAGGAATTCCCGCACACAAGAAAGGGGAATTGGGGTGGTATTTGGCATACATATTGTATAGTATCTAGTTCTAAATAGATAACTGATTAGAATTATATTATGGTATATAAACACAATGCCAAATACAATTCCGAAGTTTCCTTATTTCAAATGAAGTAAAGCTCCAAAACCTAATGGTAGTGATTGTAGGTAGTACTGAGTGTTAGTGAGGTGATGTGGTGTTGGTGGTGGTTGTAGTTGTAGTAGTAATAGTGATGATGATGTGGTGGTGGTGATGATTGTAGTTGTAGTAGTAGTGGTAGTGATGATGATGTGGTGGTGGTTGTAGTAGTAGTATTGGTAATGATATGGTGGTGGTGGTGGTTGTAGTAGTAGTGGTCGTGATGATGATGTGGTGGTGGTGTTTGTAGTAGTAGTGGTAATGATGCGGCTATGTGGTCTAGTAGTATGACACTCGCTTCCGGATCGGAAGGTCCTGGGTTCGAGCCTCTCGCTCGGCGCATAGTTGAGTCCTTGGAAAAGGCTCTTTACTCACATTCTCTCACCGTACTCAGGTGTAAAATGAGTACCTGGCCGTTAACAGAGTTGTCTTTGTCCTAAAAATTGTAATATCGCCTAACAGGCGTCATGTCCCGTCCTACATGTTAAATGTTGACCAGGGACCCCTTGTAAAGCGCTTTGAGCACATTTAGTAGATATTGCACTATATAAAGCTCAATTTAAAAAAAAGAAAATTTCAATGATGATGATATGGTAGTGGTGGTTGCAGTAGTAGTAGTGGTAGTGATGATAATGTGGTGGTGGTTGTAGTTGTAGTAGTAGTGATAGTGATGATGATGTGGTGGCGGTTGTAGTAGTAGTGGTAGTGATGATGATGTGGTTGTGGTGGTTGTAGTAGTAGTTGTAATGGTGATGATATGGTGGTAGTGGTGGTTGCAGTAGTAGTGGTAATGGTAATGATATGGTGGTAGTGGTGGTTGTAGTAGTAGTGGTAATGGTAATGATATGGTGGTGGTTGTAGTAGTAGTGGTCGTGATGACGATGTGGTTGTGGTGGTTGTAGTCGTAGTGGTAGTGATGCTATTGTGGTGGTGGTTGTAGTAGTTGAGGTAGTGATGTGGTGGTGGTTGTAGTAGTAGTGGTGGTGGTGGTTGTGGTAGTAGTGGTAATGATGATGATATGCTGGTGGTGGTTGCAGTAGTAGTGGTAGTGATGACGATGTGGTTGTGGTGATTGTAGTAGTGGTAGTGATGATGATGTGCTGGTGTGGTGTAGTAGTAGTGGTAGTGATAATGATGTGGGCTGGTGGTTGTAGTAGTAGTGTTAGTGATGATATTGTGGTGGTGGTTGTAGTAGTAGATGATGTGGTGGTTGGAAAACACATTACAGGTTATTATAATACATGATTACACACATTCTCTAACTTCATTTTTTGACAGCTTCGTTGTGCCATAAATATACGCAACAGTTCTGAAACATTTTATTGTGGATTTTGATATTGTTTGTTGTTTTTCTTGTGTCGTTATGTTGACATAGATACCGAATGAATGGTAATTACTACATTCTCAGCCAACAACAAAATGGCGCTGAATGCTTTCATTGGTGGACACTTTTTAGGCTTCGTACGTATTCTCATTCGTTTAATTCTATGATTCAATGTCAATTAATTGATAATATTATAGAATTAGATAAATATCTAATACATAAATAATAAATATTCAATATTCGTAGTATAATTAACTCTATTTACATTCATTTGGCATATCCAACTTGTACATTCGAGAGTTCCAAATAATTGTTCTTTTCCCCCATTGCATTTTCTTTCTGCTTTGTGTGGCAATGTTTCATATTGATGATACTAAGTTGTCAAAAGCCGCGGTCTGTAAAAAGTAATAAACAAAAATGAATAAAACAACTTCAAACAAACACAAGCAAAAAAAGAACAAAATATCAAACACGGAACGTTTCGGTTGTGTTGTGTTGTGTTGCTTTTTTAAAAATATATATCGCAATATTCACAGAACGTACTCAAAGCGCTTTAGAAGGGGTCCCTGGCCAACAGCAACACTTAAGATTTAGGACAGGACATGACGCCTGTTAGGCGATATTACGACAACGCTGTTAACAGCCAGGTACTCATTTTACACCTGAGTACGGTGAGAGAATGTGAGTAAAGAGCCTTTTCCAAG
>NC_088371.1:11799632-11828147 GCF_034508935.2 Berghia stephanieae
CTTGCCGGAGAAACAAACAAAAAAAATAGGGGGGAAAACCCAAATTTTAAAGGGAAATTTTGGGGGTGCTTTTTTCGGGTTTTTTAAAATTTTTTTTTTTAAAAAATTTTTTTTTTTTTTAAACCCAAACATAATACTCGGGCCCAAAAAAAAATTTTTCCCCTTTAAAAATTGCGAAAGTCACAAAAATTGAAATTCCCAATTTTTAAAATTAGGGAAAGTCAAAAAAAAAAAAAATAATAAAAAGCTTTTTATACCCAAAACCTTTAAAAAATTCCCCAAAGCGTTTTAAAAAAGGGCCCCCTTTTGGGCAACAGCACTTTTTAACAGAAGGAGGGGGAAACCTGCCCCCTGTTGGGCCCGGTTTTTAAAATTTTTTTTTGGGACAAAAACAATGCACGTTTTTAAAAGGGCCGGGGGTACTCTTTTAAAACACCGGGAAAACCCTTTTGAAGAATTGAGAAAGGCTTTTCCAAGGCCTAAAAAAGGGCGCCAGGGGGCTCGAACCCGGGCCCTTCCGACCAAACCCCGATTGTTTCCCAAAAAAAACCCCACATAGCCCCCAAAACAAAAAGGGGTTTTTCACCCACTGAAAATTTCCGGGAAATTTTTCCCAAAAAAACGGGGCTAAAAAAAAATAAAAAAAAAAAAAAAAAAAACCCCAAACCCCCCTTTTTCCCCCATAAACCCCCAAAAACAAATAAACAGTCTGAATCTCACACCACTTTGCAATTTTTTAATGGAATTTAGGGCAAAGGGTCGAATTTTTGAAAAAAAAACCAGTAGTTTAAAAGCGCTATTTTGGGTCACTCTAAATTTTTAAAGCTTTAAAAAAATTAGAGCTTTATATAGCGCGAAATCCCCAAAATTTGGCCCTTCCCACAAGACCCCCATAGCCCCCAAAAATTTATCCCAAAAGGGGTTTGTTCTGGGTTCGTAAAATAAAATTTCAGGAATTTTAATTTTTCCCGATAAGTGGACAAAAACATAAAGAAAATTTTTTTTTTTTTTAAAAAGTAATTTTAAATTGCCGCAGCCACAAAAATTTTTTGCAAAATTGAAAATTTGTAATTTTTGAAGTCGTTTTTATCACGACTTTTTTCCCTAAAGGAGAAATTACATGGGTTTTAAAAAAAAATTCTCACCCTAAATTTTTAGGGATAAAATTGATACATCTTTAAAACTACAAAAAAGCGAAAATTCCTGCATCTCTTCAGCATAGTATTTTAAAATTTAAACACCACACAAAGCATAAAACCGACTTTGTAATCGAGCGACAGTTTCGGGTTCACAAAATTAAAAAACTGATAAAGGCAAAATGCTCAAAAACAAAAAATTTTAAAATTTGACCCTAATTATACCTCTCTCTTTTTGCTTTTCTCCCCTCCCCTCTTTTCCTCTCCTCCTTTTCTCTCCTCTTAAAATAAATATATATATAAAAAAATATATAAAATATATAAAAATTTTATATAAAGGGAATTTTAAACCCAAAGGGAAACCTTTCGGTGCTCTTATTGCCCCCAACCAGGGGCCCTCGATAGAAAAAACCGCCATTAAAGACTTGGCTGGAACGCTTTACTTAAAAACCAAGCGCTGATGGGGCCCGGGTTCATGAAAACAAGTTGCGGCTTCCCGTTGAACCCCAAAATTACCCAAAAGATCTCCCCTAAAATGAAAAAAATTTGGGACTTCTTAAGGTTTTTTTTCACGGTCAAAACCACACAACATTCTTTAATGTTTAAAGGTCCGAGCAAAAAAGGAATATTGACAGGTCGCCCGAGAGTTGAACTCGTTGGGAACACAAAAACAAGGGCGAAGTGTAGCGAGAGCCCAAGCAAATTTTTGTCTTGTCCATTCTATAAAAAAAAAGAAAAATTTAGTATAAGCCTCGTGTTTGATTTGGTACGGCCCAAGGGGCCCTTGTTTTTAAATTGTTTCTGTTTTTTTATTGTTGTAGTGATGACTCTCTCACCCCAAATTTCAATGCCGAAAAGGAATTCCCGCACACAAAAAAGGGGGTTTTTTTGGGGTGGGTTATTTGGCATAAAAATGTAAATTATCTATTCCCAAATAGATAACTATTAAAAAAAATTTTTAAGGATATAAAACACAAGGGCCAAAAAAAAAATTCCGAATTTTCCTTTATTCAAATGAAGAAAGCCCCCAAAACCCAAAGGGTAGTTTTGTAGTACTGATGTTAGTGAGGTGATGTTTTTGGGTTTGGGGGTTGGTTGTAGTGGGTAATAGTAAATGATGAGTGGTGGTGGTGATAAATTGTAGTTGAAGTATATGGTAGTGATGAGGGAGTGGGGGTGGTTGTATAGTATGGTAATGGAATGATATGGGGTTTGGTGGGGGTTATATATAAACATAGAAAAAAACGAATAAAATTTAAAAGGGAAAATTTCCTTGTATAATAATATATAAATATATATTTTATAAAATATATATTTTAAAATATATATATATAATAAAATATATATATAAAATATATATATAATATATAAACAGTGTATCCTTTTTTAAATAAATTAACATTGTAGGGCAAATGGCACAGGATTTCATCTGTTTCATTAGATTTTCTCAAATTTTAAATAAATTTTCCATTTAAAAAGTAGCCAGAAAAATTTTTAAAGTGATGGGGGGATACTGGGGATTAGACCCCGTTGAAAAGAGTTGCAATCTTTTAATAAAAAAAAATAAAAAAAAAAAAATTAATTAGTTTATTTTTTTGAAAATTTAAAATTCGTAAACCTTTTTTTATAAAACAAAACCTCTATTAACTTTATCGCATCCGTTTTGTAAAAAAAAGGGGGATGTTCCCGTGACCTTTCGCGTTTGCGCCGAGATCGTTCCCCTTCATTTAAACCCTCAAAGTAAGGAAAATTTTAGATCGCAAAAACACCTTTAAAACTTTTTGGGAATCGATAAATAGGGACATCGGGCCAAAAAAAAGTTTTATCCAAAATTTAAAGAAAGGCTAGTTTTTTTTTAGCGTTTTATTCCCTTTTAAAGATATATTATTAAACTTAACCGGCTTTTAAACCTTTTTTTACTTTTTCTATCTTTAGTTCCCGGTTTTTTTTTTTTAGGTTTGACGAACGACAGAAAAATTTTCACAATGTTCCCTTGTCAAGTTTTCGCCACCCTTTTTTCTGCCCATGTGGGGGAAAGTATTTTTTTACTTTTAAAACAGCCCCGTATACATATACAAATATTAAATGTTCTTGATTTATAAACCCTCTAAATCAACTTAAACGGATATCCCCTTGTATTGCATTGGGGGTTTAGCACTAAAGGGGTCATTAAGTTCCCGGGTTTCCACACACCCACCAGATCGTTTGTGTAAAAAGGGGGAAAGCAAGGGCGGTTTTTTTCCCTGCGTAATGTTTGTTTTTTACGCATTTAAATTTATAATTTTTGGGTGTTTGTTTCTCGCGTCGTTTTTTTGACTGACCCCTGTTATTTTAACAATGGGTTTGCTCTTTCCCCTTTAAAAACTTTTGGTGCCCGGGGGTTCATTTCCCCGATCCAAAAATTTGAAGTAAAAAGGGTCCCTTTTCACTTTCATAATCGAATCCAAAAAATTAAACCACACCGGGGGGGGGGGGGGGGGGGGGGGGGGGCAATAAAATTTATTAAAATCCCTCGAGTGGTTTTTTGGGCATTTGAGATTTGAGTTTTGCCTTATCCCCAAACTGAACTCAGTCCTCAAAGCTTAAACTTAATGAACTGATAACGGAAGGCCCAAAAGTGCCTCACGACGGGACATCGGGAAGGGCCTTTCCCCAAAACAATTCTGTACAAATAGACAAAATTACAAATTTGTTTTTTTTAAAATCTTTAGTGGGTTGCCTTTTCCCCCCCTTTTTAAAAATTTTTTTTTTTGGGTGTCAAATTCTTGTTTTGTGGGTGTTACAGTTTGAAAACAAAGGGCATAAATTTAAACTAATGACCTTCAATTCAAGTGTCTTTTTGCCGTCCCGGGCCTCTAACTCTATCCTTTTACTTTTTTCACAGCCCTTTACTATCATACTGTCACAAAATAAACCAATGCCCTACCCTTTTTTTTTCCCAGAACATCCCCATTCATAAATAATTCGGACGGGTTGCCCCGGGGCCCGTACCCAAATTGTAGTTTTTTTTTAGTTTGGTTTAAAATTCAATTTGCCCTGAAACAAAGTCCTAAGAAAAGCTAGAAATTATTGAGATCCTTTTCGATTTATTTTGTGCAGCTCACAGACCCCCAGATCTTTTTTTTAAAGGAAAAAAAACGAAAAACTGTTTAAAAATTTGATTCAATTGACTAAGTTAATTTGCTATTTTTTAAATGGGGGGAAATGATTTTGCTGGTTTTTTAAAATTTTTTAAAAATGACTGTTTTCTTTAAAACAAAAACGGGAAAAATTGGGTGTATTTTAATTTTAAAAAATTAAATTTTTAAACCGTCAGATTATTTTGCCCATTTTTCCACATCCGGGCTCCTGCAGGGGCCCACTATATGCCTTTGCGGGCCCGTTTATATGGGTACGGGGAAAATTCATTTTTGCTAGGGCGGTAGATTAAATCCATGTTTTTTCCCCCCCCCTAAACCATGCCCTGTTTAAAATTTATTGATATCCATTTTTATGCTTTGCTAACTTTTTCTACGGGGGAAAGGGAGGGTATAAAATTTTTTTTTTCCAGCGAAATGTGACAAGAAATTTTAAAATGAAATTTTCCCTACTCGTAAAAATTTGGGCGAGTTTTTCTAACCCCAAATTGTGTTGCGGGCTAAAAACCCTACCAAAAAACAAGATAAATATTGTGGAAAATACGTTCAAAAATGGGTTCTTGGAAGAATGACATTTTAAGAAACTTTGGGACCCCCTTTTAAAATGTCATTTTGGGGAATTTTTAATGAAATGCTTTTTTTTTTTGGAGAATATTTTTGATACATTTTTTCTTTGGAGAAAAACCCGCATCACTTTTTTTTCATTCTTTTCCCCCCCTTTTTGTGTTAAATTAAAAATTAAATTTTTAAAGCACCCTTCCACTCATAAGGTCCGCTTAGCGTATTCATAAATATGCAGACGCCAAGGGGGTTAGAGTAAAAACCTTGAAAATGTTGTTGGATCCACATACAGGTTTCCCCACCCCCTTGGTTAGGCGTTTTTTTTAATAAATTGGGGTGCACAATTAAAAAAGAATAAATAGCATCCCAAAATTGTGGTTTCCCTTCTTTTTTTTCCGGGGAAAATGCCCTTTTTTTTCTTTCCTTTTACCTTCATTTTTTTTTCCTTTTTAAGATCCCAAAAGGGAAAGTTTTTAAAGGGCCAAGTTATAACATTTTTTTTTGACGAAGGGAAAACTGAAACACATTTTAAAAAAAATTTTGGTTTTTGGTTCCACAAAAAAGGCCCTTTCCCGGGGGTCGTCAAAAATCCCATAGTCAGACCCCAGATGTTACAGTGAATCATTCTTGCTGGGGGGTTTTTTAAATCCTCACTTGGATTTTCCCCCCCAAACCCTGCCCTTTTTACAATTTTTTGGATTTTTTTGAAAATTATGATTTTTTTTGCTGTTTCGCAACTTGTTAAAAACTTCTAACGATACGTTTTCATTTCTCACAAAAGGGGAAATGCTTTTTTTCTTTTTCTGTTTTCGGCTAAGAGGCATCCACCCTAAATGTAATTTTAATTTTTTTCAATTTGATGGGTTTTGGGAGTAAATTTCTTTTTTTTTAAAAACACAGGTGATTTAATTCAGGCTTTCCCTCTCCCGTTTTTTAAAACCCTGGGGAAACTTTTTTGCTTTAGATATGTCACCCAAACCCATTTGTGATTATGAGGGGTTTTTTTTTTTCCCCGCATATCCACACATGAAGAAAAGGCCCATTTCTAAACCCAAATTTAAAACCAATAAACAAAATTTGGGGTTTTTTTTTTCCTGAAATAAAAGGATCCTACCAGGGCGGGAATTTTTGGGGTGCCACCCGGGGTTTTTGGCTAAATGGGGATTTTACTTTTTTTTTTGCCCCCAAACTAAGCCCTTTTTAAAAACCCCAAAAAAAACTTTGGGGGGGGGGGGGGGGCAAAATTAAGCATTTTTTTAAATTTTTTTTGGGAAGGGGGAGGGAAAAAATTTTCACAAATTTGAATTCCATTCCACAAAAAAGGGGCCTGTTTGGGGTCCTCAAAAATGCCTGGGGTAAAGAAAACCCAGATTGGTACATGAAGTAAATCTTGCTTTTTGGGGTTGAATCTTCCATTGGAAATTTCCCCCACCCACCCAGTCCTGATACAATTTTTTCTGCTATTTCCTTTTTTATCTTTCCCGGGAAAAGGGAAATGCACTTTCACATTCCAGAACTTGGTCCTGAAAAACAAATACTGAGAATTTTAAGGGACTTAAAATTACAATTCCCGAAATTTTGGGTAAGAAATAACCATCTCATATAATCTTAGAGTTCGATTTTGGGGTTTGGGAAATTATATGCCATTTTTTTTGTATTTAAAACCTTTTTTTTTTTCCAAAAATTAAGTCAGTCATTTTTTTGCAATTCCCGTACCTTTTTTCCAACCCTGTGAAAGAAAATTTTGATTATTTTTTTTTCCCCGTCCAAAAAACAAGACGATTTAAAACGTTGATTTTAAAACCCAATTTTTTCTGAAAACCCCCAGTTAAAAGGTTTTTGGGAAACAGTAAACCCGGAAGGTATTTCTGATTAAAATGGTTGAAGCCCGGGCATCTTTCTTGTTCTTCAACCCAAACCCAATCTTTTTTTTTCCCCCCTAATTTTCCCTATTTGCCTGGGGGGGGACCTACCCCCATAGGGGCAGGGAGGGGGAAAAAATGTCCCTTTTATCCCCCCTTTTATCTGTTTTCCCCCAAAAAGCTTTTTGCTTTGCCCCGGAAAGAGGTTTCTTTTGGTTTTTTGCCTGGGCCCCCCGGCGGAGTTTCCCGGCGAGAGGGAAAAATGATATTGAATGAATTTTTTTTTTCTTTTAAACCTTTTCCTGTTTGTATTTTTTAATTTATTTTTTAAATTTTAATTTAAAACATTTTTAGTGTATTCCTCTTTTTTGGATTTTGTGCTTGGGGTACAGATGAACATAGGGGATCTCAAACTAAAAACATTGGTGAAATACTCTTTGGGAAACCACATCTGATCCCTAATTTTTCCCATTTCCCTTTTTTCTTCCTTTTTCTTGGGGTTCTTTTAAAATTTTAATTCTAGAAAATTTTTCTATCCCCTTTTTTTCCCCTTTTTTTCGGCGCTGAATAACCTAAATGTTTGCAAGCGCCCTAAAAAAACCCTTAAAAAAAACCAAAACAACCCTTTTTTCCTATGGAGGTTTTTTTTTTTGTAAAAGGGAAGGCAAATTTAAAAAAAAAATAATGTAGTCCCTAGTCATTTTTCAAAATTTTTTTGATTAACCCTTAAACCCCGGGTTGCAGTTTTCTGTTAAAAAGGCATAAATATTTGGGGGGTTTTGAAATTGGGCAGATTGTTAAATATAAGTAAAATGCAAATTTTTGATGACTTTTCTTTTCTTTCCCCATCAATCAATACAAAGAATTTGAATCACTATTCCCGCCTTTTGCATTTCTTTATTTTTCCCTTTTCATCTTGGATGGCCCATAGGACAAAACAATTTGTCAGGTTCCCTTTTACTTTCTTTTTTCTATTTAATTTTTTTTAAAATTGGCAAATTTCAATGCAACATTGCAAAAACTCCATTTTCTTTCTTTAAAAATAAGAGTGACCTGACTTTTTTTGACATCCCAAAGGAGTATCAACGGGGATTTTGATGACTTACTTTTTTTCCCCCCTTTTCCATAAATGAGGGGTGAAATTTCTAATTTAAAGCCAATTTTGTCTGAATCACTTTCTTTCTCTTGTTTCCAAACATTTAAAAGTGCAAGCGGGTCAACCTTTTTCGCCTCTTTTATTCCCTCCTCCCCGCTTATATTATATACTTGCTTTTCCCCCTTTGAACCCACATGAGCTTTAGGGCATAAAATTGTACAGGTTTGTAACTAGGGTTTTTTTTTTTTTTGAATTTGTGATGCAATGAATGCAGAAAAATGCCAAATTTTTTTTTTAAATCACATTTGGGAACTACTGTGGGGAACTCAGTTTAAATTTAACACCGCAGGACCCGATTGCTTTGGGTTGACTTGCGGGGTTCCTTTTAAAAACTTTTTTTTAACTTTAAGGGACAACCCGTGATTTTGATGACTTACTTTTTTCCCCCCCTTTTTCCACCAAAAAGATTAATCGCTGTTTTAAAGCCCCAAATTTTGCTGAAACAAAACCTTCCTTGTTTTTGGGTTTTTGGTTTTTGAATGGGGAAGTTTGGGCCCAAATTTTTGTTTCTGCCTGGATTTTTCCCCCATCCTTTCCCTTTTCCCTCTCTTTTTACCCTTTAAAGACATTTTCATATCATTTTTAAAGTTTTAAAAAAATTTTGCAATTTCAAATTTTTCAGGGGGCTCTCCCCTCTTAAAAAAAGTGACCGTAACTGTTTTTTTAAGAGTACAACGGTGATTAAGAAAGCCCTTTTTTTTTTCCCCCTTCCCTTTTCCAGACATGAAGAAAAAAAGCTAAAATTTTTAAACCCAAATTTTTTCTTAATCACAACCTTTCCCTTTTTTTGGCCTTTAATTTTTTTAATGGGGGAAATTGGCCAATTCTTTTTTTATGCCAAAAATTTTTCCCCAACAAACCTGCCTTTAACCCTTTTCTTTTCACCTTGATGGCTTGTCATAACAAATTTTTATAGTTTTTTAAAAAAATTTTCAATGCCCCAAAGGTTTCAGGGCTGCCCCTCTCCTCTTAAAAAAGAGGACCTTAATTTTTTTCTAAGATAACAACTGTTATTTTGAAGAAATTTTATTTTTTCCCCCCTCTTATCCCAACCCGAAGAGAAAAACGCTATTTAAAGCCAATTTTTTTTCTGAATTTAACAACTTGCCGTTTTGGGGCCTTGAAATTTTTTTAAAGGCAAAGGGTTTGGGCCCAATTTCTTTTTTTAAATTTCCTATATTAATTTCCCCACCTTTCCCGCCTTTTCTTCCTTTTTTTCATCTTGAGGGGCATTTCATAATCATTTGTAAGTTTTAAAGAAAATTTGCAATGCAAAGTTTTCAGTACCGCTCCCCCCTTACATAAGATTTTTCCTTTCTTTTTTTGGGTTTTTTAAAAGGGGTTTTTTTGTGATTAAGAAAGACTTTATTTTTTCCCCCCCTCTATCCACAAATGAAATGAACACTATTTTAAAACCAATTTTTTTTTGAATCACAACTTTGTTCTTGGGGCCATAATTTTTTTTTAAATGGAAACAGGGTTTATCTTTTTTTTTTGCCTATAATTTCCCCCACGTGCCTTACATCTTAAAATACAAACCCCTCTTTGCAAACCGTATGGAGGCTTCCCCCGGAAATACGTAAATACGCAATTTTTTATTGGGTCAAGAGAGGGGAAATTTTCCCCTTTTTTGAAAAGATTTTCCCCAAAAATTGAACTGGGAAATGAGAGTTTTTTTGGAACAAACTGGGTTTCCTTTTTTTCCCCTCTCCAAAGTTTTGCTAGATAAGTATCAAAGAAATTTTAAATTTAAACATCTCAATTTTCTCTAAAAGTTTGGGGGGTAAAGCGGTTTAAAAATTTTGGGTTACAGACAAATTTTTTCAAAGGGTTTCCTCGTTTGACCAAAAAGGGTTTTAAATTTTTAAAACTCATTAAAATAGAAAATAAAGGGTTTTTTTTAAAAAATTTTTTAAAGAAAGGGGGAAATTCATTAAAAAAGTTACATAAAACCCAATTTTTCTCTAAATGTTAATAATTTGGGTGTGCACAATTAAATATTAAAAATAATAAATGAAGCAAAAATTTTTTGTTTATGATTTTGTTTTAGTTTTAAAAAATTTGGGCCCCAAAAAATTTTTTCCCCCGGCAGAAAAACCTTTTGTAAATAAAGCCACCGTTTTTATCATTTTTGGGCTTGAAAAAAGCAGTTTACAAAAGTTCTATTTCGGGGTGACCTTACTCGTTTTAATTTTTAAAAAGTAAAACAACAGTTACTATGAAATCTGGGTTTTTTTTTCCCCCTCATCCACCATAAAAAATTAATAAAAATTTGGGTAAAAACCAAAAAGCCAAAATTTTGGTTCCCCCGGAATTTTCAAAAAACCCTTTTCGAAAAGGAGCAAAAAAGAAACCCAATTAATGGGGATAAATTTTTTTTTTTAAAAATTATTTGAGCTTACAAAACCGGGGTGGGGACCTTAAATTTTTAAAGATTTTTTTTTGTTAACTTAACGGGGGCCCCAAAGGGGGGAAAAAAATCTTACGAATTGGGGGTTCCCCCCCTTAATTTTTTAGGCCAAATTTAAGAAAACCCCGGGAAATTTAAAAAACAATCCCAAAAAACTTTAAAATTAAAAAAAAAATTTGAAAAATAAAAAAACCAAAATTAAAAAATTTAATTAAAATTTAAAAAATTTTCATTCCCCTAAAATTAAAAAGTTTAAAAATGAAAAAAAATAGAACTAAAAAAAAACCAAAATTTTAAAAATTTCTATTTTTCTAAAAAAACTAAAATACGACCTGACTAAATAAACACTTTTTTTTTTCCCCACTACAACTAAAAAAACTACTACTACTACTACAAATAATAATGGAAATTAAATAAAAAAAATAAAAAAAATTTACTAACTTACAAATTACAAAATTTTTTATAAAAATGATAAAATTAAAATTTTTTAATTTTTTTTGGTTGTTTCGTTTTTTTTTTTTTTTTTTCAAAAACCATTTTTTTTTAAAAAATTAAAAGAATATCTTGTCAAATTAACTAAAATTGAAACTTTTTAAAATTTTTAAAATTTGAAATTTTCAATTTATGGCAAAATTCCAAAAAAAAAATTTTAATTTTTTTGGATTTGTCAATTTTTTGGGTTTCAAAAATATGAGAAAAATTTTTTGATGAAGTGGGGGAAGAAGCAAAATTTTAAAAAAAGGGGTTTTCCCTTTTTCCCGCATTTTTTAACATAGCTCGGATACCTCCCCCCCGCTGTTCTTTTCTTTAATATGAGTGACAAAAATTTTTGGGGGCCCAAACTAGTACAACTTGGGTTGTGATGAAATTTCTTTTTTTCCCCCCTCTTAAACCAAAAAGGGAAAATGTCTTGCATTTAAACCAAATTTTTTTCTGAATCACAGCTCTTTGGGGAGGACCTTTTTTTTATTAAAAGGGTTTTGGGTTTTTTTTTGAAAAAATTTCCTCGGGTAAGCATATTTTTGTTTTTAATTTTTTTTTAAATGTTTTTTTTTTTTTATGTTTTAGGCAAACCCCAGGGAGAAGTGGCCCGCAGGGCCCCTTGGGGCGCGGGGGTTCCCAAAAGGAGGTAAGGTTTTTCACTGCTTGAGTGTTTTAAAATGTTCTGATTCCCCTTTATTTAAAACAAATTTAAATTTGCCCCCCTTTGCCGTTTTTCTCTTATTCTTTAGAGGAAAACCCTTTCCCCTTTGGGTTTCTAAAATTTCATGCTGTGGGAAAAAGCAACTTGGGCATTTCCCTCGAGAAAGAAGTGGTTTTTTTTCAGTAAAAATTGAAAAAAACCAAATTTTCGGTTTTTCTTTGTGGATTTGTCGTAGGGAAATTTTTTTTATGCTAAGGGGAAAAACCCTTTTGAAAACGCGCCAGTAAAAGAAAAACAAACCCCTTATTCATTTCCAATTACAGATTTCCCTCAGAAGGAAAGTTCTATCAAGAAACACGCATTTTTTGGGAAATTGGGATACTTTAATAGTAATTTTAAAAAAAAAGAAAAAAATTTATGATTTACTCTCTGAAGTTTATCTGAAAATTTTTGCCTTTTTTTCATAATTTTAATTTTAAAAAAGCGGTCGCCGGTTTTATCATATGTAAATAAAAGAGTAGGTGACAAATTTTAAAAATTTAAAACATATTTAATGTCTTTGATCTTGCCCCTTTTTTTATAAGATCCTGCATTTGTTTTTTAGATGGGTTGACAATTAATGGAAAAAACAACACTTTTTTGTTTTGCCCCAAGTTTTCTTTAAATTGGGGTTCCCAAATTTATAATGATAAAAAGTCAGCCTTTTAGGGGCCGGGATTTTTGGCTTTACCCGGGGTTTTCCAAATGTAGTTTTTTAAAATTAAAATTGACAAATTTTTCTTTTTAAAACACAAGGGTCCCCTATTTTCCCCTTTTAAATTGTTTTTTTTTGATACAGAATGTTGTATGCACTCCTTTTTCCGTTCCCCCTTAGTTTTAAGTGGAGACCTTTCCCTTTGGGGGCCAAAATTAAATTTCTGTTAACGTTTGCCCCGGAAAATCTTTTTTTGTGGGAAAAAAGCTTTTTGTTTACATTTTCATTGAAGGGTTTTTTCCCGTTTTTCCCTTTTCGGGGTCTTCTCATGTACTATGCTTTCCCCCAGGGGGGCCATTAAGAGGGTTTTTTTTTTTTTGTAACCCCCTTTGCCCTTCCCCCCTTAGTTTTAAGTGGGGACCTTTCCCCCTTTGGGGGCCAAATTTTTGCTGTTAACGATTTGACAGTAAACCTTGTTGTGAATACTGCTTTTTTGGGTTTTCCCGGACATTTAAGTTTGGCAGTTTCCTTTAAAAGGGGGGCCTTTCATTAAACTTTTTTTTTGATTTTTTTTTCCCCCTTAAATTTTTAGCCCAGGCAACTAGCGGCACTCTATCAGCATACAGTTTGGGATCAGTGGCCCGAGCCCCCCGCCCCCTAAACACCCAGCAAACCCCCTCACTTTTTAGGCCCGTTTTATTGATCTAATCATATTTTATTAAACTCTTTATTCACACTTTTTTTCCCCCCTTTTTACTACTATTTCATTTAAAGCTAATTTAAGATACTAAAAACAGAATTTAATCTAAATGTTTTTTTAATATTATTGCATGAGAATTTTTAAAATATAATTTCCACCACCTTTCCCACCAATGGAAAAATAAATTTTTTATATGGGTTCCTCTTTAAGTGATGACCCCATTTTTTCCCCCTCTTTTTCGACAAATGGGGAAGTTAGCTTTTATGCCAATTTGTTCCCGAATCCCAAAGGAAAACCAAGGAAACCATGATGCATGCGACTTAAAATGGGGGATTAAAATGATGTTGCATTTGGGGGTACAGTCTATGGGGGGCAATTGAATTCCCCCCAGGAAGGAAAGTGTTTACCTCCTTTGGGCTGCTAGTTTTATTTTTCCCTATTTCATAGCAATTTTTTTTTATCATCTCTAATTTTTTTTTTACTTTTTCTGGTTTCCCTTTTTTTTCTTTGTTTTTATTGAGGGCCCGCCTGGTTTTCTTTCTTCTTTAGAAGATGCAGATGAATTTTTTTTTTTTTTTTTTGGGGTGATAATTTTTTTTTTGGGGAAATATTTCTCCCATAATTTAAAATCTGGTTACTTTAAAGGGAAGCTTTATTGGGGTTTACCCCAAATTTGAAACAAGGGGGTTCATGGCTCAATAGGTTTTGGGTTGGGTTTTTGAATTTAAAAAACCCCCACGGGCCCGTTAAAAAGTATCTTGTTCGCCCGGGTTTTTATTTTAGGTGAAAAACACATTTTAATGTCCCCTTTAGATCCTAGGTGAAGGCCCTTGGGGCAAGCGGGTGAGGTTGCCTTGTCTAATGTGTTTCCAAATTTGGGAAAAAATCTGAAAAATGAATCATATTAGAATAATCTTTTTCTTCACACCGAAATGTACCTACTTTCTCCCCAAAAGGGGGCCCTTGAGTAAGTCACCTTGCCCTAGACCAAATTTTCGGTGCTGCACTCGGCCCGACAACGGGGTTTTTAACAGGCTCACTTGGAATAGACCTTTTGGAAAAACAGATTTCCCCCCAAATGAATAAAGGGGTTTTTATATTTTTAAAAATTTTTTTTATAAGCCCATGGTTTTAATTTCTCATTTATAGTTTTTTTTTTCTTTTTTTTCCCCCCATTTCAGGTCCCTTTCTTTCCCCGACCAGTGTTTTCCAAACCCATTTGATCAAGCTGCCAAAAACATTGGAGCTTGGGGCGCCCCAGTAGGAGTTCTGGGGCAGGGAACAACTATTTTTTAAAAAATTTCCCCCTTTCACTAATGCTGGTTAAGAAAAGGGAGGTGTTTAAAAACCAAAAAATTTTTTTGTTTTTTGTGTTCAAGAAAATTCAAAAATTTAAATTTTTTTTTCCCCAAAATTCCCATAAAAAAACAGGAAAAATCAACCTTTTTTTAATTTTAACATTTCCCTTTTTCCCAAAGGGGTTTTTTTTTTTTTTTTTTTTTCTCTCTTTCAAATTAATAATTTTCAAATTTTGGGGCCCCCCGGGGCTTGGGGTTTTTCAGAGAAAGAGCCTGGTTTAAAAGGTTTTTTTTTGTTATTATCCCGGAGCCCGGGGGGTTCCCCACCTCCCCATACGGGCAGGGGGGTAAAAGCAGTGTTTTTTTATCCCCCGTTTTGTTTTTCCCAAAAGGGTTTCTGTTTTTTTGTCTTTGGAAAGAGATTTTTTGGGGTTTTTTCCCCGACCTGGGGCCCGAGTCCTTGGGTAGAAAGGGAAAAAGGCAAAATTTTAAAGTTATAGTTTTTTTTGGGGGATGATATTTTTTTCCTTGGAAAATTTATCCTCTGTTTTTTAAAGCAAAGGGAAAAATTTTTAGTTTACACATTATAAATTTTATGCGGGAAACATTTGGGGTTGTTTCCTCTTAATTGGAAACCCGTGCTTGTTTGATGAAACTTTTTTGGATCTCAAACCTAATTTCTTTGAAAATGTGCTTTTTTGGAAACTACACCCGTTCTTTTTTTAACCCAAACTCCCCCTTTTTCCCTTTCCCTTTTTTTCATGGGTTTTAATGGGGGAAACTAAAATTTTTCTATCCCCATTTTCTTTCTTTTTTATGGCCGGAATGACCTTTAAAAGTGTTTCAAAACGCCGTAAAACCCTTAAAAACAAAAACAAACTTGTCCGGAGTGGACGGGACCAAAGTGCTGCTCGAAATTTTAAATTTTAAAAAGCAAGTTTGGAGAGAAGTTTTTTTATTAAATTCCCTAACATATTGATAGTTAATTTTTTGCTGCTTTTCACAAATTTTTACACTTTTTTAAGGTTTATGAATTTTCCATTTAAAAAAGTTAAAATAAATATTCTAGTTTTCAACCATTTAAAAAAGGGCCCCTCAAGTGGATTCCTGAAGTATCCAATGGGCTTTTTCTAGTTTACAAAAGATAAATTTTAATATAAACTACCAAGTGTCATGTTACAACCTTGGGTTTAAAAGTTGCTGTTGGCTAAAGGACCCTTTGGGGAAAGTGAAAAATTTGGCATGTTATTGGCCAAAGTTCTATATTTTAAAAACTTTTTTTCCCCATCCCCTCCACTCCTAAATTCTTGCTCAAATTTTGGGGTTTTAAAAATAGTTTTTTCCCCATTTAAAAATTTCCCCAAATTTAGTTACTGGGGAAATTGGGATCTTCCTTTTTACTTGGCCCCTGGAAAAAAAACACCACACACTCACTTTTTAAAAGCTGGATCTATTTGAATTTTACATTTTTCCTTTTTACATGTACCCCTGGGTAACAACTTTTTTAAAGCTTAGCGACTAATATTGGGAAATTTTTTTTTTCCCCTTTCTCTTCTCTTTAACAGGAGCTGGAATTGGAAAATGTATTTTTTCAGTCTTGTTTATAGGGTTTTCCCCCTAACCCATTTTTCTCAAGGTCACTTTTCTCTTTTTCTCTCTGGGGTTCCTCCCGTCAGAGCCAAGGGTCTGTCCTGTTTATGAAGGCCCCTTTTTGTTGCTCTTTTTTCCCTTTCAACAGCAGGGGTTTTAAGTTTTTGGGTCCCCGGTTTAAAAATTTAAACACCACCATTTGGGGAGTAAGATAATTGACAAAATTTTTAAAACTGAATCCCGTTTTAATATTTTTGTAAATGGCCCGGCATTATTTGACCAAATAAATTTTTTACAAAGTAAATTTTTTTTTTTCCCAAAATAGTGTGCATGAGTGCGTTTTTTTGAGGTTTAGGGCATTTATAATTTTTTTAGGTTTTATGAGAGTATTTTTAAATTTTGATTTTGTTCCCTCAATAAACCCAAAATTAGGGCAAAAGACATGACGGGCGTGATGACAAGACAGGGATTTGAATCAGACCCTGGGTTTTCATCTTAAAGAAAAATTTTGAGAATAAAAAGGGGACATAATTTGTAGGGCTGTGTTACTGGGTTTTTTCCCTTTGGAAACCAAATTTTATTTAAAGGGAACGGAAAGGGTTTTTTTCAAGCCCCTAACTCCCCTGCATTCGTCTTTGTTCCCCTTTTTTTTAAAAAATTAAAAAAAGAAAAAGAAATGGAACAAGCTAAGCGTTACTGTTTTTTTTCTTGTTCCTGCTGAGAAAATTTTTTGGGCAAATTTAAATGGGAAAAATTAGTGTTATTTATTGAAAAAATATGTTCAGGGGGGGGGGTTTTCTTTTGGGGGAACTACTTGAGAGAATTGGGGGTTTTTCTGGGCAGATGAAATAAAAAGGGTTGAAAAATTTAATTTAAACTTGTTAAAGGCTTTATTTTTTTAATAGGCCCTGATTTTTTCCCCCAATGACAAAATGTTTCCCAAAAATTTTTTCCTTGCAGTCACCCAATCTGCCCAATTTCTCCTGAAATTTAAATTGGAAATTCCAGATTTCCCCCAAAGTCCATTGGTTTTTCCCCCCAAACTTTTTTTTTATCCTATCGTGACATCTTCAATTTTAAAAATTTTTTCCCAAAATTTTGTTACTGGGAAGTTGGGAAACTGGTCACAGGTCCGTTTTAAAATTTTTTAGCCGAAGCAAGCTGTTTCCCTTGTGGGGTTTTACTGCACACTTTGTCTTTGGGTTTTTTTGTGAAAGTTTTTTTTTTTGTTTTTTCAATTTTGCTGAATTTAAACCCCTAGAGGCCCGGGTTTCAAAAAAAAAAAAAGCTGAAAGGGGCCCCGGTAAGGGGGCCCTAAAATCTTAACAAAAAAAAACCAACAAAAAAGTTTAAAAAATTTTTAAACGAGAACCAAATGACATTAAAAATTTTAATTTTAATTCCTTTTTTTAGCCAGATAAATTTGCTTTCGAATGATATAAAAAAAGGAAAATGTTTTGATTTCAAAAAATTGGGAAAAAAAATTTAAAAAAAAAAAACTCCTTCCCCGCACCCCCATTCCCCCGCATTTTTTGTCAATCTCGACTCCGAAACCAGTGTTTTAATTTACCTTGACGGGTGCTAACGCCTCGTCTTTCCATCCCCACCATCGGGTTTTCATCTTTTTTTTTCTTTGGGTTTTGATATTGCGGGGTTTATTTCCAAAAACCTCTTCAACGCTACACCAAATCTCCAAAACCTCATTTCTAGCGCCACGCAACAAACTAGTGAGGTACGTGAAAGGGCCCTTTTTCTGAATTCATTACTCATTTTCATCCCCTATTTTAAACCGGGGGTAAAAGGGAAAAGGAAAAAGAACGATCGCATTCGTTTTTCAAGTTTCCGGTTTGAATAAAAAAAGTGATTCGTTGCAATAACAAAGTAAACCCGATCCATTTTTTCTCGGGGGGGGCCCCGGGGGGAGACGGGCGATGCGGGCCTCAACAGTTTGCGGGGGCCCCCAGGGGAAGCGGCCCCAAAAGGGTTTAAAATCGGCTTGGGGGGGCTTTAAAAGTTTAAAACTGTTTTTTTAAAAAAACCCATTTTCTTTCCTTTTCCCGGGGCTGATATAACCTAAAAAGTTTTTTGCAAGCTTTGTAAAGCCCTAAAAACTTTAAAAAAAAGCAATTTAAAAAAAAAGCTTTTTATCCAAAAATTTTGACCCCTTGTAGCCCAATTCGGGGCTGCACAAATGCCCGATGTGGAAGGCTTAAGGCAGTCCCGGGTGGGTTCCTTACCCCCATATTGGCCCGGGGGGGACTTGCTTCTTATTTCCCCCCGGGACGTTTTCCCCATTGCATTTTTTCCCCCCCCCCTCTTGGGAAAGAATTTTCAAGGGTTTTTTTCTTCCTTCTGGGGGGGGTTCCTTACCTCCCATAGGGGGGCAGGAGGCACTTACACGTCCCTTTTGTCCCCCTTTATCTTTCCAAAATGCTTTGTCTTGGGGGAAATTAAATTGGTTTTTTTTCTTGGGACTGGGTGGGAAAGGGAAAAAGTCAAAGTATTAGTTTTTGGGAAAATAATTTTTTTCTGTTTTTTTTTATTTACAAAATATATATGATTTTAAACATTTGAGTGTTTACCCCTTGGGGGGGACCGTGCTTGTGTCTGAAAAGACCCTTTAGTGATCTCAAACTAATAACCTGACTGAAAGGGGTGCTCTTGGGCTTTGGGAAACTACATCTGTTTTCCCCAAACGAAAAAAAGGCCCCTTTTTCTTGCTTACTTGGTTGCTTTAAATTAAAATTCAAAAAACATTTTACTAACCCATTTTTTTTCCCTTTTTTTCTGGGGCCCGAGTGAAACCCTTTAAAGTTTGTAAACGCCGTAAGACCCTCAAAAAAAAAGTTTTTTTTTCGACCCTGGGCGGAGTCCTTGGGTTGGGGGGGGAAACGGTTGACAGTAAGTTTATAAAATTTTTTTGGGGGGATTTTTATTTTTCCCTTTTGAAACATGTTTTTTTTATTCTTTTTTTGTTTGTTTTTTTTTTAAATTTAAAAAATGATTTGTTAACATTTGAGTGTATTCCTTTTAAACCGGGGTCTTGGGGCTGGTGTCTTGTGAAACATTAAAGGGGCGGGTGGTTGGGGGGACTTTACCCTTGAATCCCTATACCTAGATGTTTTGCCCTGGGTTTTTACGATCCATTTGTGAAGTCGTTTCTTTTTTCCTTTACAGCCATCCGCTTCTTTTGGGGGTTTTGATTTTATTTTTTTACGGGGGTATTTTTTTCCTGTAAATCCTCTGCCTGTTGTTCTTTGGTTTTTAAAATTTAGCTTTGGATATCTTTAAAGGTTTTCTTTGATTTAAAATTTTTACCCATTTTTTTGTATTGCTTGTTTTTTGTTTTTAGCGTCTCTCATAAACCTCACTTGTGTTGGGAAAAGACCTAAAGCAACAAACAAACAAAAAAACAAAACAAAAAAAATTTTGGTAATCTCACGATATGTCTTTGGAAAACTTCAACCGTTCCTATTTGTACCAAATTCCCCCCTTTTTCTTACTTTTTTTTTCCCGTCCTTTTAAATTTTACGTCTAAAATGGGTTTTTACTAACCAATTTTCCCCCTTTTTACTGGGGCTGATCACCTAAATGTTTGCAAGCGCCTTTAAAACCCTTATTAGGGCAGGTTTCCCCCCCCCCGCTTGCTGTCTTCATCCCCCTTTTTCTCCCTTTCCATTCCATGTTTTTCTCTTGTTCTGGGTTTTGGGGTTTTTTTTCTGGTCCTTTGGGGGTACATTTGCCCGGGGGGCACCAGTTTAAATTTTATAGTGGCCCCTTTTTTTGGGGGACGGGCTTTTCATTGTAATCATCTCTGTTTTCTGTTATATGGTCATCAAACTTGAATTTTTTTACATTGTAACATTTAAGTGTAAAACTTTTAGTGGGGTCCTTTTCTTCTGCCTGGATGAGGGAATTTTCCCCAAAAGGGCCCTCCCGGGAGATTGATCCGGAATCTTTTAGTTCCCTATTTGAATTGGTCCCCTTTTGTCTTCTTCTTTGGGGCTTTTTAAAATTTAGATCTACTTTTCCCCCCATCTTTCCTTTTTCTGGCCCCATAAAGCTCAAGCGCCCTTTAAAATTTTTAACGTAATTGGGGAACTTTTACACAAACATGCATAATGTAGCAACTTTTCCCTGCAAAGCAATCTAATTCTAATGTTATATTAAGGTTTTTTTAAAAAAATTCGAAAACAAACGTTTATAACCCTTTAAAAAAGAAAAGAAAAATCCCTTAAATTCATCCCATAGGGGGAAATTTTTTTCCTAGGGCCCATTCCAAGGGGAAATCCCGGAATAACCCAGGCATTCCCCTGCAATTTTTGGGTAGGGGGAGGTGATTGGCTCAAGGCCCCACAGCCCCCAGCGGGGGGGTGATAGGATAGAAATCTCAAACCCTTTCCCATACAAGCAAAACCCTACCCCCTGAGGCACATTGTCTTTTTTGATTTTTTAGGAGTTTTCCCAAAAAGGGTTTCCGATTGTTTTAAAAAACGTCTCGTCCCTTTTTGGCCCACAAATACTCCAGCAAGGGGCCCTTTGAAATCATTTGAAGGGTTCCCCAATTTGTTCCTTTTCATTCCCTTCCTTCCCCGAACCAATTTTTGGGCCCCGAAAACGGGGTTCCCCCGAACGAACCCCTTTCATGCAAACCCTTTTTGTAAAACAAGGGCCCGGGTTTAAAAGGGCGGTATAAACTGGGATATTTCAAATCCCCCTTTTTTACCTCTGTCGTCTCTATTAAAAAAAAATTTTGGGTTTTAAACATGGCCTCAAAATTTAACCAAATCGGCTAAAAAAAAGGAACAATGCCTTTTCACCAAAGGGAAAAACCCAAAAAGAAAAACCCGCCTGAAGCCAAGTGGTTCCCCCCTTTCTTTTTTTTATTTCATTGGTAATAAAACTTTTAAAAAAAATTAAAAAAGAAAAAAAGAAAAAGTTATATCAAGATCATGGAAAAAAGTTCCCGCATATGGCCCCGGGAAATTTCCCCCTTTTTTAGGGAAAATTTAAAAATTGGGTTCCGGGGATTTGCCATCTTCTGCCGGCTTTATCATTATTGCACCAACCGGAAAGTTAACTTTTAATTAAAAAGGGGGGGGGGGGAAAAAAAAAAAAAAAAAAAAAAAAAAAAAAACCGATTGTATTCTTTTAAAGGTGATTTAAATTTAAAACTTGTGTCCCACTTTTTTTCCATACATTTGATCTGTTTTTCACATCACTGATAGTCACATTTTTGTACTAGTGCTAGTACTATAATTTTAACTTTTCCCGTTGGTTTATTAAACGCGGTTTCACTATGAAACCTTTTTACACCACTTTTAAGATTTTCATTGAATTATTTCATATAAGTTAAGCTTTTTTTATACTTCAAATTGGCTCAGATCTCATTTTTAAACTTCCAATTCTTGTTAAAAAAGAACTTGCAAGTGGGAAAAAAAAAAAAGAACCCAACCCCCTTTTACAATGAAGCCTTTAATCAAGGGCTGTATTGGGCCCAAAAAACGTAAAAATAAATGGGTTTTTTTTCCCTTTTTAACCCAAATTTAAAATACTTTTTTGAAAATTTTACATTAAAATATTTTTTCTTTTAAAATTTTGTATGGTTTTAATTTTTAAAATTATTTTTTATTAAAATGGGGACGAGTAAGAACGCGTAAAGGGTTTTTTTTTAAAAGCACTAAGGGGCTATTTTTAAGGGGATTCAAATTGTTATCACATAGGGGGAAATTTTCCCCTTTTTTTTCCAAAAGAAATAGTAATAGTTGTCACCACTGCTTTTAACCACCATCACAGCCCTTGCCCTGGGCCCCAACCACAAACCCCCACATCATCCCTTATCAACCCCGACAAATAGAGCATCATCATTTTCTTTCATCCATACCCACACTACAAAAAAAAAAAATTTTCGTGGTTTTGGGGGCTCTTGAATCATTTCCTTTTGGGGGTTTCGAAATTTTTTAATAGTAAAAAGCCCCCCTTTGGGTTTTTGCAATTTCTTTAGCCATTTTAAATTTTCAAAAAAAAATCAAAGTTATGGGTTTTCTGGGGGTTCCCCCCCTAGAAATAAGGGTTAATCTGAACACTAGATTATGCTTCGAAAGGAAAAGGGTTTTAAAATGATGATCATTTTGCTTTGGGGTTTTTTTTTAGCTTTTAAATAAATTTTGTTTTCAATCATGCAGACTAAATACTTTTTTCTTTTT
The DNA here is from genome assembly GCF_034508935.2 of Berghia stephanieae. Lineage (NCBI taxonomy): Eukaryota > Metazoa > Mollusca > Gastropoda > Nudibranchia > Aeolidiidae > Berghia > Berghia stephanieae. The sequence goes on from NC_088371.1 coordinate 11,821,527, forward strand.
GCTTTAAAAGGGTCAGTTAGGGTCATAGAATTAAATGTAAATTTCACTCTGGGAAGGGTTTCACTCCAAACCCGGGGGGTCGAATCGCAACAAAATTAAATTAGGGATCTTTTTCAAAGGGAAACCCGGGTTCACCGGGCTGTCCTTCAGGGGAAAAATTTATCTAAAACATACATGTAATTAAAAATTTTAAAATTAAAATGCGCAAAGATCCCTGTCCATTGGGAGTTTTTTGGCAAGGGAAGGGAAAACGATGTATCAGATCACTTTTTAAAAAAAGGGTTTTTTGTCTTTTTATTTCCCGAAAGTGACAGGGGGCGGCTATAAAAAAAACTAAAACAGGAAATTTTGGCCCGGTTCCCCCCCATCCCCGTTAAATCAGGGGTTTTCCCCTGTAATTTTTACCCCGGCCACATTTAAAAAAAAATTTGTTTAATCATCGGGGGGATTTCGACCACTTTGGGGATTTACAATGGCATTGGCGGGTTTCCCTATATTTTTCTTTTGTGAATTTATCTGCCCAAAGCATGGTGTGCAATACAGACACACAGGGCCAAATTCCCTTACCACCCCATCCCCCGTTTCCCCGGGGGGCCAAACGAGGGCGGAAAATCGGATAAAGTCGGGTTTTTTTTCCGGGAAAAAAAATTTTTAGGGAAAAAGTCGGGTAATTTCACCTGGGTCGGAAAATTTTTGCGTGAAAACATTTTCCCCCAAAAACCCAAAATCACCATTATGTCTTTTGTATATTTTTTAAAAACCCTGGCTCAGTCCTTGAAATTTGGTGACGGTCCCGGGTTTTTTTGACGTCGGGCCCCAAAAAGAAAAGGCCCAATGTCACAATTTTTACAGAAAGACCAATGGGTTCTTTGAATTAAGGGGTTGGGTTTTAAGGGTTTAAGGGAAGAGAGGGACAAATGGTTTTGGAATTTTTTCCCCCCCGTTGGAAAGGGACCTAGGCCTTTTTTAAAACACCCCCCCCCCCTTCTCTCCCCTCTCTCTCTCTCTCTCTCTCTCTCTCCTCCTCCTCCCCCTCCCCCCCCTCCCCCTCCCCCCCCACTTTTCTCTCTCTCTCTCTCTCTCTTCTCTCCCCTCTCTCTTTTCTTTTCCTCTTTCTCCCTCTCTCTTTTTTATAATCACTGGTTTACAGAATTTAAAAATATATTATTTGAATAAAGCAATGGTGGGGGGCTTAATTTTCCTTCTTTCTTTTTTCCGGGAAAGGCTTTAAAATTTTAGACACTATGTTTCGGGAACAAAGAAATTTTAGCCCCCTTTAAGAAATAAAAATCAAAACAAAACAACACTTTTTGGCCTTTTATTTGAAAAGCATTGTAGGGCCTTTTTCATATGGAAAGGGCAATTCCATTAAAAAAGTTTTGAAAAAATAAAAAAATTTAAAGCTAAAAAAAGACGGATTTAAACTAATTTTAGTAATATATTAAATAAAACAAAAACCGCTTGTTCCTTGGGTTTTTTTTAACCTTTGGGGTTTGGTTTTTAAACGGGGAAAAAACGGAGGCCCTTTTCCCCCCTTTAACAAAAAGCCATTATCATCCTTGAAAAAAAACCCCACCAAAACCCCTACATCAACCCTCTCAACCCCCCACTACCATTAACAACCACCACCCCCACATCTCAACCCAAACCCCCAAACCCCTACTATACCAAAAACACCACATCACCCTACCACCACTACTCCAAAAACTACTACCACGGCCCCTCATTCCTACCACAACAACCCACAACCCCCCATCACCCCTACTACTACAACCCCCAATAAAAAAATCCCTACTAAAAACCAAAACCCAAAAAGTTTAAATTACATTTTTAACTTTTTTAAAAATTCCACCAAAGTCGTTTTTGAAATTGTTTCCCCAAAATTTTCCCCAAAAATTTTTCCCCTTTTTGGGGAAATTTTTCCAAAAATTTTTTTGGGGAAAACCCCCGAAAAATTTTGGGGGGCCCCACTTTCCAATGCGTCCGAAAAAAAAAGCAGATGACGGGGGGGTTTTGTACTTTTTTAGTGAGAATTACTTAAACGGGGGAGGAAAAAAAACCAAAAAAATAACAAAAAACCTGAGGGCCCCTCATTTCGAAAAAAACAAAACCCCGGACCCTTTTTTTCCCCCCTTTTCCCTTTTTCCCCTTAAGCCCCTTTTGGAAAGGGTTTGGTTTCCTCAAAAATTTTTTTTTTGGGGGGTTCTGGAGGAGTTCGGGGGAAAACCATTTTTGGGAAAAACACAGGGAAAATGGGCCCTTTGTTTTTACCCTAAAAATTTCCGGTTTGGGGGGCCCAAAATTTTTTGGGGATGTTTTAAAAAATATATCCAGGCCCAAACAAGAGGCCCGGGTTTTTAATAACCCTTTTTTCCCCTTTTTTTTTTTTTGGGCCAAAATTTTGGGGCCTAAAAAATTTTGCCCCCCCCCCCCCCCCCAAAATTTTCCAAAAAACCCCCAAAAATTTTGGGGGAGGGGGAATTTAACGTTTCAAAAAAAATTTAAAACGCATACAGAAAAAAAAAAAAATATAAAAAAGATTTAAATTTAAAAAGGGGTTTTCATTTATTTTTTTCACAATGAAAAACGATTTATCCCCCAAACTTTAATCAACACACCAAAACCACACAAACGTACACTTTCAGTCACTCATAAAAGGGCCCTAGTTTTTTTTTAAATACTAAAAAAAAAAAAAAAAGAGGCATCGTTTAAACTTATTGTAGAAAAGGGAAAAACGGGCCCTTTTGGTGTTGTTTTTGTGGGGTCTTCGCCTTCTGTAAAGAGAAAAACTTCGGTTTAGCATCGCGACGGCATGTTGGAAAGGATACCGGGACGCCAATGCAGTGAGAGTGGAACATAATCTGCCACGGGCTTCCAAAATAGGGTCAGATCTTTTTAATTCCAGTATCAGATCTCTCACAGAACTGGGCCCCCGTTTTCAATATAGTCGTGAATCATGCTGAGGGGTATCACAAAAATTGGGGAATTGCAGTGTATGCGATACACTGCGAGGCATGAGAGCAATATTTTTCAAGTTTTGCCTTTTTATTTTCGTTATTTTGTTTTCTCTTCTTTTTTTTTTCCCCCAAAAAATTTGCCACGCGATTTGCCAATTTTTCCCAAAAAATTTCCACGATTTGCCAATTTTGGGAAATTTTTCCAAAATTTGCGGATCGCCCTGATATTTGCGGCCGCAAAAAAAAGCAGTGAACCCGACAGATAAAATAGTACTTTTTTTTCGATCATTATTCCATGTTTCTTAACGGGAAGCCTAATAAAAAACAAAACCCGAGCGAACCCAAAGTCAATATTTAACTGGTGTTGTCCTCTCTACCTATTTTACTATGATATACAGGCAACCCCCATGAAAAGACATCCGTTTAAAAGCGACATTCCCTTTTATAAAAAGGACATGGTACTCAGGTCCCATTTTATTTTACTATATATCATTAGTAATAAAAACCCCTCTATAGCGACGTACATTTCAGCAAAAACCCTGTATAACGACATTTCTGGTCGACAAACCTTGAAGGTGTTTGTCTACCATGAAATTGTTCGTAACTATTACAAGTGGTATCTTCCATTCTATGTTTGTTGTCTACTCGTAATAAGCCCAGAGCTAGTTCTTATTGTAGCCAATGAAAACGCTTCTTTTTCAGCAATCAATAGTCACATTTGTACAACACCGCAGCCAATCAGAAGGCTCGCCTTTCACCAAGCAGAAGACTCGCCTTTCACCCAATGAATGCCTGTGACAGGTCAACACTGGACTGTTTATAAATCCTTTGTCCACTCTCCATTCATTGCCGGTCCCAAGCCCGGATAAACTACAGAGGGAAAATGAAAAGTATACATTCACTACACAAGACCCAAAACACCTCCTGATATACACACATAGGAAACCTCTCTGTAACGACATCCCTCTATAACGACACGTTTTCCCGGTCCCCGACGATGTCGTTATATCGGGTTGCACTGTATCTGTCCTTTTCAAAGGTCTTTTCTTTTTTGTACTTTCGAAACCTCAACCTTCCTTGTGGGTTGAGAGCATTGGGTTGTACCTAGTCACATGGAACAGCTACAAATACAAAAGACATATAGGGTTCCTGCGGCTTCCTTAAATTCAAGGACTCCTTGAAAACTTGATTTTGAAAGTACTTCGGAAATCTTGAAAGCTTCTTGAATTTCATTTTAGTAGAAAACTACATGGATTTTGCAAGATCATCACTACTGTACTACAAACACAAGGGTAATCCAACGTGAAGTGGAAATATTATAGGTATAGTAGTATGTGACAGTAAATAGTCCAAAGAGAATAAAGACACCGTTGCAACCAAAATAAAATACAAGCTTTGCGCTCGAAAGAGTGAAATCGAAAGTGGATCGAGAATCGAGAAGGCTGAGAACTCGGGCCGATTCGAAATCAGCTGATTGTACGGGAAAACTGACTGTTAGTAATTAGTAAAGGTCACTATGGATAAGATCCAAGTCTACCACTGACAGTGCTTTCCGGTTGTAAAAATGACCATGGTAGCGTTTGTTGCATAGACTGATTTTGGCGCATAACACCGGTTGTATCGTACTATAGAAAGATACTGTTGGTTGCGTAAAAATGATCCGTAGATCTCGAAATGAAATATGCAGCGCCTGATATTTTGAAAACTTTTTTTCAACTCCAGATAATCCGCGGATTAATAAAAATATGTCTGATTACACTGGCAGATTTTGTCAAGATAGTCTTCACAATAATTATCCGTCGGTAACCCAGCCGGTGGGGCTAGGCTTAAAAAGTATGTGTTTATGGATGCGTGTAATAGGACCATTAGATCATATCAGCGCCATGTATGTGTGTGTGCGTGTGTGTGTGTGTGTGTGTGTGTGTGTGTACGTGCGCGCGCGTGTGTAAACAGAAACATAAACAAATTAACCAACGAGAGAAAATAAAACAAAAATACGTGGAAGTGGAACTGGTGTTTTTAATTCTCTCGCATAGTATTTTCAATCCATTCTAGATATTCTGTGACACTGGAGAACGTCGGGGGTGCTCATTCGAACCTCTGCACATTTCATCGCCGCCCGAGAGTACTCCGCTGAGTGTTTGAATCCCTTCAATTTGACACAGCAAAGGTCCACCGGAATCCCCAAAACACGTGCTTTGTATTCGCTCTTTCACAGAAGGAGGTGGACCGACACATATTTTATCGATACCACCGGGCGAGATGCATTTTACAATAATGACATTCATCATGTGTAATTTGGTCGTCATTTAAATCCTTTTGGAAATCAATGACGCCCCATCCAGCCACGTCACAAGGGTCTCCGATCTTTGGGACACGCTTGGTCAATGGAAGGCACGCAGGCTTAATGTGCGGATGACGGGGCACGGGCGTTGGTAGCTTAATAAGAGCGACATCATTCATAGAGAGCAAGCGATAGTAATGTCTATGAACGAATACGTTTCCTGTTACAGTCACCTTATATATGATGGGCTCTTCTTTTAAGCAGTTGTTGACATCATGTGATCCCAACACGACCAAAATGTAAAGGGGCGCGTGCATATCCTCTGTCGAACATGCAATGAGCTGCTGTTATGATCCACTGGTTTGAAAATGAGAGTTCCCGTACATATAGAAGCACTGCTTCGAAACTTGATCTTTAAATAAACTGTCCACGGCCTGGAAAACGGGACGGCTTCTTCCCCACCGATAATATTCTCGTAACGATCACCGCAGTCGTAGCTTTCGTCGAATGGGTCGGAATTGAACGTTCTGACTGTTGACAAAAGCAGCCGCTGCTGATGTCCATTTGATAAACTCTCTTTTTCGATATTCATGTTCCAACTGGTTGTGAGTGTCTACTCGGTGTCTTTGACGTTTTCCCACAGCGTTACCCGTTCGTACGGTCTGGAATATTGAGGTAAGAGTTGTTTACATTCATAAGTTATGTGTCTTGAAAATCAGGAGATTGTTATGATTTAATAAAATGAACTATCGTGATCAATGCCTTTGATACAATTAATTCATAAAAGAAGCATGATTCACTGCTAAAAACAATAAAGCTTTAACTTTAAGGTGATAATAATGACGTTGTAAATTACTCACAATTATGATTTTCTTTTATGACAAATTTGATTTAAATTTTGTCCACGGCCAGAATACTATAACGATGAAGGAACACAATTAACGAGTTATACCACGCTCCAGTATAAACTAATGAAAAGAACTTGACTTAAATCGAGGGAGGAAATACAGTTTAATAAAAGGAGCATCGAACACACAACTTTGATTTTTAAACCTACATGGATCGTTAAATATAGAGTAAAAAATAAAAAACAAAAACAAAACAAACTACAACGAGTTTCCACCCATCGCAAAAATGTCAATTGTCAACATCAACATTTCCACTGTCATTCAAAGAAGCAGAGGTCACTTCATTCCAAAAAGACTAATTTCATTTCGTATAATTTCTATAACAAAAGTAGTCCGTCAGAGCCATTCGGTCCATGGAGCCGGAGATTATCCCGGTTGCTGTAGCGTGAAACGGACAATAGCAATCGCTTGCTACCCTATGGATAGGACCTGGTCTATCGCAAAGTACATTTCCGCCAGATCTAACAAACCC
>NC_088371.1:11828246-11830746 GCF_034508935.2 Berghia stephanieae
TTGTAGTAGTAGTGATAGTGATGATGATGTGGTGGCGGTTGTAGTAGTAGTGGTAGTGATGATGATGTGGTTGTGGTGGTTGTAGTAGTAGTTGTAATGGTGATGATATGGTGGTAGTGGTGGTTGCAGTAGTAGTGGTAATGGTAATGATATGGTGGTAGTGGTGGTTGTAGTAGTAGTGGTAATGGTAATGATATGGTGGTGGTTGTAGTAGTAGTGGTCGTGATGACGATGTGGTTGTGGTGGTTGTAGTCGTAGTGGTAGTGATGCTATTGTGGTGGTGGTTGTAGTAGTTGAGGTAGTGATGTGGTGGTGGTTGTAGTAGTAGTGGTGGTGGTGGTTGTGGTAGTAGTGGTAATGATGATGATATGGTGGTGGTGGTTGCAGTAGTAGTGGTAGTGATGACGATGTGGTTGTGGTGATTGTAGTAGTGGTAGTGATGATGATGTGCTGGTGGTGGTGTAGTAGTTGTGGTAGTGATAATGATGTGGGGCTGGTGGTTGTAGTAGTAGTGTTAGTGATGATATTGTGGTGGTGGTTGTAGTAGTAGATGATGTGGTGGTTGGAAAACACATTACAGGTTATTATAATACATGATTACACACATTCTCTAACTTCATTTTTGACAGCTTCGTTGTGCCATAAATATACGCAACAGTTCTGAAACATTTTATTGTGGATTTTGATATTGTTTGTTGTTTTTCTTGTGTCGTTATGTTGACATAGATACCGAATGAATGGTAATTACTACATTCTCAGCCAACAACAAAATGGCGCTGAATGCTTTCATTGGTGGACACTTTTTAGGCTTCGTACGTATTCTCATTCGTTTAATTCTATGATTCAATGTCAATTAATTGATAATATTATAGAATTAGATAAATATCTAATACATAAATAATAAATATTCAATATTCGTAGTATAATTAACTCTATTTACATTCATTTGGCATATCCAACTTGTACATTCGAGAGTTCCAAATAATTGTTCTTTTCCCCCATTGCATTTTCTTTCTGCTTTGTGTGGCAATGTTTCATATTGATGATACTAAGTTGTCAAAAGCCGCGGTCTGTAAAAAGTAATAAACAAAAATGAATAAAACAACTTCAAACAAACACAAGCAAAAAAAGAACAAAATATCAAACACGGAACGTTTCGGTTGTGTTGTGTTGTGTTGCTTTTTTTAAAATATATATCGCAATATTCACAGAACGTACTCAAAGCGCTTTAGAAGGGGTCCCTGGCCAACAGCAACACTTAAGATTTAGGACAGGACATGACGCCTGTTAGGCGATATTACGACAACGCTGTTAACAGCCAGGTACTCATTTTACACCTGAGTACGGTGAGAGAATGTGAGTAAAGAGCCTTTTCCAAGGACTCAACTATGCGCCGAGCGAGGCTCGAACCCAGGACCTTCCTATCCGAAAGCGAGTGTCATACCACTTGACCACATAGCCGTGTCCATTACGGGGAACAATAACAATTCAACTCAACTCAAAAACATGTCAATGGGCTTAAGAAATAAACTCATAAATCACACAAGTTATAGATAACAATAAGACACAACAATAAATTACTACCAATATTGTATGGTAATGGACTGAAGCAGTTGCAAACGCATCCACTCAATATCACAATGTTATCATTTATTTCTTCAGTGCACGAGTATTTGTGATGGTTTGTTTAACCTTGTCGATCCCATTGATGAGTTGTATACTGACAACAGTTGCAAGAAGGCATGCGAGTGGTGAGTATTTTATTTAAGTATACTAAAGTATATAGAAAGAGATCATTTCCAAAGATTTCTCGTAGTCAATGCACTTAACAATATTTCATTTAACTGCGAATCAAATTTCCATTTCATACTGATATAAATAATAATGTGAAATTGAATGTAAGCTTCAATTTAATATATGAATACATATAAAATGGACGTTTCGGGTTTCCTCTTTATCAACAAAAGAGGATGAATGAAACACTACAGACGAGTGGGATAATGTGGTAGTGGTGTTGTTAAGATGAACGCCACTACCACATTATCTAATTCGTCTGTAGTGTTTCATTCATACTGTTTTGTTGATAGAGTTGAAACCCGAAACGTCCATTTTATATGTTTTCGTATATATTAAATTGAAGCTTACATTCAATTTCACATTGCTATATATTTCTTCGAGCTTCGAACAGCAACATTTACATTTCATACTGATGAAGTCGCCCATCAAGTGCCCTCCCGTCCTCCGCTTACTTAAAATATTTATCTCAACATATAAAAAGTTAAATTCTCATTCAAACCTGATGATTTTTTTTCATCAAATGCACCACATATCAACTGATAATTCAATAATAATAATAATTCCTTTACAAAACAATCATTAATGAGAATATTACCCACCCTTCCACTATATTATTTATTATTGTTTATTCGTGCACTCAAGCATTCCGTCAAGGTCGGATTCTTTAAATCTATAACCAGCGTTCTAATCCATTTTCCTGGAA
>NC_088371.1:11835746-11893246 GCF_034508935.2 Berghia stephanieae
ATAGAATGGAGCCACAATTAGGGCAATTTGAGGTGCATTTTTCAGTGTGTTATGCTTATTCTATTAAAATATGGTATTGATTAAACCAAACTATAATATCTCTGGCCAGACTAAACTTCTCTTTAAATGCAGAAAGATCACAGAAGTTGAAATTACCAACATTAAGTTACAGGAGAGTCAAGAAAAAAAAATAATAGAGCTTTTATATAGCGCAATATTCACTTAATGTGCTCAAAGCGCTTTACAAGGGGTCCTTGGTCAACAGCACTAATTAACATGTAGGACGGGACATGCCGCCTGTTAGGCGATATTACAATTTTTTCGGACAAAGACAATGCACGCTGTTAATGGCCAGGTACTCATTTTACACCTGAGTACGCTGAGAGAATGTGAGTAAAGAGTCTTATCCAAGGACTCAACTATGCGCCGAGCGAGGCTCGAACCCAGGACCTTCCGATCCGAAAGCGAGTGTCATACCACTAGACCACATAGCCGCAAGAACAAGAAACAGAGCTCACCCACTGAAAATTTGCCGTCAACATTCCAAAACGTCGCTGAAAAAAAAAAAAATAAAAAAATAAAAAAAACCCAACCCATTTGTCATAAGAGTCGCCAACATATGAAACAGTCAACCAACATTTGCTGTAACTGTAAATACTTTTAAAAACCGTCTTGATAAATTTTGGTCAGACCAAAAATCTTATATGAAAACGTCAAAGCCAAAATTAAATCAACTGGAAGAGGGGCAGAAATGCAGCCAAAAAATGAGTGTCCGATGAAGAGGAGCCTTAACCTTAAAGGGACCTGTACCGGAAACCAACTATAAAAGTAAAGTTTAAAAAGTTTTCCCTGAAAAGCACTTATTATGCTATTTATCTTTCGTACTACTCTGTAATGTTCTGTATCATCAGCTTACATATGGAAATGTAACCCGTGATGCTCTGATATGTCAGACAAAGGTAATACAAAAAATGTAAATAATACTTGACCAAGGGCAGAGTCTCAGGGAACTCCAAACTTAATTTCTCGCTCAAAGGATGCGATGTAGTCAAGTATTTGTTGTTTCCTGTTCTTATTAAGGTATGTGGAAAACCGCATGAGAGGCGTGTCTGAATCTCACACGCACTTTGCAATAGTTGAATGGAGATGTTATGGTCGATGGTGTCGAATGTTGATAACAAATCCAGCTAGCTTAAAGCGCTAGTTTTGTCACTCTCAATTATTGAGCTTTAAATAAATTAGAGCTTTATATAGCGCGATATCCACTAAATAGGTCATACCACAAGACCACATAGCCGCACAATTATACCAAGAGGATTGTTCGTCGTTCGTAAAATGAAATTTCAGGAATGTGATTTTTCCGATAAGTGGACTGAAACATAATATGAAAATGTTTTTTTTTTAAAAAGTAATTTATAATTTGCCGCAGCACAAAAAGTTTTTGTCAAAATTGCAATTCTGTAATTTTTGAAGTCGTTTTTATCACGATCTTTCTTCCTAAGAGGAGGTATTACATGGGTTCGAAAAAAAAAGTTCTCAGCCTGAATTTAGGGATCAATTGATGACATCATTACTACAAGAAGCGAGAAATTCTCTGCATCTCTTCAGCAGAGTATGTTAAATTAAACACCACACTATGCATAAAACCGACTTTGTAATCGGAGCGAGCAGATCAGAGGGTTCTACTAAATTATAAAACTGATGAGAGCGAATGCTCGAAACAATATTTTAGAAGTTGATCATAATTATACTCTCTCTCTCTCTCTCTCTCTCTCTCTCTCTATATATATATATATATATATATATATATATATATATATATATATATATATATATATATATATATATATATATACTCATATGCGGTGGTTTTTCGCGACTTTGTTAGCACACAGGGATATGACAACCACCACTTCCAGACATTCTGGGTGGACGATAATTAGATAGTCGTGACCAGTGGTCATCAATTATGCCATATATGGTCTGATAATTACATTATACATTCAAATTAAAGAAGTTGTTGAAAACCTGTTCAGAATCGTGTGTTGTGATATACCATGGACAGGGGTGTGAGTTGACATATGCCATGTACATGACAGAAGGTTGTCATATAACATGTGTATGAAAATACGTTGTTATATAACACTATTCCATCATTCACTCAGCGCATCATTCACTTTGTGGAGTGGCTGGTGGTCAGCCGACTGGCATGAGAAATCTGAAAATCGGTATGTGGGTAGTTCTCTCTATTGTCTTTCAGTAAAAGTGCTGCTGACATAGCGAATTTTGATTAGGTGGTTGAGTAATCGGGGTTCGAACTTTGCGTAGTTTTCACACTATTTTCAAGAGCTGTGGATGATCGGTCCACTCAACCAAAAGAATTGGGAAAAAAAATCAGGCACATTCACATAAACCAATCCTTTATACCTCTTGTCTGTGAATTTCAAGCTTCTAAGTTGATGTCAGGCAAGATAATTGTTCAAATGGGTGCTTCATTTAATGAACTCCAGAGTTACAACATGCACAAACTACAGATCTGAAAATCTGACTTGCACACACCACTCTCCTACACATAATATTAATGATCCCATTCGTCCAGCCCAGAACAATAGCAAATATATCAATAATCCAACCAGCAAAATTCCATAATCTTTAAATTTGATGTTCTAAAATCAGTAAATTAGCCTTTACTGTTTTAAGCACATCAATTTTTTTTTTAATTTACGTGATTTATCAAACTTTGTGTGTTTGGTTACACATCACATTGTCTATGAAAAGCTTAAACAAGTACATGTACAAACACAGAAAGTATCTCATAGAGAGGATTGACAAATCCCTCACCATATGTCGGTCAAAAGGGACAGAGGCCAAATGCTTAGCACCTTCAAATCCTAATCGGAAGGTCTCGGGTTCATTGCCACAAGGTCCAGTTTTTCCATTGAGCAAAGATGATAAAAAGAAAATGTATAACAGCATGTTGGAAACGTAAGATGTGCTATAGTAGCTCCCGGTCCAAATTTTTAATGAATAAGAATCGTCTGCTTCATTTTAAAGGTACTGATGACTTAACTCACTCAACCCTAACTCCGACCATATCTGTAGTTAACCCTGGTTACTTTTACCCCATGCCTATTTAATACATATTTATGAGACAAATTATAGGTGTATTATCAAAGCTAATGTTTTTCGTTTTTGCATGTTATTGATTGTTGAATAAATTTATCTAAGTACATGCTCATTTTTAATACATTTTTTATCAAATTTGAAAAGTAACAACAATCTCTAAGGTTGAGTGAGTTAAGATCCAGCTTTATGGGCCACACAGATTTTAAGGAGCTCTCTTTTCCTCTAAGCTTATAGTGCTCGAATGCACATCCCTTAACTTCAAGAAAAGCCAACAACTATTCATTGGCAGGGAATCAACAAGGCTCTATCTCCATGCTTTTCATTATGTTAATTGGTGGACTCAGTACTGGTTGAAACACACTTTTACATTAAATTACAGAAGATTCTATGCATTAATATATCATTTCTTTTTCATGTTTGATAATACTCAAAACTTCTGGAGAGAGACGTTTTGATTACCAAGCTTAATTACAAGGGTAAATGGAGATAGCTGCTATTGATTTTCAGCCAAAATTTCGATTGACTAGAATGACCATTTAGTATAAGGAAGTAAGCAGAGCATTGTGTAATGTTCACAAATAATTTTATTTTCTTTTAAATATTGAAGTAATAAAAATAAAAACAAAACAAAATAAAATATCGTTTTAGCAAAAATAAAATTCAACCAAAAACAAAAGCACATAAAACACATAAAACACCACCAAACATAATTAAGACTTATCAACTTCCAGAAATTTAAAATAGGAAGAATGCCCCAGAGACGACCGAAGATAAAATGTTTTTAATGGTTTTACGGCGCTTGCAACACATTAAGGTCATTCCAGCGCCAGTAAAAAGGAAGAAAATGGGATAGTAAAAGGTTCAAAAATTACAATTAAAGCACCCATGAAAAGATAAGACAAGGGAATTGATTCAAATAGGGAACAGATGCAGATTCCAAGAGCACACTATCAAAGTACTTAGTTTGAGATCACCTAAAAGTTTTATCCAGTCACAAGCACAGGTCCCCACTAAGGGGAATACACTCAAATGATTATAAGTCATATATAAGATCTAAACAAAACATAATACATTACATAACAGAGAGATGATTTACAAGGAAAAAAATATCTCTCCCAAAACTAACTATACATTTGATTGTTTCCCTCTCACCAAGGGTATCCGGTCAGGGCCAGGACAAAACCAAGTAATCTCATTCCAAGACAAAGACAGAAAGCTAGTTGGAAAATAGATAGAAGACAGTAAGTACCTCCCTGCCCGCTATGGGAGGTCAGGAACCCAACCCAGGTAGATAAAATATCTGAGCGTGACCCATACCCACACTATACATTCATTTAAAAATACATTCATATTTGACCAAAGACTGATCCTTGTCAATGATATTAAGATTACAATATTTAACTGGAAAACGACCAATTACAATTTATATTATATATCAGTAAGTAGCAGCTAAGAGACGACCCATACATCACTTTGAGTAAAATCAAAGCCTCCATGTAACTGAATGGTGAGATAACAATGCCCAGAATAAGAACTAGAACAAATAAAACAGTATGAATATTAACGTCGATTATTTTTGTCTGAATAGAGATTAAATAGACACGTGCATCTTTCATGACTAAGAACTGCCCAATGAAAAGACCAAAAGACATGAATTTCGCCAAGTCCTTATTACCTAATGTCCCAATAATAAAAACATACATAATTCTCTGCAAATACCCAAAAACAAATTTGATCAGTTGTACCAAATCCTCTGAGTTATAAAAAAAACCCACACAGTTGATATTGATATAAGCTGCCAGGGGAACAATTAAAATTAACACCACAAAAAACATACACATGTACATTTACATAGCTCACAAACTAATTAAACCAAATTACATGACCCACCACAAAATTCGAGATATTTTTCACAAAGTATGGATTTCAGAATTGGCCATTATTATGCAATACTGCAGCTTTGATTTGATCTTTGCAACTGATTTTGAGGCAAAAGGAGAATTCCTTTTTCTTATTTGAGATCTTGATGGATATATCTTCAGGGCAAAGTGCTCACTTCAATTTGCATTTAGTTTGTTGGTGCTGATTTTAAACCGATACCTGAATCATCAGCTGCTTAAAGCTTCTGTAACTAAAATACAAAACATAGTATAAAAGGAGGAAGAATATTAAGATAATATAATAATACAAACATATTGGTGGATGAGACATTTAAAAATTATTTTTGTCTAATCTGTCCCAGTTGAAACTAAAATTTGACAAGAAAAAGAGCAAAATATACCAACATGGAACTTTTTGGGAGTTTTTCTTTTTTTTTTTTTTAAATAGAAAAATTTGCGGTTAATAGCAAAATTCTGTTTCTGGCCACTTCACCAGCTCTTCTCTTGTTGAAAAATATAAGTCTTGCAAGGACATTTTGTGCTAGACGTCGCCAAGTGTTGTAAAAAAGAGAATCTGTTAACTGTGACATTGCTTGCTTAATGACATTAGCTTGAAAGTCTTTCAGCTTTAGCAAATCCTCTGTTTCCGGTAATTGCTCAACAGTTTGATCCTTGCGCCGTTTCAACGTGTTTAAAGCATTGGTTGAAACAGCATCTGTCCATTCGTCAATTAACAGCTTTTCAAATGTTTCTGTTTCTTTTACTTGTTCGATATCATCCTTTCGTAGACAAGAATCCCTCTTTACAATGGCAATCTTTTTAGGTGTCCAAGTCTGAGTGCTAAAGAAGGTATCGTGAATATTCTTCTTCCATCAGGCGTAATGGTCAATCCACAGAGATTTGAAGCAGCTTCTAGACAAGTATCAAAGTGTTTTCCGCACAATAAATCTGCAAATCTCAATTGCACTTTTACCAAGTCCCTACATTCAATTAATAAATGCGCAAGCTGTCTCATTCTCTGAGAAATGTCGTTCTTCTTAGATGGGCCGTACTTTTTCAGCAACATTTCTCCTAACTTACATAACAGAATATCAT
Organism: Berghia stephanieae; assembly: GCF_034508935.2. Classification (NCBI taxonomy): domain Eukaryota; kingdom Metazoa; phylum Mollusca; class Gastropoda; order Nudibranchia; family Aeolidiidae; genus Berghia; species Berghia stephanieae. Next base: position 11,841,848 of record NC_088371.1, read on the forward strand.
TACTTGCCACTGTAGTAACACTGTCCGGCCTCATCCCCGCAATTAGCCCACGCATCATTTCTCAGCAACCATCAGTGTGAAGACATGCAGAATCTAATAACAATTTTGACTGTTTCAGAACAGATTTATCCTTTTCTTCTTCAGTAATTCCATCCTTAAGAGGACATTCCTTTGCATGCCTCCACATTTCTGCCTTGTAATAAAAGTCATAACAGTGGGGGCATGGAAAGAATTTGTCAGCTCTCCTTTTTTTACTTGGCATTTTTACAACCACAATATTGGTTCCACCAGCATTTAAAATTTTAATATTATGTTTAAAGTTTCCTGCCCACCTGAGTTTCGTTAGTGTCAATTGATATTTTCTCATTTCACCTAATTCCTTATAAGACAACATAGCAGCAACCTCCTTCTCTTGAAAGTGTATTTTTGATATGTGCCTTGCCAGGTTTAGCTGACCATTCTGACAAAAAAAGCAGTACTGTCTCTTTTCTAAGAAATAGCCATCCTTATTGCCTCTGGACTTTGATTGGGATACTGAAATAAAAATGATAATAGAAATAGATAGAATGGGTGATAAAACTATAAATAGGCTTAATATCTAAAATCGCACATTTATGATAAATGCATTGCATCATTACTAGTTTTTGAAAAATAGCCCTAATTTTTTAAGAAAGCTGCAGATTTCATTAGTGCAGCAATTGAAATTTGGTAGATAAATAAAACTAAATTCGGATTGATTTCGGAATGTTTTGAAACCATAATTAGTTACCATTAATTAATTAAAACAAAAGAAAAGCTCGTCTGGGTCTGCTTCTTCTAGAATCTGTCAGTTATTGAGTGTATCATCCTCCTTCCTTTACTTCCGCTTATATTATTAGATTACCATATCTAAGAAGCCTTTGATTTCAATAAGAACAACTATGGTCAACATATATAACACTTTGTATCGTCACTTTTCTGCTATTCATTCGCTGGCACTGATGTCAACATCATAACTATCTTACAAATAGGTCCAGACCGGTGACATGCGTGGGTCGCATCCAAGCACGATACGAAAATTGTTAGACCGGCGTTTATGTCCTTGGAAATACATTTCACACGCATTTCCTCATCGTATCGGAGATGAACGTTAAGCTAGAAGTTCCGTGTTCGTTTCATGAGTTCATGTTAAAGTGGCAGGTGTTGTTTTGTGGTGTCCTGAAAAATTGTAAGATGCACCAATCGCCATGCAGGCATTGTCCCCAAGTGTCATTATTGTTTTGCAGTGACATGTCAAGACAAAGATATGTTGTAAATCGCTTTGAGACCTTGGTGAAAATCACTTTATATCTAAATGCTACCTTTACTTTTAATAGGAATAATAATCAAACACACAGCTTTCATATCGATCTCTTTCAAATACAGAAAAACAGGTGTACACAAGGAATTAACCTTACCATAAGTATTTTCTGTTTCACCTTGGTTATCAATCACCTCAGAACTGGAGTCTACCATACTTTCATCTTCATCAGAATCAGAGTCATCTAAAATATGATAATTCAATTTTGAAAGTGAGCCTTGTGGTGAAAATTAGATTACATTTAAAATGAAGTAGAAGTTGAGTAAATTCAAATATCAATAACTTGAAATATATTATGATCAACATAAATACTCTCGACCAAATTAAAAAAAAAACAAAAAAAACTTCACATTTAAGTTTCTCTTTATTTTGAATGCAGTACTTTTTAATCAATTGTATCAAATTCATAAAAGATCATAACAGCATAATCAATACTACCAATAATGATTAAAGTTTTTGTTACTATGCATCTTTTATACTTAAACCGCTGTATCATATTGTAAGTCCTTTTTAAAAAAAAATTGACTTGAACATATGTTGTGTAAAATAAAATCATGACTTGAAAGCATTAAAACATGATTGTGGTGATGATTCCTTACCAGGTGGGTAATAATCCTCATCTTGCACAAGATCACAGTGAAGTGCTGGAAAGTCAAGGTGCTCAGATAATATGGTCTCAGATGGTGGTACACCAACACTGCCGGAAACCTTTAAAATATTAGGAATATAAAGATGTTTAAATTTAAACATTGAGCATGGGGATACTAATTTAATGTCCTAGTGAGAGAAGATGTAGTAAAGCAAATTTTAAAATCAGCATTTTTAAAGGTTAGACATGGTGCATACTCGAAAGGAAAAAACTATTTTCAACAAAATACCACAAGATTTGCAAAATGCACAAATTTAGTGTCATGTAAACCCAGAAGTTCATTGTCTCAATTGCTGTTAATCAAAATATCCAAATAAGCCATGACTTAGATTGTATTTGATCATTAGATGTTACATTCCAATATTTATTAGGATTTTTAAAAAGCTATTACACTATAAAATCAGTTGAAGAAGCATACCCAACATAATATAAAGTAAGTGATTGACGTTATTTTACTTATTTTTTAATAAAAACAAAATGAGGCATTGTATTTTGTTGGAATAAACTTACCTTTGAACATTCTACTATGGATGGGAAAGTGTCCAGCCATTCTTCTACTTTGTCATTCACTGCACCTTTATCTAAGGGGGAATGAATAAAATAATATTGTATCAATGTTATAAATGAATTTTATTGAAAAATTGTTTTACGTAGTAAATGATTAACATCAAAATCCAAGTGTTGTTCCATCACAGGGTTGGCTTACATCATACATAAAAGTCAACTATATTTAATTTCTATGGCCCAAGTGGAAGAATTAAATGATCAATATTGTATAAAATCTTATGATCAATACCTGCTGCTTAGCTTTAAATGTAACAGCTTAAACTTTCACTCAATTGGAAGACCGTCCAACTAGGGAGTGGTAGGTCAGTGGATCGAATCCTCGGACCGCACCAAAACTCAAGATGTAAATATTTATACTGTTTCAACTGCCCGCTCATGCTCTATGCATTACAGGAACAGTGAAATGACTAGTTAGTTGGCTAAGTATCAGTAAAATTATAATGTAACTGGGTGGGGATGGCGAGTGGTGTTACACCGCATTTCTTAATGTGACAACACAAAACTAATTTGTCAAACAGTCTCTTATATGAACTACAGTAGTTGGTAGGTACCTAAACTAAGTATCATAAACTTTCACATTTGACCCAAGTCACAATCTCTATGGAATGACCATACACAACACTGTATGGCACTTCAGTTGATTATTTTTGCAAACATTTAACTGTGTTTTACGTGAACACTCTTGATTCCTTTACGAAAGCTGCAAATGAAGAAGTCTGATAACTGATAACTCTATGACTACTCTTTTATTCTTACATTGAGTTTGAGATTCCGCTTGATGTAATTTTTGTTTGTCAAGGGATGCTTGCTCCGCTTGTAGATTTTGCTTGTCAAGGGATGCTTGCAGCATCCTTCTGCCATATGTTGCCATATCTGAAATAATGATTAAGAATAGAATTAACGTAACGTACCAGTTATGGAGTTATGGTGAAGTAAAAATTTGTAAATTTAAACCTGTAGCTCTTTAGTTTATATGTTGAGATGGATTTTCTATTAGCCACAATTGTAGATTATTTATATGCCAAATTTCATAAAAACTGAGAATGGTGCAGAATGCTTTCCTAATTGCGCAAGTAAACCACCCCAATTTTACAAATAGCTTTTTCATCATTGAGGGACCTCAGTTAGCCTATCGGCAGCTGCAGAATGGCTGTAAATGGCGGATCACAAAACCTACTTCTCTCCCTCTTTTTCATTTTCATATCTAGATACCACACTGGGTATAGTATAATAAAAGGACGTGTCTAGGGAGACCAAAATCTTCTGTCTCTTTATGTTGAGGGGAGATTTTGTTCTTTTGTTTTTCTTTCTTCTATTTAATTATTATTTGTTTGGTTGTTTTTGCTGCTGTTCTTGATTGATTGATTTATATATTATTTCTTAAGGCTTTGTGATATTATTATCATGCCCCCCCCCCCCCCTCTTTTTTTTAAAGTCAGAAGAGAGACTGTAGGACTGTAGGTTATTGGCCGTCCAGCACAAAAATTAATTTTCTTTTCTTTTTTTTCTAATATTTTAAAATTTTTGTTAGGAAGACCATGATTTTGGTCTTCCAAAGTTAAGTCGTATTTTTTCATATATATATAACTAGAACTGTTTCTTATGTTGTGGAGTGAAGTTGTTTTGTTTTTGTTCTTTATCTACTGTTTAATTTTTTAAACTCTGTATAATAATAACATGCCAATCTCTCTCCACCCACCAAAAAAAATAAATAAATAAATAAAACAGAGAGGAAAGACAGAAGAGAGATTGAAAGTGAAAGTTATCACCGTGCAACACAAAAGTTATGTATTTTCTTTTCTTCTTTAATGTTTCCATTTTTTAAAATTTTGTTCTTCAGTATTCTCTTGGTTTCAAAAATTCGTTTACTTCTCTGTTCTGGGGGGGGGGGGGGGGGGGGGGGGGGGCTGGGGTAATATTATTAAAAAGCCCTTTTTTAAACAAAACAACCAAGCAAGTACAGTAACTAAACCAAAAAAAAAAAAAAAAACAAGTTATAAATAAATGGAATTTTAAAAAACTTGCCTCTTCAACATATAGAAACAGTTCCATACAAAAATATACGGTTTTACTCTGGGAAGCTAAAATCTTGGAATCCCTAGCCTCTACCACTACCATAATAATAATAAAAATAAAAACAGTTCATTATGAACTTCATAGAGTTTGAGTTTGAAAATGTTATCAAACTGCCTAGAGTTGAAGTAGAACTACAACTACAAACGTCATTGTCATAGAGTAATGAAATAGGGTAGTCATAGCGACATTTTTAATTCTTGAACAAAGTTGGGCTCTATTTATATTAAGTTGCCTTCTGATTTCCTATATAATATATAAAGCTGAGATAGTAGAGTCAAAGTCTCTGTACTGCCTGCTGCCGTTGCTGTGATTTTCAAACATGAACACAAATCACACAGACAATATTATATTTGGAAATATTCTGTAATGGATTTCATTTCATTACAGTTACAGCACTAAGCTAAAAGAGTAAAAAACTTACTTTATGGCTTAAACTTTAGTGAACACATTCAGACTTATTAGGCTTAGGCTTAGGGCTCAAAATTAAAAAGTAAGTAAGGGCACGAGGACATGACCAATGACAAGACGTCTAAACAGTCGCCCAAAGTTGCATTCAATGATCAGGCCCAGGCAATACAAGAAGCAATTTTTAAAAAGCAACAACACGCATCTAGATAGATAGGACAACAAATTGAAACAAACATACTCACCTAATTCAGTAAGTTTTACTTCATCAAATTGAATGTTGAATGCACAAACCACAGTCCGACTAAGTTGTATCTTCGGTCCGCCCATAAAATAAACAAAACGAACGGAAGCGGAAGTAGGTCAAATTCCAGTAGAAAACTATCTCCAGTGTCTTTTTAATTCAGAAAAGTGAGTGGAGCAGGCACTTATGTTGGTAACAACAAGATATGAAGTGAATAGAAAAGTGCCAGAAGACAATAGAGAATAAAAAATTTTTCGCGGCGGTGGTGGGGTTTGAACCTGCGACCTTATTGGTACGACAACTCCGCCTGGCAGGTGAGAGCGTGGCTCTACCGTGTGAGCTATCCACGAACACAAAATATTCGTTTCAAACTCAAAGTCATTACTAGATCCCTCTCTCACCCACTTCTTGAGACCGCCGATTCGTTCGTACACCACCATCGCGAATAATTTTGACCAGCAGTTAAGCTTAATAGCCAATATTCTCAACACAAACATATAACATAGAAACGATTGAGACATTGAGTATGCTCCGGTGTATGGGGTGAATTTTTAATTCAGAAAAGTGAGTGGAGCAGGCACTTATGTTGGTAACAACAAGATATGAAGTGAATAGAAAAGTGCCAGAAGACAATAGAGAATAAAAAATTTTTCGCGGCGGTGGTGGGGTTTGAACCTGCGACCTTATTGGTACGACAACTCCGCCTGGCAGGTGAGAGCGTGGCTCTACCGTGTGAGCTATCCACGAACACAAAATATTCGTTTCAAACTCAAAGTCATTACTAGATCCCTCTCTCACCCACTTCTTGAGACCGCCGATTCGTTCGTACACCACCATCGCGAATAATTTTGACCAGCAGTTAAGCTTAATAGCCAATATTCTCAACACAAACATATAACATAGAAACGATTGAGACATTGAGTATGCTCCGGTGTATGGGGTGAATTTTTAATTCAGAAAAGTGAGTGGAGCAGGCACTTATGTTGGTAACAACAAGATATGAAGTGAATAGAAAAGTGCCAGAAGACAATAGAGAATAAAAAATTTTTCGCGGCGGTGGTGGGGTTTGAACCTGCGACCTTATTGGTACGACAACTCCGCCTGGCAGGTGAGAGCGTGGCTCTACCGTGTGAGCTATCCACGAACACAAAATATTCGTTTCAAACTCAAAGTCATTACTAGATCCCTCTCTCACCCACTTCTTGAGACCGCCGATTCGTTCGTACACCACCATCGCGAATAATTTTGACCAGCAGTTAAGCTTAATAGCCAATATTCTCAACACAAACATATAACATAGAAACGATTGAGACATTGAGTATGCTCCGGTGTATGGGGTGAATTTTTAATTCAGAAAAGTGAGTGGAGCAGGCACTTATGTTGGTAACAACAAGATATGAAGTGAATAGAAAAGAATTTAAAATTCACCCCATACACCGGAGCATACTCAATGTCTCAATCGTTTCTATGTTATATGTTTGTGTTGAGAATATTGGCTATTAAGCTTAACTGCTGGTCAAAATTATTCGCGATGGTGGTGTACGAACGAATCGGCGGTCTCAAGAAGTGGGTGAGAGAGGGATCTAGTAATGACTTTGAGTTTGAAACGAATATTTTGTGTTCGTGGATAGCTCACACGGTAGAGCCACGCTCTCACCTGCCAGGCGGAGTTGTCGTACCAATAAGGTCGCAGGTTCAAACCCCACACCGCCGCGAAAAATTTTTTATTCTCTATTGTCTTCTGGCACTTTTCTATTCACTTCATATCTTGTTGTTACCAACATAAGTGCCTGCTCCACTCACTTTTCTGAATTAAAAATTCACCCCATACACCGGAGCATACTCAATGTCTCAATCGTTTCTATGTTATATGTTTGTGTTGAGAATATTGGCTATTAAGCTTAACTGCTGGTCAAAATTATTCGCGATGGTGGTGTACGAACGAATCGGCGGTCTCAAGAAGTGGGTGAGAGAGGGATCTAGTAATGACTTTGAGTTTGAAACGAATATTTTGTGTTCGTGGATAGCTCACACGGTAGAGCCACGCTCTCACCTGCCAGGCGGAGTTGTCGTACCAATAAGGTCGCAGGTTCAAACCCCACCACCGCCGCGAAAAATTTTTTATTCTCTATTGTCTTCTGGCACTTTTCTATTCACTTCATATCTTGTTGTTACCAACATAAGTGCCTGCTCCACTCACTTTTCTGAATTAAAAATTCACCCCATACACCGGAGCATACTCAATGTCTCAATCGTTTCTATGTTATATGTTTGTGTTGAGAATATTGGCTATTAAGCTTAACTGCTGGTCAAAATTATTCGCGATGGTGGTGTACGAACGAATCGGCGGTCTCAAGAAGTGGGTGAGAGAGGGATCTAGTAATGACTTTGAGTTTGAAACGAATATTTTGTGTTCGTGGATAGCTCACACGGTAGAGCCACGCTCTCACCTGCCAGGCGGAGTTGTCGTACCAATAAGGTCGCAGGTTCAAACCCCACCACCGCCGCGAAAAATTTTTTATTCTCTATTGTCTTCTGGCACTTTTCTATTCACTTCATATCTTGTTATCTCCAGTGTCAAGAGATTGCCATAGCTCTGCCTGATTCAAACCCAGATTTTCTTTGCACCCAAGGGGCGCTACTCAACTTGTAGTCAAACGTTTTTAACAACTTAACTTATTTTTATCTGTCAACCAAAGGCAAATCGTTTTCAGACGAAAAAAACCTACATGGTTTTTGACAACTTAGCAATGTTGTCAGAAACCACCCATGGTTGTCAGATCACGTCAAAAAATCATATAGATGTTGTTAAAAACCATGCAATATAAGAGTATATATATATATATATATATATATATATATATATATATATATATATATATATATATATATATATATATTATATATAAAGGAATTTACCCAATGGAAACCGTACGGTGCTCTTATTGACTAACCAACCAGCGGCCTCGATGAGAAAAATATCCGCCATTGAGACGTTGGCTGGGAATCGCGTTACTATAGTAAACAAGCGCTGATCGGCCGTTCATGAAAACAAGTTGCTGCTCGCTCGTTGAACTCAAAATTATTCAAAACGATCTCTCTAAAATGATATAAATGTGACTTCTTAAGGTTTTCTTCACGGTCAAAACCACACAACATTCTATTAATGATTACGTCCGAGGCAAAAAGGAATATTGACAGGTCGACCGAGAGTTGAACTCGTTAGACGACAAACATCAATGCGAAGTGTAGCGAGAGTCAAGCTATTGTTTGTCTTGTCCTATTCTATATAGAGAAAAGGATAAATAGTATAGCCTCGTGTGTGAGTGGTAGCGTGTCATAGTCTTGTTTTTAAATTGTTTCTGTTGTTTATGCGTGTAGTGATGACTCTCTCACACTCAATTTCAATGCCGAAAGAGGAATTCCCGCACACAAGAAAGGGGAATTGGGGTGGTATTTGGCATACATATTGTATATTATCTAGTTCTAATAGATAACTGATTAGAATTATATTATGATATATAAACACAATGCCAAATACAATTCCGAAGTTTCCTTATTTCAAATGAAGTAAAGCTCCAAAACCTAATGGTAGTGATTGTAGTACTGAGTGTTAGTGAGGTGATGTGGTGTTGGTGGTGGTTGTAGTTGTAGTAGTAATAGTGATGATGATGTGGTGGTGGTGATGATTGTAGTTGTAGTAGTAGTGGTAGTGATGATGATGTGGTGGTGGTTGTAGTAGTAGTGGTAATGGTAATGATATGGTGGTGGTGGTGGTTATATATATATCATAGAATTAAACGAATAAAAATTAAACGGTAAATTCCTTGATATATATATATATATATATATATATATATATATATATATATATATATATATATATATATATATACAGTGTATACATATTATATATTAACATTGATAGGGCAAATGGCACAGGATTTCATCTGTTTCATTAGATTTTCTCTAATTTTATGAATTTCATTTACAAAGTAGCCAGAGAATGTTTTAACGTGATGTGGGATACTGCGGATTGAGAGCCGTTGAGAGAGTTGCAATCTATTAATAAAAAAAAATAAAAAAATAAAAAATTATTAGTTTATATTTTGATAAATTCATTCGTGACGAGTTTATAAAACGAAACTCTCTATTAACTTTATCTGCATCCGTTTTGTCACTAAACGGATGTTCCCGTGACCTTTCGCGCTTGCGCCGTAGATCGTTCTCCTTCATATTCACCTCTAGGTAAGGACATTTAGATCTGCAAAAACACCGGTAATATCATTTAGGAATCAGATATAGTAGTGATCATCTGGCCAAAACAAAGTTCTTATCCAAGAAGTTTAGAAAAGGCTAGTCTTTTTAGCGTATTATTGCATTTTCAGATATATTATTGACGTTAACCGGCTCTTACTTGTTTACGTTTCTATCTTTAGTTACCGGTTTTCTTTTTAGGTTTGACGAACTGACTGCAAAATTCACAATGTATGCTTGTGCAAGATTCGTCCAGCCTTCTGCCCGATGTGTGGTAAGTATTCTTTACTTTTCATCAGTCCGATACATATACAAATATTCATTGTTCTTGAGTTATGAACTCTAAATCAACTTTACTGGATATCCTCTGTATTACAATTGTGGGTTAGCACTCAGAGGTCAGTAGAGTTCACGGTCCACACACCCACTCAGATCGTTTGTCGTAAAAATGGGGAAAGCAATGCAGGTCTTTTCTGCGTAATGTTTGATTTTACGCATTTGATTTATAATTTTTGGGTGTTTGTTTCTCGCGATCGTATTTTTGACTGACCTCTGTTATGTTGACAAGTCGGTGCTCATTCATTATGACCTACTGTGACCTTGTTCATTTGCCGATCCAAAAGTGAAGTAAAAATGCTTTCACTTTCATAATCATGAATACAAAAATGTCAACACATTCCTGCAATAGAATATTGAATTACTCGAGTGGCTTTTGGGCATTTGAGATTTGAGATTGCCTTATCCCCAAACTGAACTCAGTCACTCAAAGCTTGAACTTAATGAACTGATAACGAAGTCGAAGTGCGCTCACGACTGACATCGGTATGCCTTCCCAAACAATTCTGTACAAATAGACACAATACTGATTTGTGTTTTAAAATCATTAGTAGGTTGCCTTTTCCCCTTTTACTTTTCGTGTCTATTCTTGTTTTGTGGTGTGTTACAGTTTGAAAACAAATGGCAGCATTTAAACTAATGACCTTCAAGTCAAGTGTCTTTTTGCCGTGCTCTGCCTCTAACTCTATCCTTTTACTTATTCACAGACTTGACTTATACTGCTCAGCAGTAATAAACCAATGACTATCCTTTTTTTCAGAACATGCATTCATCAATAATTCAGGACAGTTGCTCTGTCAGTACCCAACATTGTAGTTTTTTTTTAGTTTGAGATTAATTCAATTTGTCTGAATCATAGTCATAAGTAATGCTTAGCAAATTATTGAGATCCATTCGATTTATTTTGTGCAGCTCACAGACTCACAGATCTTATTAGGACAAAACTGAAAATACTGCTTATAATTGATTGCAAGTGTCTAAGTTAACTTGCTATCTTTTCAATGGGGCAATGAGTTGTCTGGTTTTTAACTTTTATGACTATTTTCATAAAACTAAAACTGGGAAATGGGTGTATTTTATTTTAATCATTAATTTCACCGTCAGTGATTATTTGACAGTTTCCACATCCAGCTCCTGCATGGCCCACTATATGCCATTGCAGGCGTTTATATGTGGTACAGTAAATTCATTCTTGCTATGCGGTAGATTCAATCCATGTTCTCCCGCTCACCATGTCTGATACATTTATTGATATCCATTTTTATGCTTTGCTAACTTTTTCTACAAAGGAAGGATGTATCAATTTTTTTTTGTCCAGCTGAGAATGTGACAAGAATTTTTAAAATGCATTTTCTACTCGGTAATCAGTTATGCGAGTTTAATCAGACACCATTGGGGTTGCAGCTACAATGCCCCTATCAATGATACAAGATGAATATGTGTAGGAATACTTGTTCACATAGTCATGGAAGTAATGACATTTTCAGAAACATTGATCCGTCTTAAATGTCAGTTGCGATTATTATGAAATGCTCTTTTTTTTGGAGAATATTTGTGATACATTTATTTCATTGAGTCAACGCATCACTATTTTTCATTCTCTTTCTCCCCCCCTCTTGTGTTGAATAAAAATTTAAAGTTTAATGCATCTTCCACTCATAAGGTCCTGCTTAGCGTATTCATGATTATGCAGACGCTCAAGTGTGGTAGAGTAATATCATTCTTGTTATGTTGTTGGATCCACATATCAGGATTCTCCCACCCACCATGGTTAGGCGTTTTTTTATGAATTGGGTGCACAATTAATAATGAATAAATAGCATACCTAAGCGTGGATTCCTTGCTTTTGTCTGGGTAAATGTCATTTTTCTTTTCCTTTTACCTTCACTTGGTTCCTTTTTAAGATCCCGAAAGGAAGTTTTTGAAGGGCAAAGTTATAACATTTTTCTTTTTGACGAATGGAACTGTACACATTTTAATAAATTTGAGTTGGTTTCCACATAAAAGGTCCTGCTTGGTCGTCAAGATGCCATAGTCAGACACCCAGATGTGGTACAGTGAAGTCATTCTTGCTATGTGGTTAAATCCTCACTTGGATTTTCCCACCCACCATGTCTGATACAATTGTTGATTGTTTTTTAAATTATGATTTCTGCTGTTTCTGCAACTTGTTAAAAACTTCTAACGTATACGTTCTCATTTCTCACGAAAGGGAAATGCATTTTTTCTATTCTGATTTCAGGCTAAGAGGCATCCATCTCAATGTAATCTTAATTGTTCAAGTTTGATAGGTTTAGAGTAGATTTCTTTACTTTTTAACACAGGTGATTTAATTCAGGCGTTCTCTCCGTGTTTTAACTGGGAAATCTATGTTGCATTTAGATATGTCATCCACCCACTGTGATTATGATGGGTTTTTTTTCCCCGTCATATCCACACATGAAGAAAAGGTCATTTCTAAAGCCAATTTTATCCGAATCACAGTATTTAGGTGTTTTTTTCCTGAAATAAAGGATCCTACCAGGGGCTGGAATTGTGAGGTGCCATCAGGGGTCTGGCTAAATGTGATTTTACTTTTTCTTTTGCCTCCACTAAGTCCCTTTAAATTCCCAAAAGGAACTTTGGGGGGGGGGGGGGGGGGGGGGGCAAAATTATAGCATTTATTTAATTTTTTGGAAGGATGGAAATTTTCACAAATTTGAATTCATTCCACATAAAAGGTCCTGCTTGGTCCTCAACATGCCATAGTCAGACACCCAGATGTGGTACAGTGAAGTCATTCTTGCTATGTGGTTGAATCTTCATTAGGATTTTCCCACCCACCATGTCTGATACAATTGTTTCTGCTATTTCCTAATTTATCTTTCCCTGGAAAGGGAAATGCACTTTCACATTCCAGAACTTGGTCCTTGAATACAAATACTGAGAATTGAGGTGACTTTAAGTTACATTCAGATTTTAGGCTAAGAAATAACCATCTCATCATAATCTTGAGTTCGATAGGTGTTGAAGTTATATGACCATTTATTTTGTATTTAATCATATTTTTTTTTCAACATTAAGTCAGTCATTTATGTTGCAATTCTGTACTTTCCAACAGGGACTGTGATTATGATGACATTTTTTTTCCCCGTCTTATCCACATATGACGATTAAAGCGATTGATAAAGCCAATTTTGTCTGAATCACAGTTAACTGTTTGGAATCAGTATTCTGGACTGGTATTTCTGAGTCAGTGGTTGATGCGGACAGCTTACTTGTTCTTCAACTCCATCTCTTTCCCTCCTAATTATCCCTATTTGCCTGGGTGGGGATCCTGACCTCCCATAGTGGGCAGGGAGGTACATACTGTGTCTTCTATCCCCTTATATCTGTTTTCCAACAAGCTTTCTGTCTTTGCCTTGGAATGAGGTTACTTGGTTTTGTCCTGGCCCTCGTCGGAGTCCTGGCTGAGAGGGAAACATGATATTGAGATGATATTTTTTTTTCTTGTAAACCTTCTCTCTGTTATGTATTATTATATTTATTTTTAATGTATAATGTAAACATTTGAGTGTATTCCTCTTTGTTGGATTTTGTGCTTGTGTACAGATGAGACATAGGTGATCTCAAACTAAATACATTGGTGATATACTCTTGGAATCCACATCTGATCCCTATTTGTTCCCATTTCCCTTTGTCTTCCTTTCTCTTGGGTGCTTTAATTGTAATTCTAGAACTTTTACTATCCCATTTTCTTCCTTTTTACTGGCGCTGATATAACCTAAATGTGTTGCAAGCGCCGTAAAACCCTTAAAAACAACAAACATCCCTATTTGCCTATGGGAGGTTTTTTTTTTGTAATGGAATGGCAATTTAAAAAGAATAATGTATGTCATAGTCATTGCAAATTTTATTGATTTACCATTTACCACGGTGTTGCTGTTACTGTTAAAAAGGCATATATATTTGGCGGTATGAAATTGATCAGATTGTTAAATATAAGTAATATTGCATTTATGATGACTTACTTTTTCTTCCCCATCATATCAATACATGAATTTGAATCATTATTCTGCCTTATGCATTACTTATTCCTCTTTGCATCTTGATGGCACCATAGGACAAAGCATTGTGCAGGTACATTTGTACATGCTTTTCTATAATTTTTTGAATTGGCAATGCAATGCAACATTGCAAGACTCCATTTTCTTTCTTTAACATAAGAGTGACCTGACTTGTTTGACATCTAAAGGAGTATCAACTGTGATTATGATGACTTACTTTTTTCCCCGTCTTATCCATAAATGAGGATGAATTGCTATTCAAAGCCTATTTTGTCTGAATCACTGCTTGCTCTTGGTGCCATACATTTTAATAGTGCAAGCTGGTCAACTCTTGTGTCTGCCTCTTTTATTCCCTCCTCCTGCTTATATTATATACTTTGCTTATTCCTCTTTGAACCTACATGAGCTTAGGGCATAACATTTGTACAGTTGTAACTAGTTTATAATTTTTTTGAATTTGTGATGCAATGGATGCAGAAACTGCACCTTTTTATGAACTCACATTTGTAACTACTGTGGAATCTCAGTAATTGAACACCGCAGGACCCGATTGCTTGGTTGACTATGCGGATTCCTCTATAACTTTGTTTAACTTCAGAGTATCAACTGTGATTATGATGACTTACTTTTTTCCCCATCTTATCCACACATGAAGATGAATCGCTGTTTAAAGCCAATTTTGTCTGAATCACACCTTGCCTTGTTCTTGGTTCATTGGTTTTTGAATGGGCAAGTTGGCCAATTCTTGTTTCTGCCTGTATTATTCCCACATCCTTCCTTTCCATCTCTTTTCACCTTGATGAGCATTGTCATATCATTTGTACAGTTTTTAAAAATTTGCAATGCAATGTTACAGGGCTGCTCTCTCCTCTTAAATAAGAGTGACCGTAACTGTTTTCTAAGAGTATCAACTGTGATTATGATGACTTTATTTTTTCCCCGTCTTATCCAGACATGAAGATAAATCGCTATTTAAAGCCAATTTTGTCTGAATCACAACTTGCCTTGTTCTTGGTGCCTTGATTTTTGAATGGGCAAGTTGGCCAATTCTTGTTTATGCCTATATTAATCCCACATCCTGCCTTTACTTCTCTTTTCACCTTGATGAGCATTGTCATATCATTTGTATAGTTTTAAAAAATTTGCAATGCAATGTTACAGGGCTGCTCTCTCCTCTTAAATAAGAGTGACCTTAATTGTTTTCTAAGAGTATCAACTGTGATTATGATGACTTTATTTTTTCCCCGTCTTATCCAGACATGAAGATGAATCGCTATTTAAAGCCAATTTTGTCTGAATCACAACTTGCCTTGTTCTTGGTGCCTTGATTTTTGAATGGGCAAGTTGGCCAATTCTTGTTTATGCCTATATTATTCCCACATCCTGCCTTTACTTCTCTTTTCACCTTGATGAGCATTGTCATATCATTTGTATAGTTAAAAGAAATTTGCAATGCAATGTTACAGTACTGCTCTCTCCCCTTACATAAGGGTGACCTTACTTGTTTGATTTCTAAGGGTATTTATTGTGATTATGATGACTTTATTTTTTCCCCGTCTTATCCACAAATGAAGATGAATCGCTATTTAAAGCCAATTTTGTCTGAATCACAACTTACTTTGTTCTTGGTGCCATAATTTTTTAAAGTGGAAGCAGGTTGTATCTTATTTCTGCCTATATTCCCACAGCGTGCCTTACATCTTACATACTACTCACTCTTTGCACCAGTATGGTGGCTTTCCTCGGATATACGTAAATACGCAATTTGTTATTGGTGTCAAGAGAGGGAATTTACTCTTTTTAGAAAAGATTCCCTAAATCATGTGTACTGGAAGTGAGAGTTATTGTTTGGAACAAACTGGTACCTTTTCCACTCTCCAGAAGTTAGCTAGATAGAGTATCAATGAAATTTAATTTATCATCTCAATTGCTCTAAAAGTTGGGGCTAAAGCGGTTAAAATTGTGCTTACAGACAGTTGTTCAAAGTTTCCTCGTGTTGACCAAGCGTTAATTTTAAATCTCATGAATATAGATATAAGGTTTGTCTTTAAAATTGTTTTAAGGAAAGGGCAATTCATTAAACGTTACATACCCTATATCTCTACTGTTAATAATGGATGTGCACAAGTAGTAGTAATATAATATATGAAGCTATATTTTATGTTATGATTTTGTTTGAGTTTGAACAATGGACCGATAAATTTTCCTCCTGGCAGGTAAAGCATTCGTAAATATGCACACGTTTCATCATTTTGGACTTGACAATGCAGTTCTATTTCTGAGTGACCTTACTCGTTTGATTTCTAAACGTATCAACTGTGACTATGATGATCTGGTTTTTCCCACCTCATCCACTCATAATATAATGGTACTCAAAGCCAACTTTGTCAGGATCACAACTTTTCGGAAAAGGCATATTGTTTCCATTTTTGTTATTTTTTAGTTTTGAGATTCACCGCTGACATTTTCTTTAAGGTCTTAACAGACATGCTGAATCTTACGAATTTGTTCGTAATTTTACAAATTTTAGACAAATATCATGGCCAAATACTAAATTTTATGGAAAATTACGAATTTTTAATTCTTAATAATACTTCATAATAATAATA
Organism: Berghia stephanieae; assembly: GCF_034508935.2. NCBI lineage: Eukaryota > Metazoa > Mollusca > Gastropoda > Nudibranchia > Aeolidiidae > Berghia > Berghia stephanieae. The sequence goes on from NC_088371.1 coordinate 11,858,376, forward strand.
ATGATAAGAAGTAGAACTACTACTACTACTACTACTACTACTACTACTACTACTAGTACTACTACTACTACTACTACTACTACTACTACAATAATAATGATAAGAATAAGAGTTACTACTACTATTACTACTATAAAAATGATAATATTGTGGTTGTTCGTACACAATTTTAGAAATTACGAATTTCATTGTCAAATTACTAAAAATTGACATAAAAATTACTAAATTTGAAGTTTTCAATTTGGCATGTCTGTCTTAATCTGGTTTGTCTTGATTTCAAAGTATGAGAATATTTTCTGATGAGAGTGGTGGAAGAAGCAAATTTGAAAAAGGTTCTCTTTTCCAGCATTTATAATCATAGCTCTGGATTACTCGTTCCCCGCTGTTCTTTTTCTTTAATATGAGTGACTAAATTGTTCGACCTCTAAACTAGTATCAACTGTGATTGTGATGACTTACTTTTTTCCCCGTCTTATCCACAAATGAAGATGTCTTGCTATTCAAAGCCAATTTTGTCTGAATCACAGCTCTGGGCAGGACTTTTTTCATTAATGGTTTCGTTTTTATTTGAATTATTTCCTCGAGGTGATGCATATTTGTAAATTTTCGTTTAAATGTTTTTATTTTTTATGTTTCAGGCTACCCTAGGCAGAAGTGCTGCTAGGCCTCTTGGGACTGCTGCTGTACCCAGACAGGAGGTAAGGTTTCTCACTGCATTGAGTGTTAAACTGTTCTGATTCTCTTATTTAATCGAATTAAATTGCACTCCTTTGCCGTTTTCTCTTATTCTTGAGAGGAAACCTTTCCCTTGGGTGCTATATTACAGCTGTGAATAATGCAACTTGACATCCCGTCGAGAATGATGTGTTGTTTACAGTAACATTGAAAACACAATTTACGGTTATGCTTTGTGGATTTGTCGTAGGAAATTTATTTTATGCTATGGAAACTCTTATTTGAAAACGCGCCAGTACGAAGAAATCAACCCCATTATTCAGTGTTCCAATTTACAGATTCCATCAGATGGAATGTTCTATCAAGAAGCGACGCATGTTGCAATTGGGATAGCTTTAATAGTAATTGTAATGAATGTAAGAATTGATGAGTTTACTCTCTGTTTATCTAGAATTGTGCCATGTTTTTCATAATATTTAATATAAAATGCGTGTCGCCGTTCTATCATATGTAAATAGAATGAGTGTAGTGACAATCATACATTTATACATATTTAATGTCTTTGTAGTCTTGTCATTTTTTATATGATCCTGCATTTGTATTTATAGATGGATTGTACAATGGAATGTGCATAAAGTCAACACTTTTTGTTAGCCCCAAGTTTTCTGTTAAGTGTGTTCCATTGATAATGATAAAAGTCAGCCTTTCAGGTCCGGTATTGTTGGCTTTATCGGGATTCCACTGTAGTTTTTAAAATTAAAATTGACAAATTTATCTTTTTAGACACTATGCTCCCCTAGTGGTCCATTATGATGTTGTTTTTTGTTGATACAGAATGTTGTATGCACTCCGTTGCCGTTTCCTCTTAGTTTTAAGTGGAGACCTTTCCCTTGGGTGCCAAATTATTGCTGTTAACGATTTGACAGTATCTCTTGTTGTGAATGCTGCTTTTTGTTTACAGTTACATTGATGTTTGGTCAGTTTCCTTTACGGTGGTCTTCTCATGTACTATGCTCCCCTAGTGGTCCATTATGATGTTGTTTTTTGTTGTTGTATGCACTCCTTTGCCGTTTCCTCTTAGTTTTAAGTGGAGACCTTTCCCTTGGGTGCCAAATTATTGCTGTTAACGATTTGACAGTATCTCTTGTTGTGAATGCTGCTTTTTGTTTACAGTGACATTAATGTTTGGTCAGTTTCCTTTACGGTGGCCTTCTCATGTAAGACTTGTTTTAGTTGATTTTTTTTTCCCTCTTATTTTCAGCCCAGTGCAACTAGCGGCACTCTATCAGCATACAGTGGCATCAGTGGTCTGAGCCTCGCCCCTAAACAGCCCAGCATCTCCTCACTTTTGAGCCAGGTATTATATGATCTAATCTATATTTTATTAAACTCTTTATTCACAATTTCTTCCCCCTTAGTACTACTATTTCATTAATGCTATTCAAGATACTTAAGGCAGATATTTTAATCTACTGTTTGTTAATATTATTGCATGAGAAGTTTCAAAATATAATTTCCACCACTTGCTACCAAATGGAAAAATAAATTTTTCATATGGGTTCCTCTGATAGTGATGACCGCATTTTTCCCCGTCTTATCGACAAATGAAGAGAAGTTAGCTTTTATGCCAGATTTGTCTGAATCAGAGGACACCAAGGATCCATGATGCATGCGACTTAACTGGGGCATTAACTGATGTTGCATTGGTGGGTGACAGTCTATGTGGCAATTGAATTCCCCCTAGGACGGAAAGTGTTGACCTCCTGTGGGCTGCTAGTGTATTTTTCCCTATTTCATAGTCTATTTCTTTTATCATCTCTATGTTATTTTACTTTTTCTGGTGTCTTTGTATCTTTGTGTTTCATTGAGCTCTGCCTGGTGTCTTTCTTCTTGAGAAGGATGCAGATGAATTTTTTTTTTTTTTTTTTTGGAGTGATATTTTTTTCTTTGTAAATCATTTCTCCATTATATTAATTATCTGTTACGTCAATGGGAAGCTGATTGGATTTACTCAATTTGAGACGAGAGGTGGTTCATGCCTCAATAGGGTTGATTGTTCATGATTTATGACCGCACGGCCAGTTCTTAGTATCTTGTTCGCCCGGTTATATTATTTTTAGGTGATGGATCACATTTCAATGTCCCTTTAGATCCTATGGTGATGTTCTTGGGACAAGCTGCTGAGGTTGCCTTGATCTAATGTGTTGCAAGTCGTGTGAAATATCTGAAAAATGAATCATATTAGAATAATCTTTGCTTCACACTCGAAAGGTACCTACTGCTGCACTATGTGGCCCTTGAGTAAGTTACCTTGCCCTAGCTCAATTTGCGGTGCTGCACTACGGCTGACAACTGGGTTATTACAGTCTTCCCTTGGAATAGACCTTGGAGACAGATTTCCCCCATCAGATGAATAAAGGGGATTTTATATTTTTATTTTGTTATAAGCCCATGTTGATTGCTCATTGATCGTTTTTTCTTTCTTTTTCTCCCTCATTTCAGGTCCGTACTTTCCAGACCAGTGCTGTCCAACGCGATATTGATCAAGCTGCCAAATACATTGGAGCTGGAGCTGCCACAGTAGGAGTTGCTGGATCAGGTAACATCTATTTTAATGATTGCCCATTTCACTAATGCTGGTTAAGTAAGGCAGGTGTTAAAGACTAATATTTGCTGTTTTTGTTGTTCAAGAGAATTCAAAATAAATTATTTTTCTCTCGCCAGAAATTCCCATAAAAGACAGGAAACTCAACTTTGGTTAATTTCAACATTTTCCCTTATTCCAAGGTGTTTTTTTTTTTTTTTTTTTTTTTTTCTCTCTTTCAAATTAATAATTTACATTGTGAAGTCCCCGGAGCTTGTGTTTTACATGAGAATGAGCACTGTTTAAATGTTTATTTTTGTTATTATTATCCGGAGTGTGGGTGGGGTTCCTACCTCCCATAGCGGGCAGGGAGGTACTTGCTGTGTCTTTTATCCCCTCTTATCTGTTTTCCAATTGCTTTCTGTGTTTGTCTTGGAATGAGATTGTTTGGTTTTGTCCTGACCTTGGTCAGAGTCCTTGGCTGAGAGGGAAACAGTCGAATGTATAGTTATAGTTTTGGAGATGATATTTTTTCCTTGTAAATCATCTCTCTGTTGTTATGCATTGTATTATGTTTAGTTTACACATTATATTATATGATTGGTAAACATTTGAGTGTGTTCCTCTTAATTGGTACCTGTGCTTGTGTCTGGATGAACTTTTAGTGATCTCAAACTAAGTACTTGTAGTGTGCTTTGGAATCTACACCTGTTTCTTTTTGAACCAATTCCCCTTTGTCTTCCCTTTTCTCGATGCTTTATTGTAATTCTATAATTTACTATCCCATTTTCTTTCTTTTTACTGGCGCTGATATGACCTTAATGTGTTGCAAGCGCCATAAAACCCTTAAAAACAAAAACAAACATTGTCCGGAGTGGACTGTACCAATGTGCTGCTCTGAGATTGTTAGATTAAACAGCAGAGTTTGGAGAGATGTTTGTTTTATTCATAACATATAGATAGTTATTCATTGCTGCTTATCACAAATTTTTACACTTTTTATAAGTCATGAGTTATTCCAGTTTTAACAAGTTAGATATAAATATGCTAGTTTTCAACCATTTATGCAGGTCTCTCATAGTGGATATCCTGAAGTATCCAAGTGGAGCTTTGTCTAGTTACAATGATAAATTTTAATATCATCTACCATGTGTCATGTTACATCCTTCGTGTTAAGTGTTGCTGTTGGCTAAGGACCCTTTGTAAAGTGATTAGGGCATGTTTAGTGGACATTGTTCTATATAAAGGCTCGTTTTCCCCATCCCCTCCCACTCCTAAATTCTTGCGTCAAATTGTGCTTGAAAGATAGTTCTCTTCATTTAAAACTTTCCCCAAATTTAGTTACTGGGAAGTTGGCATCTTCCTTTTTACTTGTGTCCATGGAAACAAACACGCACACACTCAGCTTTTTAAAAGCTGGATCTAGTTAGTATTTTATCATTTTCCTTATTACATGTACCCCTGGATAACAACTTTTTCAAAGCTTAGCGACTTGATATTGAATTTTTTTTCTCTCTTTTCTCTTCAACAGGAGCTGGAATTGGAAGTGTATTTGGCAGTCTCGTCATAGGTTATGCCCGTAACCCATCTCTCAAGGGTCAGCTTTTCTCTTTTGCTCTTCTGGGATTCGCTCTGTCAGAGGCCATGGGTCTGTCCTGTCTTATGATGGCCTTCTTGTTGCTCTTCGCTTTCTAAGCAGCAGGGTTTCAAGTTTAGGGTCACTGTTAAATTAATCACATCACCATCGTAGATAAGATAATTGAGCAAGATTTATAGACTGAATCTGTTTTCATATTTATGCGAGATGATGCTGGCATTATTTGACCAAATTATTTTAGTACATGTAAATTTTTTTCCAATATAGTGTGCATGAGTGCGGTTGTTTGAGAGTGAGTGCATTTATATTTTGTAGGTTTCATGAGAGTATTTCTAATTGTGATTATGTGTCCCTCATATACCTAAAATTAGGACACAGACATGACTGACGTGATGACAAGACAGGAGTTTGAATCAGACCCTGGTTTACATCTTATGAAAATTGTGAGAATAAAAGATGGGGACATATATTTGTATGACTGTGTTACTGTTATTTCATTTGGAACAAATGTGATAAGGGACTGAATGATTTGTGTCAAGCCCATAACTCTGCCATGCATTCGTCTTTGTTCCTTTTTTTTTTTTAAATTAAAAAATGAAAATGAAATGGAACAAGCTAAGCTGTTACTGTTTTTGCTTGTTCCTGCTGAGATAATTTGGACATTTGAAATGGAACCGTTAGTGTGATTTATTGTACAAATATGTTCAGTCTGTCTTGGTCTAACTACTTGAGTAGAATGGGTTTGCTGAGGTCAGATGAATTAAATGGATTGAATAATTTAATTTAAACTTGTTAAAGGCTTTATTCTTTAATAGGCATGATTTCCCTCCAATGACAAAATGATGCAATTTTTTGTCCTTTGCAGTCACTCAGATCTGCCAATTCTCCTGATTAAATTGGAAATTCCAGATTTCCCTAATGTCCATGTTTTCCCCAAGCTTTTAAATTATCCTATCGTGACATCTTCATTTAAAACTTTTCCCAAATTTAGTTACTGGGAAGTTGGCAAGTCTGGTCACAGTTCAGTTTTAATTTTTCAGCCGAAGCAAGCTGTCCGCTTGTGCTGTGTTACTGCATCACTTTGTCTTTGGGTAGTGTGAAAGTTTTTGTCTGTTTTATCAATTTTGCTGATTAACCCATAGAGGCCCGGTGTTTACTAAAAAAATTCCGCTGAGGCCCAGTGTAAGGGGCATAACTCTTAACAAAAAATACCAACACAAAGTTAAAAAATTATTAAACGAGAACCAAATGACATAAAATTATAATTTTAATTCCTTTTTATAGCCAGATAAATTTGCTTTCGAATGATATATAACATGACATGTTTTGATTTCAATAAATTGGGAAAAAAAATATTAAAAAAAAAAAACTTGTTCCCCGCACCCCCATCCCCGTCATTTTCGTCAATCTCGGACTCCGATTCAGTGTTCGAATCACCTTGATCGGGTGCTAACGCCTCGTCTTGTCCATCCCCACCATCGTTTACATCTTCTTTTTCTAGTTCGATATTGCTTTCATTTCCAAAATCCTCTTCATCGTCTACACCACTCTCCAAAACATCATTTCTAGCGCCACGCAACAAACTAGTGAGGTACGGGAATGCCATTTTTCTGAATTCGATTACTCACTTGCTATCAACTATATAAACGTGCGGTATAAAGGAAACGGAAATAGAACGATCGCATTACGTTTACAATGTTTCCGGTTTAGAATAAAACGAAGTGATTCGTTGCAATAACAAAGTAAACATGATCCATTTTTTCTCGGGGGCCGCGGGCGATGACGGGCGATGCGGGCCTCAACAGTCGCGGGCGACTCCAGGGGAAGCGGGCCTCTATGATTAACATCGGCTTGGGTGCTTTAAAAGTAAATCTAGAATTTTTTAACTATCCCATTTTCTTCCCTTTCCTGGCGCTGATATAACCTAAATGTGTTGCAAGCGTCATAAAGCCCTAAAGCTTAAAAACAAGCAATTAAAAAAATGACTTTTTATCTTACTTTTGACCCCTTGTAGCCGAATTCTGGTCTGTCACAAATGCCCGATGTGGAAGGCTTAAGGCAGTCCTGGGTGGGGTTCCTGACCTCCCATATTGGGCAGGGGGTACTTGCTGTCTTATTTCCCCCTGTATCTGTTTTCCTATTGCATTCTGTCTTGGAATGAGATTACAATGTTTTGTTCTTCTCTGGGTGGGGTTCCTTACCTCCCATAGTGGGCAGGGAGGCACTTACAGTCTTCTGTCCCCCTTTATCTTTCCAAAATGCTTCGTCTTGGGATGAAATTACTTGGTTTTGTCTTGGCACTGGGTGGGAGGGAAACAGTCAAATGTAGTTAGTTTTGGGAGATATTTTTTTCTGTTATGTTTTATTTACAGAATATATATGATTTGTAAACATTTGAGTGTTTTCCTCTTGGTGGGGACCTGTGCTTGTGTCTGAATGAGACATTTAGTGATCTCAAACTAAGTACACTTGACTTGATGGTGTGCTTTTGGACTTGGAATCTACATCTGTTCCCTATTCGAACAAATTCCCCTTTGTCTTGCTTATTCTTGGGTGCTTTAATTATAATTCTATAACATTTTACTAACCCATTTTCTTCCTTTTTTACTGGCGCTGATGTGACCTTAATGTGTTGTAAGCGCCGTAAGACCCTCAAAAAACAAGTTTTGTTCTGACCCTGGTCGGAGTCCTTGGCTGGGAGGGAAACGCTTGACTATAGTTATAGTTTTGGGAGGTGATTTCATTTTCCTTGTGAATCATGTTATTTATTCTTTTTTTGTTTGTTTTCTTTTAACTTTAACATGATTTGTTAACATTTGAGTGTATTCCTTTTAGCGGGATCTTGTGCTGGTGTCTTCGTGAAACATTTAGGTGCGGGTGGTTGGATGGGAGCATCACCCTTGAATCGTATACCTATGATGTTCGCATGGGTGTACGATCCGATAGTGATGTCGTTTCTTCTTCTCTTTACTAGCCTATCCTGCTTCTTTGGTTTGTGATTGTATTTTTGACGGGGATATTTTTTTCCTGTAAATCCTCTGCCTGTTTGTTCTTGGTTATTTATAATTTAGCTTATGATATCTTTAGGTTATGCTTTTGATTGACATTTGTACTATTTTTGTTGGATTGCTTGTTTTTTTGTTTCAGCGGTCTCTCATATAACCTCACTTGTGTTGGAAGAGACCTAAAGCAACAAACAAACAAAAAAAAACAAAAAAACATTTAGGTAATCTCACTGATAGTGTGCTCTTGGAATCTACATCTGTTCCCTATTTGTACCATTCCCCTTTGTCTTACTTTTTCCTCCAGTCCTTTTAATTGTACGTCTAGAATGTTTATACTATCCAATTTTCATCCTTTTTACTGGCGCTGATCTGACCTAAATGTGTTGCAAGCGCCTTAAAACCCTTATTAGGGCAGGTCACCACTTGCTGTCTTCTATCCCGTTAATCTCCTTTCCATTTCCATGTTTCTCTCTTTGTTCTGGATTGGGATTTTTTTTCTGGTCCTTGGCGGGTATCATTCGCTGGGAGGCACTCAGTCAAATGTATAGTGCCTTTTTTGAGACGGTCTTTTCATTGTAAATCATCTCTGTTGCTGTTATATGGTCATCAGTCTTGAATTTTGTACATTGTGAACATTTAAGTGTATCCTTCATAGTGGGGTCCTTTGCTTCTGCCTGGATGAGGTAATGTCCAAATGGGCACATCGGTAGATTGATCCTGGAATCTTCAGTTCCCTATTTGAATTGGTCCCCTTTGTCTTCTTCTTTGGGGCTTTTAAATTCAGATCTACTTTTCCTTTATCTTCCTTTTAATGGCGCAGTAAAGCTCAAGCGCTTAACAGTATTAACAGTAATGTGGCAACTTTCACACAAACATGCAGTAATGTAGCAACTTTCATGCAAAGCAATCTAATTCTAATGTTGATATTAAGGTTTTTAAAAGAATTCTGCATCATAACTGTTTATATCTTAAAAATGAAAAGAAAAATCCCTTAATTCATCCCATAGGGGAATTTGTCTCTAGGGCCTATTCCAAGGGAAGTCTGGAATAACCCAGGCATCAGCTGCAATTTGAGCTAGGGCGAGGTGATTTGCTCAAGGCCACACAGCACAGCGGCGGGGTGATAGTGATAGAACTCTCTACCTTTCGGATACGAAGCAAAGACCGTACCGCTGAGGCACATTGTCTCTTTGATTTGTAGGGAGTTCCAGATAGGGTTGCTGATTGTTCAAAAGCGTGCTCGTCATTTTTGGCCCACAAGTATACTCCAGCACGGTCTCCTCGAACTCATTCGAATGTTCCGAATTTGTTCCTTATCATTCCATTCCTTCCTCAAACCAATTTTGGCCTCGAAAACGGGTTCCCTCGATCGAACTTACAGTGCAAACCATTTATGTATAACAGGCCTGGTTATAGGGATCGGGTATAAACTGGGATATTTCAAATCCCCGTTTTTTACCTCTGTCTGTCTCTATTAAAAATTATCGGTTATAGCATGGCCTCACTTGAACCAAATCGGCTATAATAGGAACAATGCCTTTTCACACGGGAACAATCAAGAAGAAAACTGCCTGAAGTCAAGTGGTTCCCACTTGTCTTTTTTTATTTCATTGGTGAATAATAAAGTTTGAAATAAATAAAGAAGAAAAAAAGAAAAAGTTATATCAAGATCATGGATGAAAGTTCGCCGGCATATGCCGGAAATTCCGGTTTTTTAGTAAATGTAATAATTGCTTCCGGCATTTTGACTCTTCTGCCGGCTTTATCATTATTGCACCACCGGAACGTTAACTTTTAATACGAAGAAATACCGATGTGTATTCTTTCAAAGGTGATAGTGATAATTGAACACTTGTGTCACTTTTCTTCCATACATTTGATCTGTTTACACATCAGCTGATGAGTCACATTTTGTACTAGTACTAGTGCTAGTACTATATTTATCTTTTCAGTTGGTTATTAAACGCTGGTTTTCACTATGACCTTTCACACCACTTTTGAAGATTTGCATTGAATTATGCATATAAGTATAAGCTTATTTTATACTTCAAATGGTCTCAGATCTCATTTAAGCTTCCAATTCTTGTTAAATAGAACTTGTCAAGTGAAAATAAAATAGAACCAACATCTTTGACAATGAAGCCTTCAATCAAGGACTGTATTGCCAATAAACGTAAACATAAATGGGTTATTTCCCTTTATAATGCAACTGAAAATACTTTATTATGATTGTACATTTATAATATTTTTTTCTTTAATATTTTGTATGAGTCTAATTTTTAAAATTATTATTATTAAAATGGGGAGCTGTAAGAACGCTGTAGGTTTTTTTAAAAATGCACTAAGACTATTTTTAGGGTATTCAACTTGTATATCACATAGGTGGGTATTTTCCCATTTTTGAACCAAAAGTAGTAGTAGTAGTTGTCACCACTGCTATAACCACCATCACAGCATTGACACTGCCACAACCACTACCACCACATCATCATTATCATCACGACTACTAGAGCATCATCACTACTACATCCTATACCAACACTAGCATCAAAACAAGTATCGTGGTTGGGGTCTCTTGATCACTTCTTTAGGGTGTTTCGAATTGTAATAGTAATAGTAATAGCCCTTGGTATTGCAATTTCTGAGCCTTTTATTACTAATACAAATTCAAAGTGATGGCTTATCTTGGTGTCTCCATAAATCAGGTAATACTGTAATCACTAGAGTTTGCTTCGAATGAGTGTTTAAATGATGATCATTTTGCTTTGGGTTTGGTGTTAGCTTATATAAATTTGTTCAATCATGCAGACTAAATACTTTTTCTTTTTGCTTAAAGGGTCAGTTAGGTCATAGAATTAATGTAAATTTCACTCTGGAGGTTGGCACTCAACCGGGGAGTCGTAGATCGCAACAAAATTAAATTAGCATCTTTTTCAGGCAAACCGGCTTCACCGGTCTGTCTTTCAGGCAAATTGATCTAGATCTATACATGTATTAGAATTTACATTACATTGCGCACGATCCCTGTCGCATGCAGTTTTTGGCAAGGGAGGTAATCGATGTATCAGATCACTTGAAAAAGTGCTTATTTGTCTTGTATTTCTGATGTGACAGGGGTCGGCTATACTAATACTATAACAGGACTTTTGCTCTGGTCCCACCATCCCTGTTATATCAGGTTTCCACTGTATTTCACCCGGCCACATTAAAAAAACATTTGTTTAATGCATCGGGTGATTTCGACCACTGGTGATTTACTAATGGCATTGGCGGTTCCGTATATGTTTCTTGTGTGAATTTATCTGCAATGCATGTGTATGCAATACAGACACACAGCCACTTCCTCTTACACACCCCATCGCCGTTTCCAGGGTGTCCAGCGAGGTCGGATAAAGTCGGATTTTTTACCTTAAGGTCGGATTGGTAGGAAAAAGTCGGATAATTGCACTGAGGTCGATTTTTTGCTGTGTCAAGCATTTTCCTCAAAACCAAAAATCACCATTATGTCTTAGTCATATTGACACCTGTAGTCAGTCTCTTGAAATTTGTGACGGTCCCGTTTTATGACGTCGGCAACAGAATGGCACAGATGTCACAATTGATACAGAAGACCAATGGTGTTCTTTGATTAGCGGTTGATGGTTGAAGGGAAGAGAGGGACAATGGTCTGGATTTTTTTCCCGTTAGGGACCTATTGCCTTTAATACACCCCCCCCCCTTCTCTCTGCTCTCTCTCTCTCTCTCCTCTCTCTCTCTCTTCTCTCTCACTCCCTCTCTCTCTCCCTCTCTCTCCTCTCTCTCTCTCTCTCTCTTCTCTCTCTCCTTCTCTCCTTTCTCTCTTTCTTATAATCATCTGGTTATACATGATAAAATTATTATTAGAATAAAGCAATGTGATTGGCTAATTTACTCTTCTTTCTTTTACCTTTGGCTATGGCTTAATTTGAGACACTAGTTTCGTAACAAAGATATTGTAGCCTGCTTTATGAAATAAAATCAAACAAAACACACTTTCTGGCCTTTTATTTGAAAGCAATTGTAGGCCTTTACATATGGAAAGGACAATTCATTAAATGTTAGAAAAGTAAATTTTGTCTAATAATAAGACTGGATTATACTACTTATAGTAATAATTAAATAATACTAATACAAGCTTGTTCCTGTTGTTTTTACACTTGCTTGTGTTTGATCGATAGACGGAGACATTTTCCTCTTTTAACAAATTGCCATTATCATCATTGAATAAAAAACACTCACCAAAACCACTACATCAACATCTCTACCACCACTACCATTACAACCACCACCACCACATCATCATCCCTACCACCACCACTACTACTACCAATAACACCACATCATCCCTACCACCACTACTACTACAACTACTACCACGTCATCATTCCTACCACAACTACTACAACCACCACCACATCATCAACCCTACTACAACCACCACAACAGCATCATCCCTACCACCACTACTACTACAACCACCATCACATCATCATCTCTAAGACCACACTACCACTACAATCACCACCACATCATCATCCCTACCACCACTACTATTACAACCACCACCACATCATCATCCCTACCACCACCACTACTACTACAAATAACACCACATCATCCCTACCACCACTACTACTACAAATAACACCACATCATCCCTACCACCACTACTACTACAAATAACACCACATCATCCCTACCACCACTACTACTACAACCACCACCACATCATCATCCCTACCACCACTACTACTACAACCACCACCACATCATCATCCCTACCACCACTACTACTACAACCACCACCACATCATCATCCCTACCACCACTACTACTACAACCACCACCACATCATCATCCCTACCACCACTACTACTACAACCACCACCACATCATCATCCCTACCACCACTACTACTACAACCACCACCACATCATCATCCCTACCACCACTACTACTACAACCACCACCACATCATCATCCCTACCACCACTACTACTACAACCACCACCACATCATCATCCCTACCACCACTACTACTACAACCACCACCTCACAATCATCCATACGACCACTACTACTACTACAATCACTACTACCACACCCTCCCTATCACCACTACTACTACAACCACCACATCATCATCCCTACTACAACCACCAAATGTTTAAATTACACTTTCAACTTTTGAAATTCCACCGAGTCGTGTTAGACATTGCTGCAATTTGCCACGATTTGCCCATTTTGGGAAATTTGCCAAAATTTGCGGAACGCCCTGATATTTGCGGCCGCACATTGCCATATGCGTCCGCAAAAAATGCAGATGACAGGGGTTAGTACAGTTTAGTGATAATTACTCATAAACGCGGATGGCAAAAACCAATAACTAAGACCTGAGTGACGTCACTTTCGAACAATCTATACTGCCGAGCCTCATTGTCCCCTGTTCCTTCCCATTAAGTCGTTTTGGCAAGGTCTGGTTTCCTCGAACTTTTCTTTGCAGGTCTGGAGGAGTTCGAGGAAACCATGCTGGATAATCACATGATTATCAGACTTTGATTTTGATCTAAGATTTCTGGTTGGGACCTAGAATTTATGCATGTCATTAAATATATCCAGGACAATCAAGAGTACAGTGATTTAATAACACTGTCATCTGCATTTTTTTGCCAAATTGGGACCTAAAATTTGCCCCCCCCCCCCCCCAATTTGCCAAAAAGACCAAAATTTGCCGAGGAGAACTAAGCGTTTCAGTAAAAATTAACACGCGATACAGAAAAAAAAATATATATATAAAAGACTTAATTAAGGAGGCTACATTTATTCATTTACACAATGTAAAGCGATTTATGCGCCCAAACTTTCAATCACACACACACACACACACACAAACGTACACTTTCAGTCACTCATCAAAGGCCTAGTTTTCTTTTACTACTCAAAAAAAAAAAAAAGAGGCATCGATAAACTTATTGTAGTAAAGGAAAACTGGTCCTTTGGTGTTGTTTTCTGTGAGTCTTCGCCTTCTGTAAAGAGAAAAACTTCGCTCAGCATCAGCTGACGAGCATGTTGAGAAGGCATACCGGGACGCCAATGCAGTGAGAGCTGGAACATAATCTGCCACAGACTTCCAAAATAGGGTCAGATCTATAATTCCAGTATCAGACTCTCTCACAGAACTGGGCCCCAGTTTTCAATATACGTCGTGAACTCATGCTGAGGATATCACAAAAATTGGGAATTGCAGTGTATGCAGATACACTGCGAGGCATGAGAGCAATATTTCTCAAGTTTCGCACTTTTATTTTCGTTATTTTGTTTTCTCTTCTTTTTTTTTTCCCCCAAAAAATTTGCCACGCGATTTGCCAATTTTCCCAAAATTTGCCACGATTTGCCAATTTTGGGAAATTTGCCAAAATTTGCGGATCGCCCTGATATTTGCGGCCGCAAAAAATGCAGCTGACACTGACAGATAACAATAGTACTAGTACAGATCATATATTCCATGTTTCTTAACGGGAAGCCTAATAAAAAACAAAACCTGATGCAGAACCCAAAGTCAATATTTAACTGGTGTTGTCCTCTCTACCTATGACTATGATATACAGTGCAACCCCGATGTAACGACATCCGTTATAGCGACATTCCCTGTATAACGACATGGTACTCAGGTCCCATTTTATTTTACTATATATCATTAGTAATAAAAACCCCTCTATAGCGACGTACATTTCAGCAAAACCCCTGTATAACGACATTTCTGGTCCGACAAACCTTGAAGGTGTTTGTCTACCATGAAATTGTTCGTAACTATTACAAGTGGTATCTTCCATTCTATGTTTGTTGTCTACTCGTAATAAGCCCAGAGCTAGTTCTTATTGTAGCCAATGAAAACGCTTCTTTTTCAGCCAATCAATAGTCACATTTGTACAACACCGCAGCCAATCAGAAGGCTCGCCTTTCACCAAGCAGAAGGCTCGCCTTTCACCCAATGAATGCCTGTGACAGGTCAACACTGGACTGTTTATAAATCCTTTGTCCACTCTCCATTCATTGCCGGTCCCAAGCCCGGATAAACTACAGAGGGAAAATGAAAAAGTATACATTCACTACACAAGACCCAAAACACCTCCTGATATACACACATAGGAAACCTCTCTGTAACGACATCCCTCTATAACGACACGTTTTCCCGGTCCCGACGATGTCGTTATATCGAGGTTGCACTGTATCTGTCCTTTTCAAAGGTCTTTTCCTTTTTGTACTTTCGAAACCTCAACCTTCCTTGTGGGTTGAGAGCATTGGGTTGTACCTAGTCACATGGGACAGCTACAAATACAAAAGACATATAGGGTTCCTGCGGCTTCCTTAAATTCAAGGACTCCTTGAAAACTTGATTTTGAAAGTACTTCGGAAATCTTGAAAGCTTCTTGAATTTCATTTTAGTAGAAAACTACATGGATTTTGCAAGATCATCACTACTGTACTACAAACACAAGGGTAATCCAACGTGAAGTGGAAATATTATAGGTATAGTAGTATGTGACAGTAAATAGTCCAAAGAGAATAAAGACACCGTTGCAACCAAAATAAAATACAAGCTTTGCGCTCGAAAGAGTGAAATCGAAAGTGGATCGAGAATCGAGAAGGCTGAGAACTCGGGCCGATTCGAAATCAGCTGATTGTACGGGAAAACTGACTGTTAGTAATTAGTAAAGGTCACTATGGATAAGATCCAAGTCTACCACTGACAGTGCTTTCCGCGTTGTAAAAATGACCATGGTA
Source organism: Berghia stephanieae (assembly GCF_034508935.2). Lineage (NCBI taxonomy): Eukaryota > Metazoa > Mollusca > Gastropoda > Nudibranchia > Aeolidiidae > Berghia > Berghia stephanieae. The sequence continues at coordinate 11,874,040 of NC_088371.1, forward strand.
GCGTTTGTTGCATAGACTGATTTTGGCGCATAACACCGGTTGTATCGTACTATAGAAAGATACTGTTGGTTGCGTAAAAATGATCCGTAGATCTCGAAATGAAATATGCAGCGCCTGATATTTTGAAAACTTTTTTTCAACTCCAGATAATCCGCGGATTAATAAAAATATGTCTGATTACACTGGCAGATTTTGTCAAGATAGTCTTCACAATAATTATCCGTCGGTAACCCAGCCGGTGGGGCTAGGCTTAAAAAGTATGTGTTTATGGATGCGTGTAATAGGACCATTAGATCATATCAGCGCCATGTATGTGTGTGTGTGTGTGTGTGTGTGTGTGTGTGTGTACGTGCGCGCGCGTGTGTAAACAGAAACATAAACAAATTAACCAACGAGAGAAAATAAAACAAAAATACGTGGAAGTGGAACTGGTGTTTTTAATTCTCTCGCATAGTATTTTCAATCCATTCTAGATATTCTGTGACACTGGAGAACGTCGGGGGTGCTCATTCGAACCTCTGCACATTTCATCGCCGCCCGAGAGTACTCCGCTGAGTGTTTGAATCCCTTCAATTTGACACAGCAAAGGTCCACCGGAATCCCCAAAACACGTGCTTTGTATTCGCTCTTTCACAGAAGGAGGTGGACCGACACATATTTTATCGATACCACCGGGCGAGATGCATTTTACAATAATGACATTCATCATGTGTAATTTGGTCGTCATTAAGTCCTTTTGGAAATCAATGACGCCCCATCCAGCCACGTCACAAGGGTCTCCGATCTTTGGGACACGCTTGGTCAATGGAAGGCACGCAGGCTTAATGTGCGGATGACGGGGCACGGGCGTTGGTAGCTTAATAAGAGCGACATCATTCATAGAGAGCAAGCGATAGTAATGTCTATGAACGAATACGTTTCCTGTTACAGTCACCTTATATATGATGGGCTCTTCTTTTAAGCAGTTGTTGACATCATGTGATCCCAACACGACCAAAATGTAAAGGGCGCGTGCATATCCTCTGTCGAACATGCAATGAGCTGCTGTTATAATCCACTGGTTTGAAATGAGAGTTCCCGTACATATAGAAGCACTGCTTCGAAACTTGATCTTTAAATAAACTGTCCACGGCCTGGAAAACGGGACGGCTTCTTCCCCACCGATAATATTCTCGTAACGATCACCGCAGTCGTAGCTTTCGTCGAATGGGTCGGAATTGAACGTTCTGACTGTTGACAAAAGCAGCCGCTGCTGATGTCCATTTGATAAACTCTCTTTTCGATATTCATTTCCAACTGGTTGAGTGTCTACTCGATGTCTTTGACGTTTTCCCACAGCGTTACCCGTTCGTACGGTCTGGAATATTGAGGTAAGAGTTGTTTACATTCATAAGTTATGTGTCTTGAAAATCAGGAGATTGTTATGATTTAATAAAATGAACTATCGTGATCAATGCCTTTGATACAATTTAATTCATAAAGAAGCATGATTCACTGCTAAAAACAATAAAGCTTTAACTTTAAGGTGATAATAATGACGTTGTAATTACTCACAATTATGATTTTCTTTTATGACAAATTTGATAATTTTGTCCACGGCCAGAATACTATAACGATGAAGGAACACAATTAACGAGTTATACCACGCTCCAGTATAAACTAATGAAAAGAACTTGACTTAAATCGAGGGAGGAAATACAGTTTAATAAAAGGAGCATCGAACACACAACTTTGATTTAATCCTACATGGATCGTTAAATATAGAGTAAAAATAAAAAACAAAAACAAAACAAACTACAACGAGTTTCACCCATCGCAAAAATGTCAATTGTCAACATCAACATTTCCACTGTCATTCAAAGAAGCAGAGGTCACTTCATTCCAAAAAGACTAATTTCATTTCGTATAATTTCTATAACAAAAGTAGTCCGTCAGAGCCATTCGGTCCATGGAGCCGGAGATTATCCCGGTTGCTGTAGCGTGAAACGGACAATAGCAATCGCTTGCTACCCTATGGATAGGACCTGGTCTATCGCAAAGTACTTTCCGCCAGATCTAACAAACCCATCTACATAATCACTGCTGGGTGGACAAGGAGGGTCAGAAAAAAATCTCAACTGCACTTGGGATCGATCTCGGTCCCTTTGCGTGTGAAGCGAGTGCTCTACCAACTAATCTATCCAGACCCCCTACTATAACAAAGTCACCAAGTAATTTACGTTTGTAAAACAATCGAAACGCTTGTAGTGATATGACTGAAACAACTCTCAGATGCAGATATATTGTATATAATATACAAATTGCATTCAACTTCATCTATTGATCAAGCAACTTATGCTTCAATGTTAAAAGCCCAAAACTATGGGTTACGCCAGTAAAAATGCTCGGTGGTAAGGACAACAAGCACAGTATTCTCCCTTATAGACACGAATGCTGCGTACCATACGGTGAATCATACTATTCTTATCCATATATTTTTTTTTAAAAAAGAAAGAACATTGCCATTAGCAGAGATGCGTTATACTTATTCCTTGAATGCCACGCTAACAAACACTGCCGTACTCTGACCCCCCCCCCTCCCCACCCCCGAAAAAAAAAGTTAAAAATAAAATAAAATAAAAAACCCGACCAACCAATACAAAACACCACCCCCCACACACAAAGACCAGCTATAAATCAAAAACAAAAAATATAATAACTAACGATTAAAAAAACCCAAACTAAACGAACAAAACAACAACCCCCCCCCCCCCCAAAAGGAAAAAAAACAAGAAAACAAACAACAACACGTTTTTCAAATTTTGCCCAGAAAACTCGCCATTCGAAAATGAAACAATGATCGACCCTCATAAAAACAAACAAAAACGCTTGGATGTCTAGATAGATTAATGGCAGTCGGGCATGACCCTCAGAGCGACAACTGTGACGACGATCCCTTTGCCCCTTTCAACATCAAACATAACAATTGGACACAGAAGCCTGGCCAATGCGACACACTCGATGATTTTATAACTACATCCAGTCGTCAGGTTAAGCGATGCAAGGTGCCACCCATCAAACGGAGTAATTTGACGAAGGAAGAGTGGTCCGTCATCCGCTCCCTCAGAAATAGAAAAGACATCATCATCAAACCGGCGGATAAAGGGGGAGCGGTTGTCGTCTGGGATGCAGAAACACATAAGAAGGAAGCCCAACGACAACTGGATAACACCTCTTATTACGCATCGGTCCCGTCTGATCTCACCATCAAACACAACGACATCGTGCACAAATCCATCAACACTTATCGAAGACAAGTTGGTGCCCAACAACTCCAAGATATTAACTCTGGCACCCAGCGAACTCGGCAATCCCTGTTTTTACATGCTCCCTAAAATACACAAAATGAAAAATGCCACGGATTTGCCCATTGGAAGACCCATCGTTTCGACCATTTCCTGCCCCACAGAAAAAAATCTCTCTCTTCCTTGACAGCTTCAAAAAAATCGTCATCAATCTTCCCACATATATTAAAGATACCAATCACGCCCTTCATCTATTCCGGGACATCAGCTTCACACAACCCGACAATAGATTCATATTTACGATGGACGTCCATAGCCTCTACACCTCCATTCCCCATCAAGAGGGATTACAAGCCATCCGATTCTTCATCGACAAACACCCATTACCCGAATTTAACGCCGATGCTATCATTCGACTTACAGAGTTAGTCTTGACTCTCTCAACTCTTTTGAATTCAACGGCCAATTTTTCCATCAGATCTCGGGAGTGGCCACGGGCACCAAAATGGGACCATCGCACGCCAATTTATTCATGGGCCACCTCGAGTTTAAATTTTTCTCCCAATACGACGGCCACCAACCAGCTTTTTATAAAAGATATATCGACGATTGCATCGGCGTTACCAACATGACTAAAATGCAACTTAACAAATTCTCACTGCCCTCAACAACTTCCATCCAGCAATAAAGTACAGTTATCAGATATCCACCACTCACGTAGCCTTCCTGGACATCGCAGTTTCTCTCACCCAAGGTGGACTCAAGACGTCTATCCACTACAAGGAAACGGGCAGTCACAGCTACCTTCTCTACCCGTCCTCACATCCCACCAAATGCAAGGATTCAATTCCATTTTCACAGCTACTAAGACTGAGACGTATCTGCCAGGATGATGAGGACTTCACGGTAGAAAAGGATAAAATGCTTGACTTTTCCGCAACCGCCATTATCCTGAATCCATATTAAAACATGCGGTTGACAAAATCCCAAACATCTCTAGGGAAGCTGCCATGAAACCAGTTGACAACAGTGACAGCAAAATAGACAGACCCATCCCAGTCATCACCAATCATCCACACAACAAGGAAGTCATCAAAATCTTAAAAACCAACTACCGTCAGATTCTTCAGGATCATGTAGAAACTAGGGATATATTCAACAAACCGCCGCTAATCGCCTACAGACGGGACCGTAATATGAGGGACATACTAGTTAGGAGCCGCTTGACGATGGATATGGCCGGTAATCAACGTAAGACGGAGCCTTGTGAACGTTGCAGATGCAGGACATGCCCACACTTATTCGTGGAAAATTCCATCAAATTCCCGGATAAAGTGTGGTACATCCGACACTCATTCACCTGCACGGATCGTAACCTAATTTACGCTATAATCTGCAAACGTTGCCACAAGACATACGTGGGGGAGAAAGTGGCAAGAGACTAAGCGACAGGTTTGGACAACATCTGCAGTCTATTTTAAACGACGAGGACAAACCTGTCGCCCACCACTTCAATGGGTCCAGTCATCGAGGATTGCACCACAACCAAATTGCCGTCCTTCAGTTCTGTCACACCACTAAACAACATAGAAAATATAGGGAGGCAGAACTGATATTAAAACTGAACACCCTTTCACCTCACGGCATGAACTCAACATTGGACCTAATCTAAATATTAGACTACCTTTGTCTCTTGCCCTCCCCCCCCCCCCCCCCCCCCCGGCCATCCATCGTCATTTCCTTTTATTATATATCAGTATCATTACAACTTTGACTACAACAACTACTACCACCACCACTACTACTACTACTACTACTACTACTACTACTACTACTACTACTACTACTACTACTACTACTACTACTACTACTACTACTACTGCTGCTGCTGCTACTACTACTACTACTACTAATACTACTACTACTACTACTACTACTACTACTACTACTACTACTACTACTACTACTACTACTACTACTACTAATAATAATAATAATAAAAATAACAATTATAATTATAATAATAATAATAAAAGTACTTACTGTTCCTTCTGCTACTGCTGCTGCCACTAATGATTATACTTAAACCGACATCCCTTATTTATTATTATTATTTTTTATATTTTTTTGGTATTTATTTTCAATTTCATTATATTTATTTTCCAACAATAGTCTTCACGTTTTTATATTTAATTTTATATTTCACTTTCTAAACTGCATTACACAGTTCCTCCCCGTCTCCCCTTTTTTCAATTAATTAATTGCACACTTTTTAGAAATATCTGGTATTCTATTTTAATTCGTGCTTCCTTACAAAGGATCATAATATTTCCTGCCAACCAATGTTTTGTTTATTCATCTTAATACGCCACTACCACATCATCTCATTCATCTGTGGTGTTTCAATCATCCTGTTTTGTTGATAAAGGGGAAACCCGAAACGTTCATTTGATCTGTTTTTGTAATTAAATTGAAGCTTACATTCAACTTCACGTTATTATTTATTTCTTCGAGCTTCGAGCAGTAACATTTACACTAAGTTTTATAAGCGTGTCTTTTTTTTCCTTCCTTTTAATTTTTTTTTTGTTTTTGTTTTTGATTGATTGTTCTGAATTTGTTAATAGAATTCATTACAACTTGTGTCTAATTATAAAACAATATTTAAAAAGAATCAATTCATTAATTCTCTCTCTCTCTCTCTCTCTCTCTCTCTCTCTCTCTCTCTCTCTCTCTCTCTCTCTCTCTCTCTCTCTCAGCCTCCCTTCTTTCTTCATTATGTTTATTGATATCCTTTGGTAGAGATAATAATTTAGGCTGATCGATTTAAGAAATGATTGTTTAAAGGCTAATTTAAATTTGCTTTGTTGATGGAATATGTTTTGCAATTGATTAAAGATTCTTATTTATAAGCTGCATCATCACAAGGTTGCAATAATACAGACACTAGCCGTGTTTGTTATGTAAAAACAAATACCACCTGGTCTTTTGGCCAAAAGTTTATCATAATAAATATCATAATAAACGTGTGAAAGAAAGAAAGGAAGAGAGAGAGAGAGAGAGAGAGAGAGAGAGAGAGAGAGAGAGAGAGAGAGAGAGAGAGAGAGAGAGAGAGAGAGAAAATAAGTAGGAGTGAAATATCAGTTCAATGTTAAGTTATCGTTTAACGTTATAACAAGTGTAACTAAATGACAAATTGCCATATTTATGGACAATAAAGATCTATATATATTATTATTATTATTATTATTATTATTATTATTATATATTATTATATTATTATTTATATTATTATTATTATTATTATTATTTATCTCTTGATATAGTGGGCGACATTATAGGAAATGACAATTCAATAAATTATATTTGCAAAAGGTCAGGATGTGTCTAATGATCAGAAGTGCTATAGGACTTTTAATATATTTAATAACTATGAATAGCTATGTTATAATTGCATTAGATTTGGGCTTGACTGACGGACCGGTAGATTTTCCTCCTTTTTGACAAATTGTCATTATCATCACCGGGGGACCTGTGCTTGTGTCAGGATGAAACATTTAGATAATCTCACTGATAGCGTGTTCTTCCTTTTTCTTGGATACTTTAATTGTAATTCTAGAACTTTTTACTAGATCCCATTATCCTCCTTTTTACTGGCGCTGATATGACCTTACATTTGTTGCAAGCGCCATGAAACCCTTAAAAACAAACAAATTCCTTTCTATTTCATGAACTAATTATGGGTTTTTATAAAAATTAATCGCAAGTTTTTTGCAAATTTTGCTGTTTTTAGCTTGCAAAATTTGGGATTTAATTGTGCAAAAAAACCGCCATGTCAGATTAAAGAAAAAAGTAACAAGCGCATTCTATACAGAATATTGTTCAGTAAAATAATGCCTTCAACACAGTGTTTAGTATTTATAGCTGTAATCAAAGCATTTCTTTACATTTTGTGATGTACAAGAGAAATCAGAACGAGAAAATTGTCAGTTGCATCGTAACGAATGTGACGATTTTACCATGGTTGGTAAGGGGAGGGTTAATGTCTGGTTATTAGGGTGAAGAATAATACAATTTCTTGCTTTGCAACCCCCCCCCCCCCCCCCCATCCCTAAAAAAATCTAAAAAAAAAAAGAAAAAAAGTTCGTATTTCTTATTATTGAAATCATGAATTCTTATTTCAGGGTCCAATTCACCCCGGTATAAATATCGATTTGAAGAGGTGGGTAACATAAATGACAAAAAGGTTGGATTTTTGTTTGTTTGTTCAACAAATGTCCATCCCAAATAATGATCGTGGTCGCAAATGCCGAGACTTTAGATGATTAATGTCTTCAGACTGGACACTAAAACTAAAATGTTTACTACAAAATGTGGCAGCCGGCCGGATCGCAGGTTGCCTAAGCCTACCCTAAGAGTTTATACAAACACACATTATCTAACAATAACAGCCACTACTACTACGACTACTACTACTACTACTACTACTACTACTACTACTACTACTACTACTACTACTACTACTTCTACTACTACTACTACTACTACTACTACTACTACTACTACTACTACTACTACTACTACTACTACTACGCAGCAGCAGAATCGTCATCGTCATTATCAGCAACAGTACTACTACTACTACTACTACTACTACTACTACTACTACTACTACTACTACTACTACTAGTAGTAGTAGTAGTAGTAGTAGTAGTACTGTTGATGATAATGACGATGACGATTCTGCTGCTGCTGCTTCTGCTACTGCTGCTGCTGCTGCTGCTGCTGCTGCTGCTGATGATGATGATGATGATGATGATGATGATGATGATGATGATGATGATGCTGTTGCTGCTGCTGATGATGATAATTATACATTGTTAGGGGAATAATCGCTCACCAGGCATAGCAAAAGCAAATGCATAAAATCAAATACTACGTGAACCTCCATGTTTTTTCGGAGTGCCCCAGGCTGATGTCACAATCAAGATGGTGGTGTAAGTGATGGTTTTGTGAGTCCGAAATTGTTCTTGTTATTTTCTAATCTCCAGTGATGAATCGTCATGTCTCTTTAATCATCTGTTATGAATAGAAACATGTTTTTGACGAAGTATACCTATCGGTCATAAATGGAACATTATTTACAATTACATAGCGCACTTCCACTGATTTACCATGGTCAATGCGCCTTACAATAATATTTCATTTATTCCCACCAGCAGGCCATATTGAAACATAATATTGTAACACAATATCCATTACTGTCCCCAGCACGCTATCCATTCACATCTGAGTCGAGTTGAGTGTGTAAAACGCCTTATTCAAGAACACGACGGAGTGGTCAAGAGTTTTATTATCCTAATATGATCACTAACAACGTCCAACATCGCATGGTCTTGCCGCTGGGCCACCGGTACCATAATTCCAATTTGATATGCCAGATTTTTATGCTCGAGTCTTGCCATTTCAAAACAATATATTCTTTTTTCTTTTCTTTTTTTTTAAATCCCCAGTCGAGAAACGCCTTGTTGTCTGGTACTATTCCATTTACTCATTTGCATACACTTGTTCAGGTTTCTATTGTGTACCAGAGCCAATGCCTGCTCTCAAATTTGTGGCAAATAAATTTAACTACTTTTAACCTGAGTCGAACACCGATAATCTTCCTATCATGGTTAGATACATAATTCATGATGTGTGCAGAGTTTGGCTTCATAATTACAATTTCTTTAAAAATGTCTAGTTTCTTATCATATGTAATTCGCCATCTTTGTTTGTTTATTTACTTGAAGTGCAGACAATGTCAATAACATAATTTTCAACTCATATACAAATGACGTCATTATTCTTCTTCTTCTCCTTCTTCTTCTTCTTCTTCTTCTTCTTCTTCTTCTTCTTCTTCTTCTTCTTCTTCTTCTTCTTCTTCTTCTTCTTCTTCTTCTTCTTCTTCTTGATGATGATGATACTATTACTACTACTACTACTACTACTACTACTACTACTACTACTACTACTACTACTACTACTACTACTACTACTACTACTACTACTACTACTACTACTACTAATATAATAATAATAATAATATAATATAATAATAATAATAATATATAATAATATAATAATAATAATAATTAATATAATAATAATAATAATAATAATAATAATAATAATAATAATAATAATAATAATAATAATAATAATAATAATAATACGTTTTGCTCTTCCCTTTTCTATTAAATTTATCAATTTCTTCAACAGAGGAATCCATGATTAAGAAAGTGTGTTGTTTACTTCGTGGTGCTTCTATAGATACCGTTCCGTCGATGCGGTGCGTTCAAGCCGTGTATTTAGTGAGAACTACTCTTAAAAATTGGCTGGCTAAAAACATTAAGAAAGATACCGTGTCATTGATGTTGTGTATTTTATGGAGGGATTTAGTGAGAACTACTCATAAAAATGGTTGACTAAAAACAATAACAAAGACGCCGTCCCGTTGAAGTCATGCGTCCTATAGATAGTATGCAGATGACGTCACTCAGGCCTTTGTTTTTGTTTTTGCCATCCGCGTTTGTGAGTTGTTCTCACTAAACTGTATTAACCTGACTATAAACGTCCATGGTTACACATAGTTTGTGTGTTGGTCCGTTATACTTCCGGATGGCAATGTTGTGAACTCCTTGGCGAAGCGCATTCTATCTATAGAGGGAGCAATAAAGGCCTTGGCATGTTATATTATATATATATATATATATATATATATATATATATATATATATATAATATATATATATATATATATATATATATTATAGAGAGATAGTATGCACTTGGCTAAGAGTTCACAACATTGCTATTCGGAAGTATAACGGACAAACACACAAAACTGTGAGTAACCATGATCGTTTATAGTCTGGTTAATACAGTTTAGTGAGAATTACTCAGAAACGCAGATGGCAAAAAACAATAACAAAGACCCGAGTGACATCATTTTCGAACTATCTATTGATAGTATGCGCTTGGCTAAGAAGCTCATAACATTGCCATCCGGAAGTATAACGGACCAACACACAAAGCTATGTGTAACCATGATCGTTTATAGTCAGGTCAGTACAGTCAAAGAGTGTGTAGGTTAACGTAGTGACCAAGAGCTCTCACTTCTCTTAACCGCAATGCTATTGTCGCGTGCCAGGCGAGACAGCGAGGTGGGTGTGCTCCGCGTGTATCATGCGCGCTCGGCTTACTGATACAATGAAGAAAATACGAGTAGAAGACGGAAGATCCGTGGCTTCACCAAATGCGGGAAGTGAGAGCTCTTGGTAACATAACAATCGTTACCTACACGCTCTTTGGTACAGTTTAGTGAGAATTACTCATAAACGCGGATGGCAAAAAACAATAACAAAGACCCGAGTGACGTCAACTTCGAGCTATTTATACTGACGTTTTCTATGATGTTTACCTGATGTGGTCTATGGAGGATCCGCATAAGTGTTTTATTTCTTAATGACATTGGTGCCATGCGTTAAGGCAAAATACTCACAACATCCGCCAGTCGGAGAGAGAATGAAATTGACGTCCACTCAGGTTTTAGATATTGTTTTATGCCATCCATGTTTATGAATATTTCTCACTAAATTGTATTAACCTGACTAGAACGTTTAAGGTTACACATAGTTTTGTGTGTTGATCCGTTAAATTTCCGGATGGCAATGTTGTGAGTTTCTTAGCGAAGCGCACAGCACCTATATTTTCCACCAGCGAGAACAGTCGAGAGAGTCGTATCGCCACTTCCACTGAGCTGTTGCTCAACAACCAAAAGTGGTTCCACTTGGAAATCGGTAACACCGACAGGCTTTCCCTCTCCGAGTGATAATGACAATGACAATCAGCTCCAAAACATTGAACTATTTTTGCATAAACAAATTCGATGAATTTGATTTTTAACAAGGTAACTGTGCTCATAGTAAATACCACAGCTTGATTCTTTCTGTAGAGTGTGGAACCAAATGGAACGTTGCTGGGCGGGTGTGACGTCGCACTTTTGTCCCTAGTTTGGGATTGAGACCTGTGTTCAGGCTATTTTGAAATGTACCTAAATAAACAGTTCGATATTTACACATGGTCAAATCTTATGTCTTACTGCTGCTGTTGCTGTTGGTATTATTACTGCTGATATTTTATGTGATGATGATGATGATGATGATGATGATGATGATGATGATGATGATGATGATGATGATGATGATGATGACGACGACACGACGACGACGATGATGATGATGATGATGATGATGATGATGATGATGATGATAATGACGATGACGACGACGACGATAATGATGATGACGATGATGATGATGATGATGACTGATGATGATGATGATGATGATGATGATGATGATGATGATGATGATGATGATGATGATGATGGTGGTGGTGGTGAATATGATGATGATGGAAATGATGACGATGATGATGATGATGATGGAAATGATGACGATGATGATGATGATGATGATGATGATGATGATGATGATGATGATGATGATGATGATGATGATGATGATGAACCACCCCTTTCTCCCCTCCACTCCCCAACATATTGGAGCACCAACATTTCACTTATAAAGGGAGTTAATCATAATGTAGTAAACTCACCAATGGAGTGACTTAAAAATTATTGGATTATCTCCCTTCACTTCCACAGCCAGGGGTTTGTTTCATTATAAAATAATCTGTATTTATTATTGTGCAATAAAAGACGTTGTTGCTGAAGTCACGTTTTCACGTTATTTAAGGAAATCCACTATTAATAAAAGACTTAAGCATTACAATTCTCTCTCTCACTCTCACACACTCTCTCTCTCTCTCCCCCCCCCCCTCCCCACCTCTCCCTCTCTCTCTCTCTCTCTCTCTCTCTCTCTCTCTCTCTCTCTCTCTCTCTCTCTCTCTCTCTCATCGTCCTTCGGAGCCATTAAGCCCAAGGAGCAGGAGTTCATCTCGATTTCTTTTTCGTGAAAAACGGACAATAGCAATTGATTGCTACCCTTTGGATAGGACACTTGTCTATCACAAAGTATTTTCCGGTAGATCTAAATGACCCAGCTAACCATTTACTTCCGGGTTGATAGGGGGGCCTGAAAAAACAAACAAACAACATATCTGGACTGCACCCCGCATTGATCTTGGTCCCCATTAATCATTCATCAGTTAATTTTGTGATGGTGAAGAATCTAAGTGCCGTTTTGCGGTCGAGTCCTATGGCTCTCGATTTGTGACCTGTAGATTCCGGGTTAGAATCCCATTACGAGCGATACACATTTGAATCTTTGGAAAATGCCCCCTTTCTCAATACTCAGGTGTAAAATTGTTTCCTTATAGGTAACAGAGTCGGTTCTGCCGAAAAAAGAAAAAGTAATAGTGCCCGAAAAAGCGCCATGTTTGGTTCTGAACGTTCAGCGTTGCTGATTACTTTTAACCGCTTGTAATTCACTTTCAGCACATTTAATGGACATTACGCTATATAAAAGTCAACTTTGAAAAATCAAGAATAGAAATAGAAAAAAAAAAACAACAAAAAAACCCAAACACCCCCCCCCCAAAAAAAACCCCAAAAAACAAAACAAAAATTAAAATAAACAAACAAAACAACAACAAAGACAAAAAAAAAAAACAAATTAAAAATACAAAAAACAAAAACAAACAAAAAACAAAACAAAACAAAACAAACAAAAAGAAAACATTTTAAAAATTAACACCCCCCCCCCCCCAAACAAAACAAAACAAAACACAACAAAAACGACAAAAAAAAATAAGCAACCCCCCAAAAAAAAAAAAACAAAAACAAAAACAAACAAACAAAAAAACAAAACAAAACAAAACAAACAAAGCCCCCCCCCCAAAAAAGAAAAAAAAACAACCCTCAGATTAAAAACACAAAAACAAAAAGAAAAAAAAAATAACAACAACAAAAAAATTGTCAAAAACAAAACAAATAAAGAAAACAAACAAACAAAAAACAAAACAAAACAACAACACAAAATTTCAAACAAAACAACAACAAAACGATAATTCCCCCCCCCCCCCCAAACAAACAAACAAACAAAAACCAAAATAAAATAAAACAAAACAGGCAAGATTTTAAGTCACCCATTTAGATACCGGATCCCAGACAAAATAACAAACGTACCGGATATCATCATGTTTGACAGAGAGCTAATTTCCCCTGAGACTAGATACCTAGGATTATTTGATTGTATTATACTGAGCTGAGTACACTTATGGTTTATTCAATAATGAACGATTTCCAAAAAAACCCCAAAAAACCCCAACAAACTTCATTAGTCAATAGACAGATCGAAGTTGACGTTACTCCGGTCTTTGTTATTGTGTTTTGCCATCCGCGTTTATGAGTAATTCTCACTAAAACTGTATTAACCAAACTATAAACGTTTAAGGTTACACAGTTTTGTGTGCTGGTTTGTTATACTTCCGGATGGCAATGTTGTGAGCTTCTTACCCAAGTGCACACTATCTATACTAATTGTTTCTATTCGACTACTTTACATAACCATATGGATATCGTTTTTCGCTGGTAGACGGGTAAAGACAGCATGTAAATTATGTTACATAACAAGCTATTTGAGATTATATAATACGCTTCAACAGTCGTAACATCACTTCCCTCGTAATGATGCATGGTAACTTAGTAACTGGCTCTAAACTATCGGACCAATGGCAGACGCCCTGATGAAATATTTCTCCGACGAGCATAAAAGTGTATCCAGAGGAGAAAAGCATTATAAATATGATCATGTTTTGACTTTTATACATTCTGACTGATCACAAGACATCTGAACAGTTCTAGCCAGCATGAAGAATAAAAAGTACCGGTTTTCTTTGTTTAGAACCACGATGGCCGCCGTTGCTGGGCGACGTGACATCATTATGTGCTATTTGTATAGAAAGAACGAAGATGACGTCATTCAACTCTTTGTTATTATTTTCATACAGCCTGTTAGTGATAAGTTCTCAGTATAATATTATATCAATCAGACTTTAAATGTTAAATGCAGTTTAGTGTGTTGGTATTTTCAATTCAGTTGGCGGATGTTGTGAGTATTTTACCTGAACGCATGACATAAATAAGGTCTTTAAAGGATACGTCCCATGTTCAGCATTTAATGAGATAAGAAAAGAGACTGTTTGGGGACTGTTGATGGTCACATTTAAATATTGGGATCCTTTTGACTTTTTCTGTGCGGCTATATACATAGTCTAGTGGTATGGCACTCGTCTTCGGATCCAACGGTCCTGGGTTCGGGTCCCGCTCTGAGAGGTGCATGTTTGATTCTTGGAAAAGGCTCTTTAGTCACATTCTCTAACCCTACTTAGCAGGTGTAAAATGAGTACTTGGCCGTTAACACAGCGTTGTCTCTGTCGAAAAAAAAATAATATCGCCTACCAGGCGATATGTCTCGTCCAACATGTTAAGTGTTGCTGTTGGAAGCAGCTTCTTATGGTTCACACTATTATGTTATGACGATCGACCCAATCAGCAAAGTCCGGTCCGCATTCGTGCACCGTCGCGAACCCGCCTGGTAGCATCGTCACAACACACCTTTCGACTAGATGCTCTGCCGTTTCGGGTTCTTGTCCACAGCGTGGACATATTGGACTGGAAGTTAGACCCCACTGATGTAACGCACCGGCCGTTAGGCAGCTCCTCGACCGAAGCCGATTCGCAGCTACCCAGTGTCTCCTCTTACTGGTATCAAAGCCTGGCAACTTCTCACCAAGCTTAGAGGAGTGTAGGTCCCCGCCCCCACGAGGGATTGAATTCGTCCAAACCGACTTCCATCTCGTATGTGCAGCTCTGTCCGTAGTCAGGGATTCTGCGTACAAGGGTTGCCGGGACTTATTTCGGCTCGAAACGGGGCACCGTTCATTATGCGCATGAGAGGGGTATCCCCATTCCCTCTCTCTTTGATCTTACTCAGCCAGTTTCCCGTAATGGTCTCCCTCCGGACATCGGGGGGCTGGATCGCTGCCATTATCGGGCCCCATTCTCTAGGGGTTGTTGCTAGCGTTCCCGACACTATGTGCATCGACTTGCGAAGTTTTACATCCACCTTCTCAACGTTTCTGCTTCTACCCCACACTGGAGCGCAATACTCCGCGGTGGAATAGCATAGTGCCAGGGCGGATGTTCTCAGGAGCGCTTGGCTAGCGCCCCAAGTCGATCCCGCCAGCTTCCTCAGAAGACTGTTGCGTTTCTCTATCTTCCGGGCAACCCCTTCGAGATGAACCCGATAGGTAAGGCTGCGATCCAACGTCACCCTAAATATTTTGGACGCGGCTCATATGGGAGTGGCTGGTCCCCGACTAGGACATTCAGTTTACGGGTGTGCCAACCACTGCATAAGTGAAATGCAGTGGCCACGGTTTTTGAAGTGTTCATCTTCAGGTACCACTTGTCAAAGTAGGATTTGAGTCTGGTGACGTCCTCGCTGAGTACGCTCTCGAGACGGGTCCACACTTTACTCTGAGTAACGAGTGCCCAGTCGTCTGCGTATCCCAGCCTCAGGGAGGAAGTGTTCGGCATGTCGCTAATGTAGACGTTAAACAACATTGGCGCAAGTACCGACCCCTGAGGGACCCCATTCTTCAATTTCCTTACTTTGCTCGTGACGTCTCCCAGCGCGACGTGGAATTGCCTTTCCCCTAAGATCGAAGAGAACAACCTCAAGGTCTTTTTGCACCTTATGATTTTTGCAAGTTTGAGCATTAACCCATCGCACCAGACCGTATCGTACGCCGCTGATAGGTCTATAAACACAGCACCTGTTTGCTGTTTTCTCTCGAACCCGTGCTCAATATGCTCTGTAAGGGCAATGACCTGCTCCGTGGTGCACCTACCTTCCCTGAAGCCTGCCTGCTCAGGTGGCAGGGCAGCGTCTAGGACCGGCCCCCATCGGTTTAATAGAACACGCTCCAACAATTTGTAAAGACAGCTCAGCAGCGATATGGGTCTGTAACTGTCTGCCTCCTTCGCCGGCTTCCCTGGCTTCAGGATGGCAACTATCTTCGCGTGCTTCCACACTTGTGGAAGCTTTCCTTTTGCAAGGACGTCAGACATTGCCTCTGCTAGCCAGGCCCGTGCCCTGGGGCCCAGATGCGTCACCATATCGGGATATACACCATCTATCCCTGCTGCTTTGCCGTTCTTTACTTCGCTAATGGCTGCACCCACTTCTCGGAGACTGAACGGGGCCGTCCAGTCCGACTCCTCCGCAGGTAGCGAGTCCAAAATTGTACGGTACGCCTTGCGGACACCGCGCTCAAAAGCCTGATTAGGGACCCGCTTACTACGGTTCTTAATATTCTTGGCAATTGTGTCTGCCTCGCATTCCGGTGCAGCCTTCGCGAAATTCCGATCTGGGTCCAATTTCTTTATAAAACGCCAAGCGTGGCGGCTGGAGTGTGTAAAGTCGAGACTTTCCACGGTCTCCTGCCACCGTTGCTTCCTTCCCTCTGCCAGAGACTGAAGTAGTCTATCGGCTGTGTCCTGGGACTGGGTCTGCTGGTACTCTCGGTACAGCTCTTCCGACTCTGCTGTCCAGCAAGGGGTGTAGAATTTCCGCTTGCCCCGTGGAATAGAGCGTTGAGCGCTCTTAACCAGTAGCCTACTAAATCTGGTTATATTCTTGGACTTGCTCGATATAGGAACTGAATTCCTCCCAGTCAGCCTTCCTGAAATTCCATCTGCAAAGTGGGAGAGACTGCACCCTCGGTATTGTCACCCCAGCTGTGACAAGAACCGGCCTGTGCTGGCTATGCGGAAAGTCTCCGAGGACTGTCCGCTTCACCTGCAGCGGTTCACCGTTCGCGCCTTTCGTTACGAGGGTGAGGTCTGGAGTATACTCCTTCTTATGGCGGGTACCCCGGAAGGTACCCTTGGCTGTAGGATCGTACACTAGGTGTAGATCATTACAGTCCATCCATGAGCGGAGTTGTCTTCCTGCCTCGTTGCAGTCTCGGTAGCCCCATTCGTGATGGTGGCTATTAAAGTCTCCCAGACAGATGGAAGGATGGCTGACCACCGGTACCGGTGGTGTAGTCCAAGTCGCTCTAGGTGGTTTGTAAATATTATGCAAACACAGTCCACCTACTTCCACGGAAATTCGGTTCACCCCATTGCTGTCCGTTACGCTCTCAATGACCCTTACCTTCGATGGCTCTTTAGCGTAAACGCTAACCCCTCCTTTGAGCCTCGAGGTGTCCTCGCGCTGGACCACCGTATAGCCTGGGATCTGGAATCGGGAAGATTGCGCGCCTGAATAAAGGTGGGTCTCCTGTAACAGGAGGATATCTACGCAATGAACGGCCAATAGCTTTGATAAAAGCTCATTTTTTGCCATACTCTGGCTCTCGACGTTCAGGGACAATATACGAGTCAGCTCGCCATCCCCGCCGTCGCATTTTCCGATCGGCAGGCCGCGAATCGATTGATGCATGGGACGTTTGCTTTTTTCTCGGACGTGCCGACGAACCTGGCGACACGAACGCGGTATTATTTGGCTAGGCGGCAGACCGCTTCGCCATTGATGGGACTGATTGGGACTCGACATAAGGACAATAGTGTGGCGCCCAGGATAGGGCTGCTATTCGGGCACCGGGTTTGGATCAAATTTAGTCACACACCGGGGCGAGCAGCTCATGTGGCTCGTTGGCTCGATACCCGGGATGGTCCCGTGACGGTCGACCGGGGTTTACACCTTTGCCCTCCCGTGTGCCTCAAGCCCCCTCACCAACTGCAAGGTAAAGATCCACGAGGGGGTGCTGTTGGCTAAGGACCCTTTGTAAAGAGATTTGAGCACGTTCAATGGATATTGCCCTATATAAAAGCTCAAGAATCTTCATCCAATTTATTCCGACATGTTACTGGGTTGACAAGGTGGGTCACAAATTATGAATAAGATTTAAAAAAAACAAAAAAAAAAAAAAAACAGAGGACAGATAAAAACAAGCAAGGAATGGACATGGAAAGTAAATGATAAATCAAATTTCTTAGAAAATAACAAGAATTGAAATGAGTAGGAAAGTGCCAGAAGACAACATAGAATAAAAACTTCGCGGCGGCGATGGGGGTTCGAACCCGCGACCTTACTGGTACGACAATTCCACCTGGCCGGGGAGATCGTGACTCTATCGTATGAGCTATCCACGACCCCCCAAAGAAGTCGCTTCAAACCTTAGTCTAGCCAGAGCCATCTCTCCTCGACTTCTTGAGGTCACGGGTTCAACACACACAAAGGCCACGAAGTTAGTTGGTAACAACAAGATATGAAGTGAGTAGAAAAGTGCCAGAAGACAATAGAGAATAAAAATTTTTTTCGCGGCGGTGGTGGGGTTTGAACCTGCGACCTTATTGGTACGACAACTCCGCCTGGCAGGTGAGAGCGTGGCTCTACCGTGTGAGCTATCCACGAACACAAAAATATTCGTTTCAAACCCAAAGTCATTTCGAGATCCCTCTCTCACCCACTACTTGAGATCGCCGATTCGTTCACCACCATCGCGAAGTAATTTTGACCAGCAGTTAAGCTTAATAGCCAATATTCTCATCACAAACATATAACATAGAAACGATTGAGACATTGAGTATGCTCCGGTGTATGGGGTGAATTTTTAATTCAGAAAAGTGAGTGGAGCAGGCACTTATGTTGGTAACAACAAGATATGAAGTGAGTAGAAAAGTGCCAGAAGACAATAGAGAATAAAAAATTTTTTCGCGGCGGTGGTGGGGTTTGAACCTGCGACCTTATTGGTACGACAACTCCGCCTGGCAGGTGAGAGCGTGGCTCTACCGTGTGAGCTATCCACGAACACAAAAATATTCGTTTCAAACCCAAAGTCATTTC
>NC_088371.1:11898246-11908246 GCF_034508935.2 Berghia stephanieae
CTATTGGTGCTATGCATTTATCTAAAAAGCTTACAACACCCGCCAGCCGGATATAGCGTAAGAACACACGAAACTCTGCGTAACCTTAAACCTTTATAGTCTGATTGATATAATTTGGTGATGACTCTTCATTAAAATGGCTGTCTAAAACCAGTAACAGAGAGCTGAGTGAACTCAATTGCGTTCCCTCTATAAACTTTAAAAGTTACACACAGTTTTGTGTGTTGATATGTTTAATTTGCCATGATTTCTCTCTCTCTCTCTCTCTCTCTCTCTCTCTCTCTCTCTCACACACACGCACACACATACACATACGCATGCACACACACATACAACAACACACGGTAGAGAGAGAGAGAGAGAGAGAGAGAGAGAGAGAGAGAGAGAGAAGAAGAAAGAAAGAAAGGAGAGAAGAGAGAGAGGAGAGGAGAGAGAGAGAGAGAGAGAGAGAGAGAGAGAGAGAGAGGTGGGAAAAAACTATAGATAGTTTGCGCTTGGCTTAGAAACTCATAACATTGCCATCCGGAAGTATAACGGACCAACACACAAAACTGTGTGTATCCATGAACGTTTCTAGTCTGGTTAATACAGTTCAGTGAGCATTACTCATAAACGTGGATGGCAAAAAACATTAACAAAGACCTGAGTGACGTCATCTTCGAACTATCTATAGATGTCGATGTTGACGAATCAAAATACTGGATAAGTGACAGTTCCCCACGTTCGCTCGGACAAACCGAAACACGACAACACCGAAAATTGTATTGATGCTAAAATATTCGCAACATCCGCCAGCCAAATTAACATACCAACACACGAAACTGCGTGTGACCTTTAACGTATAGAACGCACTTGGCTAAGAAGTTCACAACATTGCCATCGGACCAACACACAAAACTATGTGTAACCTTAACCGTTTATAGAATTACTCACAAACATGGGTGGCAAAAAAACATTTACAAAGTCCTGAGTGACGTCATCTTCATTTATCTATACATAGTTCGAAGATGACGTCACTCTGGTCTTTGTTGTTGTTTTTTGCCATCTGCGTTTATGAGTAGTTCTCACTAAACTGTATTAATCAGACTATAAACGTTCATGGTTACACACAGTTGTGTGTGTTGGCCAGTTATACTTCCGGATGGCAATGTTGTGAACTTCTTAGACAAGCGCATTCTATCTATAGTCTGGTTAATATAGTTAAGTGAGATTTACCTAAATAGTTGACGTAACTGGTTTTGTTATTTTTTTGGCCATCCGCGTTTATGAGTAATTCTCACTTAACTGTATTAACAAGACTATAAACGTTCAAGGTTACACACAGTTTTAGTGTGTTGGTCCGGTATACTTCTTCCGGATGACAATGTTGTGAGCTTCTTAGCCAAGCATAGACCCCACCCCCTCTCCTCTTTTTAACGCCCAATCACATCTACAAATAAAAACAGACAAACTCAAACACCAATGAAATTCTTATCAATTAAAAAAATAATAATAATAATAAAAAATAATAGAAAAAAGGAAAAAAGAAAAGGGAACAACAATGATAAAGAAGGGAAAAAAATGAAATAAAAACTTAGAGAACATTAAAAAAAACCAACAAAAAAACACAAAAAAGAACAATAGTAGATACTCATACACATACTTGTTCAATAAAACAAGCAAGAACCACATAATAAGCACAATCACACTGAAGCATGAGTGGAATTGGCAGCCTACTCGCCGCTTACATAATATCACATCTTCCGCTTACATCACATCTTCCATCCAAACGCCCCTTGTTAAAACAGTTAAATGCCGTTCTCTGGAAAAAAAACAACAACTCGTATTTAAAAGTTTGGCCAGAAAACTCGTCCTTCAAATATTGATCGGTTAAAAAGACCTTCATCTTGGTGAAAAAAAAAAACAAAAAAAGAAAAAAACCTCTCAAACTTGGGACATTGAGAAGTCTCAGGTTTAGTTTTTTTCCAAGACAAGGATCATTTTAAATCGATCTATATTTAAAGTACGAGTTTTCTGGCCAAATATTTAAATACGAGTTATTCCAGAGTACGCACGACATTTAACTGGTTAAAAAGCTCACACAGAAAAAAGAAAACCCAGAACAAACCCACATGTCTCGTTTACGTGTTCAAAACCCGCCTAACAGCACATCTTTTAGGCACTATGGTGATGAAAAGTTGAACTCCTTCATTCACTCACACAACGTTAACCTAGTTCCAGAAGTAACACACAACACACGCACACACACACACACACCCACCCACCCACACACACACACACCCACACACACACCCACACACCACACACACACACACACCCCACACACACACACACACTGCACGTGCGCCCACTGAGAATGCATTTTGTCTGCGTGAACACTATATTGTTTACCAGATATAACAACTTACAGATGTTAGACGCACAAAACATAGAATGGCTGCAAAACCAAAATCGATTTCCCTTCCATAGATAATGATATAATAATATATCTAAATACATATAAATCCTACAGGGAAAACAAGATTCAACTGATAGGTGCTTGACTATTTGTCGTCGGTATTTTTTTTTATCGAATAACGGGGTGTGTAAAAATCAATATAATATCCTTTCATCGTACAATTTACATCTCTGATTCTAGAATCGCAGTTATTGTCGATGCTCTGAGTCTATGGTAATTTGAGCTTATTCACCAGTTCAACATTTCATGGCCAAAGTCGTGACATGAAATTGGCTTAATTTGAATCTTTGCGTTGTTCTCAAAACAGCAGGTCACAATATCCTGACAAATTTGCTTTCATCATATTATCTAAAAGTATTTGATACCTCATCGAGTGATTTCATTCATACACTCATGTTTTTTAAACTGATATTCTGACCAAAACCATATCTTATAATGACAAACTAAAAATTGCAGACGACGTACCTCTTGTGTGTCTGCGACTGATTCTATCGGCCAGACAATGAGACCAATCTTTTTAAAAGTTATTTTTATCCAATCATCATTTTGTTAAAACTAAAAGTTATGTAAGCATGGTGTTTTTTAAAAAAAAACAAGAAAAAAAAAAACAAACTAGAGGTGCCCAAAAGAGCCAATAAAATGGAGAGAAAGATAAAGTGAGTAAATGTGACTCATATATATAAGAGAACAACACAAAACAAACAACGTTTCGACCCTTGGCCTTCGTCAGGACCCAAACAACAAAACACGAATATATAACCTTACATATTTGTGTTTTATTGTTTGTCTTATATGAGTGACATTTACTCACTTTATCTTTCTCTCCATTAAAAAAAAAAGGGGATTGATAACTTGGTTATTTTTCTACACATATCTTGGCTTTAAATTGAAAACGTATCTGCTACAGACATGCCCAGCTCGTGACTTGTGTTCGTTGATACCTTCACAATGTATAATAGTCATAGTATTTGGGAGATTCTATCTAACACTAACAGCAAGTGACTGAGACGGACGCATGATAGTTAGGGCCTGGATGATATCGGTACTGTTTATCATTATCATTATTGATTAGTGTCATTGCGTGTTGCATTCATTTTATGTGATGTGCGATCTTCTGTTTTACTGTCACCATGACCAATAATTTCTGGACACATGTTGATTGGTAAGTAATAACTTAAAAGCCAGCTGATGTTACGTCTACCGCTGTGCTATTGTTCTGTGTTATTCATTTATAACAATTATGTCGATATTTTATGGCATTAGATGTCCCTTCATTTATCCACATAATTTATGTCATTTCTCGACCACTCCTATGAGAGGGTTTATTATGTGTTAATGTATGCTGTGCGCTTGGCTAAGAAACTCAAAACAACGGACCAACACACAAAACTATGCATAACCTTGAACGTTTATAAATAGATGAAGTTGACGTCACTCGCGACTTTGTTATTGTTTTGGCATCCACGTTTATGAGTAATTCTCACTCAACTGTATGAACCAGACAATAAACGTTTAAGGTTACACATAGTTTTGTGTGTTAGTCCGTTATAATTCCGGATGGCAATGTTGTGAGCTTCTTAGCCAAGCGCACACTACTTATAGTCTGATTAATACAGTTTTGTGAGAATTACTCATACACATGGATGTCAAAAAACAACAACAAAGACTTGAGTGACGTCAACTTCGTTCTATCTATTTTGTTGCATTGATGCTTTGCGTTTAGGTCTTGAACTCACATGTTTTGTCTGCCAGTGACGCTAAGCGGGGGTTGGGTCTAGTTATTAGGAAAATCCTTCAAAATTGATTTTGCAATTTTGGTGGAAAACGATATTTTATTATCTTAAAAATAATATTATTGAAGTCCAACTTCTCAAAATATACTATACAATCACGATATAATATATCTATAGTGGAAAAGGATACAAGTAATAAGAAAAGTAAGAAAAACGGAAAGCTATTTTGCTATTTTCTCATTATGTCATTTTTCTAGGGCTATGGGATACTGTGTCAAATATTTCTCAGAATCTATTAAATGAAATTGTCTGAAAAGTTTCACAATTATCACAGCGATAATGTATTATGTCACTATAGAGATATTTTTTTTGGATAGGATATGTGCATTTTGACTTATCTATAATCCACTTATAAATTTTCAATATCAATTTTGTCGTAAAATTTTGATTCGCAACTTTGTTATGTTCTAATAAAAATCCCATCCTACAAGAGGGAAGAATATTGAGATTATTATTCCTTCATTAGTTTTTGCGAAAAATTTGCCATAAGATTGTTATGTTTTATTTTATGCCAGACCCCCAAATCAGGTCGCAAAACGGGTATCAACACAGATAACTTTTACCATCTGGGAGAAGGTTTTGTCAGATTAAATGTAGAACTAACAAGTATAAATCAACGTTCGTTCCATCAGCAATAAAAATTTTGAATATTTCATATGGTACAGCAAAACCAAGGATTGATTCGTTGACTGATTAACTGATTAATTTATTTAATGTTAGATTAACTGACCAATTGATAATGATGATAATTTTTGGTGTCGAATTGCCACAATTGTAACAAATTGAAAACGAAATGAATATGTTTATGTTGTGTATATCGCACGTGTGAAAGAAAGAGAGAGAGAGAGAGAGAGAGAGAGAGAGAGAGAGAGAGGAGAGAGAGAGAGAGAAGAGAGAGAGAGAGAGAGAGAGAGAGAGAGAGAGAAAATAAGGAGTGATATATCTGTTCACTGTTACAGTTATCATATAACGTTATAACAAGTGTAACTACAAGATATGAAGTGAGTAGAAAAGTGCCAGAAGACAATAGAGAATAAAAATTTTCGCGGCGGTGGTGGGGTTTGAACCTGCGACCTTATTGGTACGACAACTCCGCCTGGCAGGTGAGAGCGTGGCTCTACCGTGTGAGCTATCCACGAACACAAAAATATTCGTTTCAAACCCAAAGTCATTTCTAGATCCCTCTCTCACCACTTCTTGAGACCGCCGATTCGTTCACCACCATCGCGAAGTAATTTTGACCAGCAGTTAAGCTTAATAGCCAATATTCTCATCACAAACATATAACATAGAAACGATTGAGACATTGAGTATGCTCCGGTGTATGGGGTGAATTTTTTAATTCAGAAAAGTGAGTGGAGCAGGCACTTATGTTGGTAACAACAAGATATGAAGTGAGTAGAAAAGTGCCAGAAGACAATAGAGAATAAAAATTTTCGCGGCGGTGGTGGGGTTTGAACCTGCGACCTTATTGGTACGACAACTCCGCCTGGCAGGTGAGAGCGTGGCTCTACCGTGTGAGCTATCCACGAACACAAAAATATTCGTTTCAAACCCAAAGTCATTTCTAGATCCCTCTCTCACCCACTTCTTGAGACCGCCGATTCGTTCACCACCATCGCGAAGTAATTTTGACCAGCAGTTAAGCTTAATAGCCAATATTCTCATCACAAACATATAACATAGAAACGATTGAGACATTGAGTATGCTCCGGTGTATGGGGTGAATTTTTTAATTCAGAAAAGTGAGTGGAGCAGGCACTTATGTTGGTAACAACAAGATATGAAGTGAGTAGAAAAGTGCCAGAAGACAATAGAGAATAAAAATTTTCGCGGCGGTGGTGGGGTTTGAACCTGCGACCTTATTGGTACGACAACTCCGCCTGGCAGGTGAGAGCGTGGCTCTACCGTGTGAGCTATCCACGAAACACAAAAATATTCGTTTCAAACCCAAAGTCATTTCTAGATCCCTCTCTCACCCACTTCTTGAGACCGCCGATTCGTTCACCACCATCGCGAAGTAATTTTGACCAGCAGTTAAGCTTAATAGCCAATATTCTCATCACAAACATATAACATAGAAACGATTGAGACATTGAGTATGCTCCGGTGTATGGGGTGAATTTTTTAATTCAGAAAAGTGAGTGGAGCAGGCACTTATGTTGGTAACAACAAGATATGAAGTGAGTAGAAAAGTGCCAGAAGACAATAGAGAATAAAAATTTTCGCGGCGGTGGTGGGGTTTGAACCTGCGACCTTATTGGTACGACAACTCCGCCTGGCAGGTGAGAGCGTGGCTCTACCGTGTGAGCTATCCACGAACACAAAAATATTCGTTTCAAACCCAAAGTCATTTCTAGATCCCTCTCTCACCCACTTCTTGAGACCG
The DNA here is from genome assembly GCF_034508935.2 of Berghia stephanieae. Classification (NCBI taxonomy): domain Eukaryota; kingdom Metazoa; phylum Mollusca; class Gastropoda; order Nudibranchia; family Aeolidiidae; genus Berghia; species Berghia stephanieae. The sequence continues at coordinate 11,904,887 of NC_088371.1, forward strand.
CCGATTCGTTCACCACCATCGCGAAGTAATTTTGACCAGCAGTTAAGCTTAATAGCCAATATTCTCATCACAAACATATAACATAGAAACGATTGAGACATTGAGTATGCTCCGGTGTATGGGGTGAATTTTTTAATTCAGAAAAGTGAGTGGAGCAGGCACTTATGTTGGTAACAACAAGATATGAAGTGAGTAGAAAAGTGCCAGAAGACAATAGAGAATAAAAATTTTCACGGCGGTGGTGGGGTTTGAACCTGCGACCTTATTGGTACGACAACTCCGCCTGGCAGGTGAGAGCGTGGCTCTACCGTGTGAGCTATCCACGAACACAAAAATATTCGTTTCAAACCCAAAGTCATTTCTAGATCCCTCTCTCACCCACTTCTTGAGACCGCCGATTCGTTCACCACCATCGCGAAGTAATTTTGACCAGCAGTTAAGCTTAATAGCCAATATTCTCATCACAAACATATAACATAGAAACGATTGAGACATTGAGTATGCTCCGGTGTATGGGGTGAATTTTTTAATTCAGAAAAGTGAGTGGAGCAGGCACTTATGTTGGTAACAACAAGATATGAAGTAAAATTCACCCCATACACCGGAGCATACTCAACGTCTCAATCGTTTCTATGTTATATGTTTGTGATGAGAATATTGGCTATTAAGCTTAACTGCTGGTCAAAATTACTTCGCGATGGTGGTGAACGAATCGGCGGTCTCAAGAAGTGGGTGAGAGAGGGATCTAGAAATGACTTTGGGTTTGAAACGAATATTTTTGTGTTCGTGGATAGCTCACACGGTAGAGCCACGCTCTCACCTGCCAGGCGGAGTTGTCGTACCAATAAGGTCGCAGGTTCAAACCCCACCACCGCCGCGAAAATTTTTATTCTCTATTGTCTTCTGGCACTTTTCTACTCACTTCATATCTTGTTGTTACCAACATAAGTGCCTGCTCCACTCACTTTTCTGAATTAAAAAATTCACCCCATACACCGGAGCATACTCAATGTCTCAATCGTTTCTATGTTATATGTTTGTGATGAGAATATTGGCTATTAAGCTTAACTGCTGGTCAAAATTACTTCGCGATGGTGGTGAACGAATCGGCGGTCTCAAGAAGTGGGTGAGAGAGGGATCTAGAAATGACTTTGGGTTTGAAACGAATATTTTTGTGTTCGTGGATAGCTCACACGGTAGAGCCACGCTCTCACCTGCCAGGCGGAGTTGTCGTACCAATAAGGTCGCAGGTTCAAACCCCACCACCGCCGCGAAAATTTTTATTCTCTATTGTCTTCTGGCACTTTTCTACTCACTTCATATCTTGTTGTTACCAACATAAGTGCCTGCTCCACTCACTTTTCTGAATTAAAAAATTCACCCCATACACCGGAGCATACTCAATGTCTCAATCGTTTCTATGTTATATGTTTGTGATGAGAATATTGGCTATTAAGCTTAACTGCTGGTCAAAATTACTTCGCGATGGTGGTGAACGAATCGGCGGTCTCAAGAAGTGGGTGAGAGAGGGATCTAGAAATGACTTTGGGTTTGAAACGAATATTTTTGTGTTCGTGGATAGCTCACACGGTAGAGCCACGCTCTCACCTGCCAGGCGGAGTTGTCGTACCAATAAGGTCGCAGGTTCAAACCCCACCACCGCCGCGAAAATTTTTATTCTCTATTGTCTTCTGGCACTTTTCTACTCACTTCATATCTTGTTGTTACCAACATAAGTGCCTGCTCCACTCACTTTTCTGAATTAAAAAATTCACCCCATACACCGGAGCATACTCAATGTCTCAATCGTTTCTATGTTATATGTTTGTGATGAGAATATTGGCTATTAAGCTTAACTGCTGGTCAAAATTACTTCGCGATGGTGGTGAACGAATCGGCGGTCTCAAGAAGTGGGTGAGAGAGGGATCTAGAAATGACTTTGGGTTTGAAACGAATATTTTTGTGTTCGTGGATAGCTCACACGGTAGAGCCACGCTCTCACCTGCCAGGCGGAGTTGTCGTACCAATAAGGTCGCAGGTTCAAACCCCACCACCGCCGCGAAAATTTTTATTCTCTATTGTCTTCTGGCACTTTTCTACTCACTTCATATCTTGTTGTTACCAACATAAGTGCCTGCTCCACTCACTTTTCTGAATTAACAAGTGTAACTAAATGACAAATTGCCATATTTATGGACAATAAAGATCTATTATTATTATTATTATTATTATTATTATTATTATTATTATTATTATTATTATTATTATTATTATTATTATTATTATAATGTATTTTTTTCCACCAAAAATGTTTTTTAACTTATACTGACGATACAGAATGATTAAAACCGCCCAATGCAGGTAATTAAAATTTCTTTAGAAAAGACCCAAACCGTCCCTTAAGGTAACACAGTTTTGTGTGTTGTTACCATTCATCTGGCTAGCGGATGAGTATTTTACTTGAACGCATAGCACCAAAATAGGGGGCTTTAATCACATCTAATCATGCAAGCCGTGGTCTAAAAAACAATGACAAAGAACCAAGTGATGCCATTATTCTATTCGTATGTGTCTGATGTGTGAGTGTTTTGGTGTACGCTTTAGTGCGAGCGTTTGTGTAGGGCTAAATTAAATGTGTTGGTGCAGTGGAATAGATGAGCACGTCTGTGCCTAAACTATTTCGTTTTCAGGCATACTTGGAATAGGTGGTCCTGATATCGTCTTTCGAACTGTGTTGTTTTTATAGGTGAGTAATGAATGCGTTTTTGCACTCACTGCCATCCCTGGTTCTTTACGCCGTTCAATTAATGCTATGCGTTTAGGTCAATTACCCACAACATCGCCAGCCAAATTAAACATAAGAACACACATTCTCTGTTGTCTTCTGGCACTTTCCTATTCACTTCATCTCTTGTTGTTAACACATAAAACTGTAACATTTAACGCTTATTGATGCTGTTCGTTTAGCCAAAAATCTCACAACATTCGCCAGCCGGAATGTTCAAACACACAAGACTATTTTGTAACCTTAAACGTTCGTAGTCTGATTGATATAATTTAGTGAGAACTACTCATGAAAATGGCTGATTAAAAACAATAACAAAGAACTGAGTGACGCCAGTTTCGTTCCATCAAAAGTCTGATTGATATGCATTAGTGAGAACTAATCCCTCCCAACAGGCTGTCTAAAATGATAAGAAAGAGCTGAGTGATGTCAAATTCGTTCCTTCTATAAAACGTTAAAGTTGTGTATGATACGTGGCCGACTAAGATGTCTATTCAGCAATCAGAAGATCTTAGTTTTGATCCTTAGTTGAAAAGACCTAAATAAAGCTTTTGCCCTGACCTATTTAGTTCATG
>NC_088371.1:11913246-11930746 GCF_034508935.2 Berghia stephanieae
CTATGATGTTCGCATGGGTGTACGATCCGATAGTGATGTCGTTTCTTCTTCTCTTTACTAGCCTATCCTGCTTCTTTGGTTTGTGATTGTATTTTTGACAGGGGATATTTTTTTTTCTGTAAATCTTCTGCCTGTTTGTTCTTGGTTATTTATAATTTAGCTTATGATATCTTTAGGTTATGATTTTGATTTACATTTGTACTATTTTTTGTTAGATTGCTTGTTTTTTGTTTCAGCGGTCTCTCATATAGATAGAATGGGCTTGGCCAAGGAGTTCACAACATTGCCATCCGGAAGTATAACGGACCAACACACAACTCTGTGTAACCATGAACTTTTATAGTCTGGTTAATACAGTTTAGTGAGAACAACTCACAAACGCGGATGGCAAAAACAATAACAAAGGCCTGAGTGACGTCATCTGCATACTATCTATAACCTCAATTGTGTTGGAAGAGACCTAAAGCAACAAACAAACAAAAAAAACTCCATAGACCATACACACACACACACACACACACACACACACACACACACACACACACACAGAGAACGTCGGTAACTGACATACCAAGGGCTTTGAATATTTCCTCCATAGGACGCACGACATCAGCGGCAGTCATCTTTATTATTGTTTTTAGTCAGCCATTTTTATGAGTTGTTAGTTCTTACTAAATCGCTCCATAGGATACACGACATCAATGGCACGGCATCTCTCTTATGGTTTTTAGCCAGCCAATTTTTATGAGTAAATCTCACTAAATACGGAATAAAGATGGAGTGAAATTGACGTCACTCAGCTATTTTGCTATTGTTTTTAGACAGCCATTTTGATGACTAGTTCTCACTAAATTCTATCAATCAGACTATAAACGTTTAAGGTTACACATTGTTTTGTGCATTGGCGCGTTATGTCTGGCTGGCGTATGTTGTGAGTATTTATCTAAACATATAGCATCAATAGATCGCTCCCATTGAGTGAATGGGCATGATCAATGTTCCATGTGCTCGAGGTCATTGGTCACATTGCCAAGTGTACTCAAAATGACCCACATAGTGAAAAGTATTCACAGCTTTTGAAATATCAAGAATCACGATTGGTAATTTTGTTCAGAATGACACATGAGTATGTGTACAATTTTCATAAACAAAACAGCGTGTTTACATTTGTTAAGATATGTCCAATCGTTGGACAGCAACAAATCACGTGATTGATGACCTGGTTGGACGAAAGCATGAATAAAGATAGTTTGCGCTTGGCTAAGAAGCTTATAACATTGCCATCCAGAAGTATAACGGACCAACACACAAAACTGTGTGTATCCATGAACGTTTATAGTCAGGTTAATACAGTTTAGTGAGCATTACTCATAAACGCGGATGGCAAAAAACAATAACAAAGACCTGAGTGACGTCATCTTCGAACTATCTATATTCAGGTTTTTGTCCAACCAAGTCATCAATCACATGATTTGTTGCTGTACAACGGTTGGATATTCTAAAAAAAAAAAATGTAAACACGCTGCTTTGTTTGTAGTTGTAAACATACACATGTGTCAAACTGAACAAAATGACCAATCGTGATGTTATATATTTCGAAAGCGGTGAGCACTTTTCACTATGTGGGTCACTTTGAGCACACTTTGCAATGTGACGAATGACCTCGAACACATGGAAATGCCCATCCATTTGCCACTAAATTCAGCCCCTTGATTTCTGACCGAATGATAATAAAAAAGAAAGAATCCTCCACACGGGACTGGAATCTCACCGTTGTGGCTCGTTGTTTTAATGAATCGTGGGCTTTTGTGTGTTTTGTTCACTCGTAGCAGCAACCATCGAGCCTTCAACAACAGTGTTTGCCTTTCATTTGTATTGTCCTCATTAAACTGTTCACTGTGTTGGACACAACTAAGGGACACAATCAGAGATAAACGCATTCACTTAATGTAGAAAAAACCCAGTCTCATTTGAGTGTTCTTTTAAAAATCTTTATCTCTGTAAATTTAATCAGTAGTCTATATAGATTTTTGACCAATAAAAACACGGTATTCGTGACACTACGTTCACCCCTCTCGGACAAACATAGCGGTTTTTAAAAAGAAAATGGCTAACCATAGAATGAATGAAGTTGACGTCACACCGCTCTTCCTTATTTTTTTAGACTGCCAGTTGGGCGGTTCGTTCTTACCAGATTCTCTCAATCAGATTTTTAACGTTTAACTCTCTCCTTATCAGCTATTTTCAGGATTTTCCCAAAAACTTCACACACAACTAACACAAAGATTTTAATCACTCAAACACAATAGCAATAAAGTTCTTGCGATAAATAATTCCTTTATCAAAACATGCTATCTATGTATCTATACAACACACTGTTCATTTTCTTTAAATTTTATGATGTAGAAAAGAAATTTGAAAAAGAAAAATGGTTGTAGTCTATGTTAACGAAGCTGACGATTTTCCTATAGTTGGTAAGGATTTCTGTTTTTTGTTTTGTTTTGTTTTTTGTTGTTTTTTTTGTGTGTGTGGGCAGTTCTGATGAGTAATTTATTTACACGCATTCCAATGTATAACACATAATGTGTAGTTCGCTCAGTTTAAGCAAGCACTGTCATTATTTATTTGCTGAATATTGAGGTTAAATAACAAGGGGCGTGATTATGTTTACTGTTTCCACCACTAGGAGTTCATTACCCGCTAATTTGAAATTACGACTCGCCCTTAAAAAAAAAGTTTCCACGCATGCGCCATTACTCATGTTCTGCTAGATGAAACGAAACACACAATAAAAAATAATACATATAAAACAAGAAAGAAAGAAGATGACGCCACTCAGCTCTTTGTTATTGATTTTACCCTCCAGTTGGAGGATGATGTTTTGACCGACGTTATACTGATGTGCTGTTGATGCTATGCGTTTAGGTAAAGTACTCACTACATCCAACAGCCTGATATAATGTACCAACACACATAACTATGTGTAACCTTGAACGTTTACAGCCTGTTCGATGTAATTTAGTGAGAAATCATTAAAATGGCTGTCTATAAACAATAACAAAGAGCTGCATGACGTCAATTTCATTACTTCTATAAAAATTCAATTTTAACTGTCCAAGCTGTCCCAACATAATACCGATTTGGAGCGATGGATCACAAATGTGACCTATCACCTCCAAACAGTATTATGATAAAGGGGAATATTGAATTGAGTCTGCGCTTGGCTAAGAAACTCACAACATTGCCACCCGGAAGTATAACGGACAAACACACACACGATTTTCTCGTAAACGTTAAAGTTTACACATAGATTTCTGTGTTGGTTCTATTAATCGAGCGGTAGAACTGTCGGTATTTTACTTAGACACATTCCATCGATAGTAAAACGTGTGTAGTTTGCTATGCTTACCAATCACGGTCATTGTGTTTACATCATGACAACTGTCCGAGGGGCGTGGTTATATAGGTATCTATTTGACTTATCCTCATCTTATCCATAGGCGGTACGTCACAGAGATGACACCCACCGTTTCAGAACGGTTCTATGTCGGGATTAATAGATAGTATGGGCTTGACTAAGAAGCTCACAACATTGCCATCCGGAAGTATAACGGACCAACATACAAAACTATGTGTAACCTTGAACCTTTATAGTCTGGTTAATACAGTTAAGTGAGAATTACTCATAAATGCGGATGGCAAAAAGCAATAACAAAGACCTGAGTGACGTCAACTTCATCTATCTTTAGTATCTCGAAAGGAGAGTTTAGAAATGAAATAAAGAGAAATTAAATTCATGAAAAGTGTGGGACGGGCATTTCTTGTATCAACAATGATAAGAAAAATAGGATTGGAGAAGTGCCAGATGGAAACAGAAAATAAAAAGTCACGGGGTCAGTGAGTCAAACACAGGATCCAATTCTCCGATACCTCCGCCTGGCCTGGAGAGAGAGAGAGAGAGAGAGAGAGAGAGAGAGAGAGAGAGAGAGAGAGAGAGAGAGAGAGAGAGAGAGAGATGAAGAGAGAGAGAGAGAGAGAGAGAGAGAGAGAGAGAGAAAGAGAGAGAGAGAGAGAGAGAGAGAGAGAGAGAGAGAGAGAGGCGGTCGCACAACTGTCTGAGCTATCCAGCCGTCGCGACCCGTGACTTTTATTCTCTGTTGTCATCTGGCACTTCTCCATACCCTATTTTTCTCAATGAGTTTTGATTTATGAAACCTGTGTCTGCAATTCTTATGGTAAAGTCCATCATTGTCTCTCAAAAAACTAGCAAGACATTTCACAGGTTGGTTAATATTGAATTTCAATGCTATTGGCAATCTACCTGAGTCATGAAAAAGTTTGATATCCTCAGAAATGGCAACATAAGTGTTTTCAATACAATTTAACTTGGTTGCTTTTTTAGGGTTTGTGAGAGGAGAATTTTCAATGGTTTCTTGACAAAACAGGCACTTCGACCAGTCAATTTCAGGGAAGCTTGATCGAGTCTTGGAACTTTGTTCAGATTTTTACAGTCGACAATGGATGTCTGCCGCTTCTTTCCTCCTGCCATATTAGCGCATTCTAGGAAGGAAAGAAAAATAAATCAAAACCCCATGACATACTCAAGAGACAATATTTAAAGTTATTTCCTACAAAGTGTGAATTACGTAGTTTCTCAAGTTACAGAAAATGTTACCATCTTAAGGCGATATAGGGTAGCTTGAGAGATGACAGAATGAACAAGTTTGTGTGCGTGCGAGTGTGTGTGTGTGTGTGTGTGTGTATGCGTGTTAGTGTGTATTTGTGTGTGTGTTTGCGTGAGAAAGGTTAAACACATATTAGTTGACGGGGCTTGGATAGCTCAGTGGTAAGATTCTCTGCAAAACAACAATAAAACAACAACAACAACATCAACACACACACACAACGAACACATACTTCCAAATACCTGTTAGAATGGAACTTTAGTCCTTGCAATCTTGACCATTCAACAAATCAAACTAGCATTCCCATTTGACGAGGTCCCCAGGCATGATGCTTTTAAGGAAACAAAGGACTGTGAGGCTGGCAAGTAGAAATAAACAAACAAGTCAATACATTGTTTAAAAAAACCAAACCTGAACATGCAAAAGGTAAAGCAATGTGTGTGAATATTAGCGTGTATTGGTAGAATTGTGTGTGGAGATGTTCTTTTTTTGATCAACTGAGTTAATAATAAATTAGTTATGTTTTTTTCTTTCTCGGTCAGCAGTAATGATAAACACCGTTATTCTATCACCAATCATCGACAGGCTAATCTATATCTAATTGAATCTAAAAGGGTCTAAATTTAGTACTGACATAGCACATGTAACTTATATTATACTAAGATAGAAAAATATGTTCAGATCCAAGCATGGGCCATAATCTTACTCTATCTTTTGCATCCTGGGGGCTTATGATATGACTGTGACTCAGCTTTGATCTGACCCAATTCTTTTTTCACAACTCAATTCTTTTGTCATACATTGCGCAATACTTATCGCACTAGCATGCGCATAAAGTAAAATAACATCACGATGATATAAGACATTTATAATAGATGAAAAAGATTGTTCCTTACCTTTTCAATGAATATCGATTGCACAAAATAAAATTGTAGTTTGTTGACATCGTTCAAAAGACAAAACTCATTCTCTCAGTTATTTTTTAGACAACACATGATGCCATTGTCGGTAGATGGAGCTGTCGTTATCTCGAAGGGAGAGGCGGTGACAGATGACAAAACCGCATTTCGATTTAGCATTATTGTACTGTACACAATGGTTGAAAGAAACCTCTTTAACTGCTTTAAATATTTTTTTTAGTCTCTTGTTGTTGTTTTTTTCGTTTACAGGCGCTAAGACATCCTAGTACATACTTAGTAAAGGATAGGTCGACCTAATGACTCATAGTTTTGTTGCACGGGCAAAAAAGGACAATTTTTATTGGGGTTTTTTCTGCGGTCAGAAGAATCAAAAAAAAATGTTTTAAAATAATTAAAAGCTATATTTTTGGTAAATAATAATGGAAAACATTAAAACAAAAATATCTCCACGATCAAAAACACATCAAGATGTTCTTAATGGGTGAGAATGTTTTTTTTTAATACTTTTGTCATCGAGCGCCAAAACGTCACAAAGTGCGCGTTTTCACTAGACTTTACGACGAATTTTAAGGTCTTTTCAATAAAAATGGTATTTGGAGCCACCTATTTTTCGAATCTTCATAATTTTCTGCACCAATTTGTATACTTAGTTTGCTGGTTACAAAAAGTGCACAAAACGCACGGAACTTGCCGCTAAGAAAACGGACTACTCGGAGTGTTTTGCAATTCAAGAAATTGTATTCACTCTCCAGCTTAACTCACTCAACCCTAGCACCGACTATGTCCGTAGTTTACCCGGGGTTACTTTTACCCCATGCCTATTTATTACATTCTTATGAGACAAATTATAGGCGTTGTATCAAAGCTAATGTTTTTAGTTTTTACATGTTAATGGTAGTTGAATTAAACTATCTATACACATGTTCATTTTTAATACATTTTTTCCAATTTTGAAAAGTAGCAAAAAAAAACAAAAACTCTAGGATTGAATGAGTTAAAGAATTAGACATTAACCCCGAGTTTCATGTTTGTGGCTATGAACTGAATATTCACGACCTTGTTCATCCCGATAGCTCAGTAGGTAGAGCACTCGCTTCACACACAAAAGGACCGAGACCTATCCCGGGTGCAGTCGAGATTTTTAAAATTTTATGATCCTCCTGTCTACCCAGCAGTAAATGGGTAGCTGGGTCTGTCAGACATGGCGGAAAGTACTTTTCGATAGATTAGCATCTTATCCAAAAGATGGCAAGCAATTGCTATTGTCTTTTTCACGCTATTGACACCGGGATGAACTCCGGTTCCATGGGCATAATGGCTCTGAAGGACTACTTTAATTTTTTTTACTGTTCATCCCGACATATATACCATTTTGAGACGGTGGGTTCTCTATTATTATCCATCATTACCTCATAGTCGTTTTTAGGTCAGAGTCGACGTGCACGTATTTCGAGGTCTGATAACCTAATTCTTTATAGTCTCATTGTTGTAATGGAAACAAAAAAAAAAAAATGACGCAAAATATTGTCCATTACAACAATGTTAAACTTGGCCCTTAAATGCGTTCGGAGACCTTAATATTAAATGTATATTTTCACGTCGGTCAGAGTCATTTAAGAATTTTGTATTGAAAATGTGACCCATCCTCTCAAAACGGTATTATGTCGGAACAAACCATATGCTTAAAAGCCGAATTTAATGTTAAACTGGTCAAAAATATAAATTTTTGGCATTAGTACCCTGAAATATGATATCCGTTCTCCTCAATAAATAGTATAAACTCAACACAAGTCTGATATTTCTGGCTATAAATACAATTTTCAACATCTTAACCAACCCGACTTAATGCCGTTTTGAGGCGAAGGGTCACGTATATGGTTAAAGTTATGAGACGAGCTTAGTTGATCTGTCATATTGAAGAGAGTGAATATTACAGGATTCTTTCATGGCTATGGATATTGATGCTATTTTGAGCTTTTATTTTGCGCAATATCCACTAAACGGCTCAAAGCGCTTTACAAGGTGTTCCTGGCCAACAGCAACACTTAACATCTAGGACGAAACACGACGACTGTTAGGCGATATGACAATTTTTTTGGACAGAGACAACGCTGTTAACGGCCGGGTACTCATTTTACACCTGAGTACGGTGAGAGAATGTGAGTAAAAAGCATTTTCCAAGGAGGCTCGAACCCAGGACCTTCCGACCCGAAAGTGAGTGTCATACCGCCTGACCACAAAGCCGCTGCTATGCGATTAGTTAAAAAAAACAACCCATAACACCCGCCAGCCGGATATAACATATCAACACACAAAACAATATGGAACCTTCAACGTTTTATAGAGTCTGATTAATACAATTTAGTGAGAACTACTCATAAAATGGCTAGCTAAAAGCAATAACAAAGACCTGAGTGACGGTAATTTAGTTATATCTATATTATATTAAATGATATATTTTGAGCGCGCCACTTAACTCTCTCCTTACCAGCCATTTTCAGGATTTTCCCCAAAACTTCACACCCAACTAACACATTAATATATTTTTTTATCACTCAAACACAATCGCAGTAAAGTTCTTGCGATACATAATTTCTTTAGCAAAACATGCACTACAACACACTGTTCATATTCTTTAAATTTTATGATGTACAAAAGAACTTTGAATAAGAAAAAGGTTGGTTGTATCGTAACGAATGTGACGATTTTCCTATAGATAGTATGCGCTTGGCCAAGAAGCTCATAACATTGCCATCCGGAAGTATAACGGACCAACACACAAAATTGTGTGTTTCCATGAACGTTTATGGTCAGGTTAATACAGTTCAGTGAGCATTACTCATAAACGCGGATGGCAAAAACAATAACAAAGACCCCATTGACGTGAACTGCATACTATCTATAGTTGGTAAGGAGAGGGTTAATTAAGATCACGATCTTGCAAATGGGTGTTAATGAGCTGTAACAATAACGAATTTGGTAAATTCATAGCGATGAAAGACACATTTGTTTCAACTTTCCAACCGAGATGATTCGATATATCGGAACCAATAAGCTGGAAAGGGCTTTATTTAGCATTGAATTCAATTTAATTATCGTGATAATTTTGTAAAATATTTGCCTCTTCCTCGTCAAAACATATCGAAAGCCCCGCCCGCCTTGGATTCCCAATAGGATTCAATAGTCTGATGTCACGTCCGCCCAGTAACCAGCAGCTTGGTTCTAAACAAAGAAAATCAGTACTTTTTACTCTTCATGCTGGCAAGAACTTTTTCACATGTCATCTGATCAGATTATATAAAAGTCAAAACATGATCGATCAGATTTAAAACGTTTTTCTCCTCTGGATACACTTTTATGCTCGTCGGAGAAGTATTTCATAAGGGCGTCCGCCATTGTTCCGATAGTTTAGAACCAGTTACTAAGTTACTATGCGTCAGTCATTACGAGGAAGTGACGTCACGACTATTGAAGCCTATTCCATGTTCATAAGCACCAAACGATTATTTGTTATCTTTAGATAGAACGAAGTCGACGTCACTCGGGTCTTTGTTATTGATTTTTTTGCCATTCACGATTATAAGTAATTCTCACTAAACTGTATTATCTAGACTATAACAGAGTTTTGTGTGTTGGTCCGTTATACTCCCGGATGGCAATGTTGTAAGCTTCTTAGCCAAGCTCATACTATCTATATTGATCGAAGTTGGTCTATGTTGTTGTTGTTTGCCATCCACGTTTATGAGTAATTCTCACTAAACTGTATTGACCAGACTACAAACGTTCAAGCTTACACATAGCTTTGTGTGTTGGTCCGTTATACTTCCGGATGGCAATGCTGTAAGCTTCTTAGCAAAGCGCATACTATCTATAGATCAATGTGACGTACTCGGCGACCAGCCACATGCTGTGACTATGGGTTGATTTTATTCCATGGTCAATTATTGATAATCATGTGTATTGTTGCCGAGGCATGTGTGGGGCATTTAAGATGTGGCTATTAATCGGTGTGGTCTCTCACACAATCACTCACTCACACACGCACACACACACATACACACATACACTTACACACAAACAATAACAATAAAACAAGTCAGAAAAATAGACTCGGTACAAAAATCATTAAACAAACCAAGCACTTATTTTTGATATATATGTATAAAACTACTCAGTCTTTATAACCAGACCAATATCGCTTTTTATACGTGTCAATAAAATTCTCAATGCTTAAGATAAGTAAAATTATTTTAACAAAGATTGCACTTTGACATATTGCATTTCCGTGCTACAGGGGATTCACAGTGCTTCATCCTTTCACGATAACATGCTATATAGAGCCAAATTTTAATTTCATTATGTACAAGTCACCTGCCAAGAAGCCTCCTCCCCCCCCCCCCCCCCCATAAATTTCACTCTTACAACTCCATACAGCCAGTTACTCATTCAAACCTGGTAGTGTGTACAGATAGTATGCGCTTGGCTTAGAAACTCATAACATTGCCATCCGGAAGTATAACGGACCAACACAGAAAACTCTGTGTAACCTTGAACTTTTATAGTCTGAATAATACAGTTAAGTGAGAATTACTGATTAATGTGGATGGCAAAAAAAAAAAAAAAAAACAACAACAAAGACATCAGTGACGTCGACTTCATTCTATCTATACAATGCTTTACCGATTTAACAACGCTGAAATCTGAGTTTTGCGATCATTGTGTCACTCTTCCATTCACTGACCACGTTCAATAGAAATTTTCATCTATTGATTTGTTAAGGGGAGGGGCGACACCTGAAACTATTTTCAAGAATAATGGCTATATCCAATATCTTTTTATATGGGACATTGCCTATGACCAATGGATTCGAACCATGCGATTTATTTCGGTGGGCGTGTCCGGTTGCCATGGTGACGGCCGCCATCTTGGATTTTACTCTTCTCTGGGTGCTATTTTTAAAAGTTACTTTCTCAATAAGTTTCCATGGAATTTTCTTGAAATTTTGCATGGTTGTATTTTTGTATATTATAAAAAAAATACAGAGCATTTTAAAAATATTTTTAATAGATTTTTATTTATAAATTAAAAAAAATTAAAATTTTTCGGTATGATAAAAATCATGTTTTTTGAAATAAAAATGTCAATTTTTCAAAAAATAATAAAGATATTTAAAATTCCTTCTGTATGATTTTAGATAATCACTATAGCTCTAGACATGCAAAGTTTTAAACAAATTGATTGATAAATGACAAAATAAGATAAAAAAGATTGTTAAAAAATGTCATTTTGAGAAAAACGAGATCAAAGATAACAATGAATGAAAATAATAAGACAAAACGGTACAACCAGCTCAAAACATACCAGCACCGTATGAGGGTCCCCCGTGTTCTTTTTCTGCCTCCCTCTGGGCTTTTTCATGGCTCTGAGCTTTCATTTTGCCTCTTTTTTTTCTCTTTATGTTGAGCAACCCTTATGCTTTGGTCAAGTCTTTTTGACTCTGCTTCCTGACTCAACATCTGGGAGTGTTCTCCCAGTCCACCGATGCTCAAAGACACTTTCAGGGATGTTATTTCTGTTGGACCAAAATTATACTCTGCACCAAACTCAACTTTTTTCAGGGACTGGAAGTATGTTTATGGCATCTTGACCAAACAGAATTATGAAACCTTTCGTTTGGATTTTGTGCTGTCTTCATCTCACAACAAATCATATACAGGCTTCAAGTGCTCATGAAGCAAATCAAAATTCAAAGGTGTATGTAGACGCTGCTTGTGTCAACAGGATACACATGGGCAGCAATATATTTTTTATAAAAGCATATGGAGTCCGGTTCAGGAGGACAATACCTATGTTGAGGGAAGTCATTGGTGGAATATCCGTGGTAAAGACCGGCAAGAATAGACCATCTCATTTCTTTCCGCTGCGGCATTGCTTGGAATCGCTTTATCATAATACTACTATCACACACCCAATTCCCATCAAAGATTTGTGGCTACAGATCAACCATGAGCCATCATAACTTTCTTGCTTTCTTGGCTTATGTAGCAAATAATTGTTGCCAACGTTTGGATTTTTTGGTCACTTTAGGTATATTTATAATAATCCAGTAAAAATTGGAAATATTTAGAGATAATTAATGTGAATACGTGTCAAAATTTGATAAAACAATTGATCAATCGGAATGTAAACAAATCGTAGTAAAAGTAATAGTAATAGAGGCGAACTTTCACCTTGACTCAACATCCACTCCCTGGCGCGGAGTCGGAGGTCGAGAACAAGGTCAGCCAATCAGATCGCACCATTCGTTCGCGACTAACAGTTTCTAAACCCCTACCCTGCCCATATTGTGATATTTATGAGACTGAAACCTTGTCAACTAGACGGGCAAAGAGTAGACTAAACTATCGATATCAAAATCTACAACATCGATATGTATTATAATGCTTTTCAGCCCTATTATTTTCAGTTGAATTCTCACCAAAAATTGAAAAGTTTGGTATTTTCATGTCGACTTCCATGTTTATGAAAGACGATTTACAAACTTTATATTATCCAAATCACATTCTCAGTGCTGAAAATATGTGAAAAAATGATTGTTCTTTTATAATAAATAAAAAACTGAAATTTTATATTTTGACCCTAAAATCGATATTTCAGGTGTCGCCCCTCCCCTTAAGATTAGGTTATCTGATGAAAATTAAGTTTAAAAATACAACTTTAATCACTTGAGCTTTTAAAGAGCTTAATATCCACTAAACGAGCTCAAAGCGCTTTACAAGGAGTCCAGAACTATAAATGTTGGACAAGATATGGACGCCTATAAGGCACTATTACAATTTTATTTTGATAGAGGCAACGCTGTTGTCGGCCATGTACCTATTTGACACATGAGTGTGGTGAAAGAATATAATATATGAACCTTTTTCAAGGACTTAACTTTGCGCCTCCCAAAGTGGGACTGGAGCCAGGGACCTACAAGTCCAAAGGCGAGTGCCATACCACAAGACTAAATAGTATAGCAACAATGGTGTTGTCTATTTTTGGGTTTATTTCTATGCCAATGGATCATAGGTAGATGTTTATTTATTTTAATGGCTCAATAAAGACGCGCATTATAACATTATATATATTTTATTATCCTTCATTTATATAATATATCAACTGAAATCACGCTGCACTTTTTATTGTGATGGCAATGTGTCTTTAATGAATCTACCCAAACCTTTTACCGTTGCGTGTGATATAATGATGGGGGTTAGTATTTAGCAGTGGCGGCTTGTGGAAGTTTGGTAGAATTTTATCTCTCAAAATTATTTATAGCTATGAACAAATTGTCAGTTTTAATGGCAATATGATTCAATTAATAGTCTGATGTCACGTCCGCCCAGCAACCAGCAGCTTGGTTCTAAACAAAGACAATCGGTACTCTTTATTCTTCATGCTGTCATGTGATCAGAATGTATAGGTAAAAGTTAAAACATGATCAGATTTATAATGTTTTTCTCCTCTGGATACACTTTTATGCTTGTCGGAAAAGTATTTCATAAGGGCGTCCGCCATTGTTCCGATAGTTTAGAACCAGTTACTGTTGAAGCCTATCATTATTGTCTAATTTTCGGAAAAAACTCTTCCAAACTCTTTCAAACGTCTATATCTCTTCGTCGATTTGGACATTGATGACGTACCGTGTCAGACTGGTATTATGTCCGAATGAATCTGATGCAAAAAAGTGAATTTAGAATTAAACTGATTCCAAAATAATAATACAAAAAATAAATAAAATAACATTCCCTTTATTCACCCCGAAAGGGAAAGACTGGAATAACCCAGGCGTCAGCCGCAGAGCAGCGCCGCAAAGTGAGCTAGGGCGAGGTGACTTGCTCAAGGCCACACAGCGCCCGCAGCGGCCGGCAGGTGATTGAACTCGGTACCTTTCGGGTACGAAGCAAATACCGTACCACTGAGCCACATTGCCACTAAAAAAAAATCTCTTTTTGGGTTTATGCACTTTATTAATTAAACTTTATCTATTCTACTCAATAAAACACAATCTCAACTAAAGTTTCATTTACTTCATTATAAATTCATTTTTAGTCTCTATGCCTCTCACACAATCATTCACTCACTCAATCTCATGACCGTGATGGTCATAGAGAGAGGATTTTGCAGTCATAGAGAGAGGATTTTGCAGTCATAGTGAGAGGATTTTGCAGTTATAGAGAGAGGATTTTGCAGTCATAGAGAGAGGATTTTGCAGTCATAGAGAGAGGATTTTGCAGTCATAGAGAGAGGATTTTGCAGTTATAGAGAGAGGATTTTGCAGTCAGAGAGAGGGTTTTGCAGTCATAGAGAGAGGATTTTGCAGTCATAGAGAGAGGATTTTGCAGTCATAGAGAGAGGATTTTGCAGTTAAAGAGAGAGGATTTTGCAGTTATAGAGAGAAGATTTTGCAGTCATAGAGAGAGGATGTTGCAGTCATAGAGAGAGGATTTTGCAGTCATAGAGAGAGGATTTTGCAGTCATAGAGAGAGGATTTTGCAGTAATAGAGAGAGGATTTTGCAGTAAGAGCCCTCAATCAAGATCTGTCCTCAGCTTTCCATATTAATGTTGGGTTGTCCATAGTTGTCCATTCCTTTATGTTATTAACCCAGTACAACTTTGTTTGCTGTTCTATCCTTCTGCATCCCTCCAAGGTCCCTTGCATGATCGTATTTGCCAATGTCTCATAGGTAGAATATCAAATTAAAGATATTGATGAGCAGGCACTAGTATAAGATAAAGATCTGAACAAGTGTGCATGAAAGGTGCCAGACAAAGCAAGAAAGAAAAATAGAAGAAAAAAAAACATCCCAAAAAATCAGTCGATTTGGATTGCGTCATTATTTTTTTTGGGGGGGGGGGGAGGGTGGGGGTGGGGGGGGGGGGGGAGGGTTCCCATTACAACAATGAGCCCATTATGAATTTGGTTATGAGACCTGCAAATAAGTGGTGTTTGAGTGATATCGATACCCAAGCAAACATCGTAGTCCAAGGTCAACAGCTGGAAGAGTTAGCATACTTTTTATGTACAACGGGATTACATTCACTAGAGACAAGTCAGAGGCAGCTCAACAACCAAAATTAAAAATAGGATAGCAATGCCAACTAATCCACATTTACATATATACAGGTGTGACATCTGAGAGCGAGGCTCGAATCCAAAATCTTCCGATCCGAAAGCGAGTGTCATACCATTAAACCACATAGCCACACAAAAAGATGCTGGTGGGCTTTATCATAAGATTGTTACAACCGTCACTAAGATTTTTATTGTAATAATGCGAGGGAAAATGTGATGGAAACATGTGTTTTTGATTTTCTGTCATTTCGATTGAAGTGTGTTCGTCTTTTGTGTGTTCCGCTGTGTATATAGATAAATACATGTGTCCGTAAATAAATAAGCAAATGAATAAATAAACAGATAAATATATAAGTTGATTAATAATTGAATAAATAAATAGATAATAAATAAATGAATAAATAAATAAAATAATAAATAAATAAATAAATAAATAAATAAATAAATAAATAAATAAATAAAATTCAATCCTTTGATGTCACGATGCTGGAAATTTCAAAATTGCATATTTAAAAAGAATATTTAACAGGCCAAATGGTTACAAAATTTCCATTTCAAACAGCCCTAACTGCCAAGCGCCACTGGAAAGATGAAAAATTATGCACGTCGCAATTATTATGGTTTGTGTTTCATGGCCACCAGTTGCGCCGGCTGTTAAAACTTTCCATGTTGTGCAATTAATATTAGATTTATAGACTTGTGGAATATAAAAGTTAAATAAATGTAAGTAGATAGGTTAGGAGGAAAAGGCAAATAGGTTGTAATAAGGCTTACCGTGAAGCAGTCCCCAATATTACGCACATACATAATATGTGATCAACTTTCTCATAATAGGATTATATCGGGGTAGATAATAATAATAATAATAATAATAATAATAATAAATAATAATAATAATAATAATAATAATAATAATAATAATAATGATAATAATAATGATAATAATAATAATAATAATAATAATAATAATAATAATAATAATAATAATAATATACTTTATTATCCAAAAAATGGAAATTCGTTCACAGACGTGGCATGCATTAAAATAGATACAAAAAGTTAATAATTTATGGCGACAATGTTTATATATTTTAATCTTTATTTGAAGTAAATCGGGTGATTTTTCATGAAGTTATGGTCAGATGTATGGGAAAGGTATCCAGCAACTTTTCTCAAATTTCATACTTTTCCAACTTGACTAGCTGTAAAAAATATCTTGAAGTGAAATTAAGTTTTGATATTTTCCCAAAAATATACAAAAAGGGTTGATTTAATCATTTATGACAAGAACTCATTTTGGATAAAAATTGACCTTCTAACTAAACTTGGTAATATCTTAGTTCAAACTTTCACCTTTTCACCATCCGACTGATTATGTCATTCACTGTAACATTTGGATTTAAAAAGTATGAAAAAAAGTAGAGCATTAAGATAGCTCAATATCTACTAAACGTGCTTAAAGCGCTTTACAAAGGGTCCCTGGCCAACAGCAACACGTATATAGAACGAGACATGACGCTTGCTAGGCGATATTACATTTTTTCCGACAGAGACAACGGCCAGGTAATCATTTTACACCTGAGTACGATGAGAGAATGTGAGTAAAGAGCCTATATTCCAAGGACTCATCTATGCGCCGAACAAGGCTCGAACCCAGGAGCTTCCGATCCGAAAGCGAGTGTCATACCACAAGACCACATAGCCGCATAAATTGGATTACTCCAACATTATACCAAATTCAGACTGGTCCCAAGTTGAAGCAGGCTGATTTCTGGGGGATGATTTTAAAAAATGGTATTTTTCTTTCTGCTTTGTTTGGCACTGTATCATACACACACTTTGTCATGCTTTGTTTGACACTGTATCATACACACACTTTGTCATGCTTTGTTTGGCACTGTATCATACACACACTTTGTCATGCTTTGTTTGGCACTGTATCATACACACACTTGTCATGCTTTTTTGACACTGTATCATACACACACTTTGTCATGATTGTTTGGCACTGTATCATCACACACTTGTCATGCTTTGTTTGACACTGTATCATACACACACTTTGTCATGCTTTGTTTGACACTGTATCATACACACACTTTGTCATGATTTGTTTGGCACTGTATCATACACACACTTTGTCATGCTTTGTTTGACACTGTATCATACACACACTTTGTCATGCTTTGTTTGACACTGTATCATACACACACCTTGTCATGATTTGTTTGGCACTGTATCATACACACACTTTGTCAAATGTCTGTCATTCACCTACAGTATCTGCTCTCTTATTTGTCACTATTCAAAAGGTGACATGCAATCACGCAATCGCGGTAGTGAACCCTTGATCAAATACACCTCATTAGGTCTGACGCTCTTAAACTAAACAAAAAAAAAATTGAGCTTTTATATAACGCAATATCCACTAAACGTGCTCAATGCGCTTTACAAGGGGTCCCTGGCCAACAGCAACATTTAACATGTAGGACGGGACATGCTGCCTGTTAGTAGGCGATACTACATTTTCTGACAGAGACAACCTGAGTACGTTGAGAGAATGTGAGTAAAGAGCCTTCTCCAAGGACTCAACTATACGCCGAGCGAGGCTCGAACCCAGGATCTTCCGATCCGAAAGCGGGTGTCATACCACAAGGCCACATAGCCGCACAATGAAAGAATTGAACTACACCTCATTAGCTCTGACGTCTCTTAAGTATTCTTTTTATTGTTTTTTCTTTAAAGGATTTGTTTGAACGTATAATTGGCTCTTTGC
>NC_088371.1:11943246-11950746 GCF_034508935.2 Berghia stephanieae
ATTTCATAAGGGCGTCCGCCCTTGTTCCGATAGTTTAGAACCAGTTACTAAGTTACTATGCGTCATATCGAGGGAAGTGACGCCACGACTGTTAAACCATATTAATGAAATTTGAATCACATCGCTGTGACTGCTCTTATAGTAAAACTATCTGGAACTCGAACCCCGACTGTGAAGAGTTAACTAAATTCCATTCATCACAGAGCGGTAAAACACACTCAGACTACAATCTCATTAACTCACTCCATCCTAGAGATTTTTGCTACTTTTCAAAATTGGAATAATTTAGTAAAAATGAGCTTGTACATAGAGTTTTATTCAACTATCATTACAATGCAAAAACAAAAACAATAACTTTGATATTAGACGCCTAAAATTCTGACCCTTCGCCTCAAAATGGTATTAAGTCGGGTAAGTTAAGATGTTGAAAATTGTATTTATTGCCAGCAATATCAGACTTGTGTTGAGTTTATACTATTTATTGAGGAGAATGGATATCATATTTTAGGGTGCTAATGCCAACAATTTATATTTTTGACCAGTTTAACATTAAATTCGGCTTTTAAGCATATGGTTCGTTCCGACATAATACCGTTTTGAGAGGATGGGCCACAATTTGTCTCAGAAAAAAAGAAAAAAAAATGTAAAAAAATAGGGATGGGGTAAAATTAGTAAACCGGGTAAACTACGGATATAGTCGGTGTTAGGGTTGAGTGAGTTAAGAAAACAATCTTGTCGGCGAGCAATATTTGGCTCACGTCTTCATGGGGTCGGACTAATAAGCTAAAGTTGCTGTTTGGTACGACGGACGTTCATTGAGTACTATCTAACTAGGGTGACATGGTGCAGTTAACTAAAGAGAAATAGAAACAAAAATCTTCTAAAAAATGAGCTATCTAGTGGTTGCATGCATTGAGTCTAGTTAGTACTCGTGGTTCTTCCTTATCGCCCAGCGTAATTAAGAGCCCATTGTGTTGTTGATTGTTTATACACGTGAAATGATATCTGTCTGTGGTGTCAAAAGGCAGATAGTGCGGCTATGTGGTCTAGTTATATGAGTATGCCACTTGCTTTCGGATCGGAAGGTCCTGGGTTCGAGCCTCGCTCGGCGCATAGTTGAGTCCTTGG
The DNA here is from genome assembly GCF_034508935.2 of Berghia stephanieae. Classification (NCBI taxonomy): domain Eukaryota; kingdom Metazoa; phylum Mollusca; class Gastropoda; order Nudibranchia; family Aeolidiidae; genus Berghia; species Berghia stephanieae. The sequence continues at coordinate 11,944,375 of NC_088371.1, forward strand.
AGAAGGCTCTTTACTGACATTCTCTGACCGTACTCAGGTGTAAATTGAGTACCTGGCCGTAAACAGCGTCGTCTCTATCCGAAAAAAATTGTAATATCGTCTAACAGGCGTCATGTCTTGTTTTACATGTTACGTGTTGCTGTTGGATAGGGACCACTTGTAAAGCGCTTTGAGCACGTTTGGTGGATATTGCGCTATTGAAAAAGTTCAATTTAAAAAAATAGTAACCGACTTGTTGTGTGGGTGTAGTTGGAAGCAGAAGTCATGACGTCACACCTTCCTCTCTACCGGTTAAAAAACCCCAAATACTTTAGCTTTTATATAACGCATTATCCACTAAACGTGCTCAAAGCGCTTTACAAGGGGTCCCTGGCCAACAGCAACACGTAACATGTAGAACGAGACATGACGCCTGTTAGGCGATATTACAATTTTTCGGACAGAGACAACGCTGTTAACGGCCAGGTACTCATTTTACACCTGAGTATGGTGAGAGAATGTGAGTAAAGAGCCTTTTCCAAGGACTCAACTTTGCGCCGGGCGTGAGGCTCGAACCCAGGACCTTCCGATCCGAAAGCGAGTGTCATACCACAAGACCACAAAGCCACAAAACTCATTGGAAGTGTGTAACAAACCAGTCCTTTGTAGGACTAACAATGAAAAGGTGACATAATGAATCATTAGATGGCATAGCTATTTTAGTAGCAGGATGTATAGGCCGATTCTCACTATAACGGGGCGTAAAACAGCGAGGGTGGATGATCTTTATTGACGACCAGCATTTATTTAGGCTAGAAAATAAGATACCATCTCTCCGAATCCAGTATATGAGTTGCTCAAGGTATACTATTTGTGACCCCTTGTCTCAAAACGGCATTAAGTCGGGATGATTAAGATGCTGAAAATGGAATTAGTAGCCAGACATATCATGCTTAAGTTGAGTTTATATGCTTTATAGAGGAGAAGGAATATCATATTTTACTGTGCTAAATACCAACATTTCATATTTTTGACCAGTTTAACTATAATTTGATTTTTTAGCATCTGGTTCATCCCGACATAATACCGTTTTGAGACGAGGGGTCACATATTCAATCCTTCTTTCAATTTGATTAGAACCAATATTCTGACTTGACACGATTGTTCCCTATTATTACAGCTTACAGCCTGGGTGGGGTTCCTGACCTCCCATAGTGAGCGGGGAGGCATTGCTGTGTCTTCTATCCCACTATATCTGTTTTCCAACATGCTTTCTGTCTTTGTCTTGGAATGAGATTACCTGGTTTTGTCCTGGCCCTGGTTGGAGTCCTGGCTGGGAGGGAAACAGTCAAATGCATAGTTATTGTTTTGGGAGATGAATTTTTTTTCCTTGTAAATCATCCTCTGTTATTATATTTGTTATTTTGAATGTATAATGTAAGCATTTGAGTGTATTCCTCTTTGTTGCGTCATATTCTTTTGTACGGATGAGACTTATAGGTGATCTCAAACTAAGTACATTGGTGGTATGCTCTTGGAATCTACATCTGATCCCTATTTGTTCCCAGTTTCCCTTTTGTCTTACTTTCTCTTGGGTGCTTTAATTGTTATTCTAGAACTTTTTACTACCCCATTTTCTTCCTTTTTACTGGCGCTGATATAACCTAAATGTGTTGCAAGCGCCGTAAAACCCTTAAAAGCAACAAACAAACACAGCCTACAGCTTACAGTTGCAGCCTTGTTTGTGTCGTCTTCTGTGTGTAATAAGGCAGAACTGAAGATGTAATGGGGGATAGATCGGCTAATTAGAATTAGAGAATGACTATTAGATTATACCCTCTGACATTGAATGAGAGGAAACGTCGTTTGTTTTGTGTTTGTTCCCTTATTTTTTGAGTCACATTCTACTCCTTTTAACTTTCTCTCCATTTTATCAACTCATTTAGCCACCTCTAGTTTTTGGTTTTACATTTATTGTTCTACACGGTAACAAGGACATGTACAAAGAATATTACTGAGAAATATGATTAAAAGTTTTCAAATGTGAGTGTTGTAACATAAAAAGGTAATATTTCAGTCGCGATTTGAATGTTGTAAATAAATCAGACCATCTCATATGTGATGGGAGAGAGTTCCAAAAGTGGGGACCCAAAAATTGAAAGGATTACTCACCTATCTTTCGAAAAGTTTTAGGTTTGACAAGAATTGAATGGTCGTTATTTGATGTCAAGTTTCTGTTTGGGACACACGCGTTCAAAAGGTCCATTAGGCCCATGGAGCTGGAGTGAAACGGACAATAGCAATTGCTTGCAGTCCTTTGGATAGGACGCTAGTCTATCGCAAAGTACTTTCCGCCAGAGCCAGACCTGACAGACCCATATAACCCATTTACTGCTGGGTGGACATGGGGATCAGAAAAAAAATCTCGAGATTTTTGCACCCGGGATCGATCTCGGTCCCTTTGCGCGAAAAGCGAGTGCTCTACCAACCGAGCTATCGGCGACCTTCGTGATACGATCTATTTAATAATAATACGATCCTCATTGACCATAAAGGCAATTTGTTGTTTGGTTTACAATGTTCGAAAGTCAACACACTCATTAACTGGGACCATTACCAATACCATTTATAGATAGTTCGAAGATGACGTCACTCAGGTCTTTGTTATTGTTTTTGCCATCCGCGTTTTGAGTTATTCTCACTAAACTGTATTAACCAGACTATAAACGATCATGATTACACACAATTTTGTGTGTGGGTCCGTTATACTTCCGGAGGGCAATGTTGTGAACTTCTTAACCAAGCGCAGACTATCTATACAATTCCAAATTCATTATGTATCATTTCAAAGAACATACCTTCAGTTTTGCACGCAAACAGACGCTCGTTGAGCCTCTCCTAGTTGATATAAATCTATTGCATAAACAAAGCGACTTGCATTATGGTCTACCTATACATAATATGAAGTTTTTTTCTTTTTTTGCCATCCGAGTTTATGAGTAATTCTCACTAAACGGTATTATACAGACCATTAAAGTTCATGATTACAATATGATAGTTTTGTGTGTTGGTCCGTTATACTTCCGGATGGCAATGTTATGAACTTCTTAGCCAAGCGCACACTATCTATCGATAGTTCGAAGATGACGTCACTCAGGTCTTTGTTATTGTTTTTTGCCATCCGCGTTTATGAGTAATGCTCACGGAACTGTATTAACCCGACTATAAACGTTCATGGATACACACAGTTTTGTGTGTTGGTCCGTGATACTTCCGGATGGCAATGTTATGAACTTCTTTGCCAAGTGCACACTATCTATAGATAGTATGCAGATGACGTCACTCAGGCCTTTGTTATTGTTTTTGCCATCCGCGTTTGTGAGTAGTTCTCACTAAACTGTATTAACCAGACTATAAAAGTTCATGGTTACACAGAGTTTGTGTGTTGGTCCGTTATACTTCCGGATGGCAATGTTGTGAACTCCTTGGCCAAGCGCATTCTATCTATAGATAGTATGAAGTTGTCGTCACTCAAGTCTTTGTTATTGCTCTTTGTCCTCCATATGAGTAATTCTCACTAAATTGTAGATATTAACCGGACTATAAACGTTTAAGGTTACGCATAGTTTTGTGTGTTGGTCCGTTTTACTTCCGGATGGCAATGTAGTGAGCTTAACCAAGCGCATACAATCTATAGCCGGATGTATGTTATGGATCTCGTTACTCTCGAGCACAGCTCTGTCGTGCTGTGAAAAAGCAAAACAACACATAAAAAAAAATTGGGGCCGGAAAACTCGTCCTTCAAAAATCGATCGATTAAAATGACCCTTTCATCTTGTCAAAAACTCTATAACCTGGGACTTATAAAAATGAATTCTGCAACGAAGTCTCAGGCCTGAAATTTTTTCACAAGATGAGGGCCATTTTAATAACCCATCTATTTTTGAAGGACGAGTTTTCTGGCTATAATTTCAAAAATGTGTTTTTTTTCCAGAGTCCTGAGGTTTATTATCCTCAACGAAAATTTGCAGCTTATACCGAGAGATGTGTGTGTGTGTGTGTGTGTGTGTGTGTGTGTGTGTGTGTTGATGGTTTCCTATTCATATGTTTATGTTTGAATGGAATAAACATTTAGATACGTTGTATTGCACTCGTCGTTTTTTTTGTTGTTGTGATTAACCCGGTAAAATCTTTGTTGTGTGTTTGAGAGAGAGAGAGAGAGAGAGAGAGAGAGAGAGAGAGAGAGAGATAGAGAGAGAGAGAGAGAGAGAGAGATTCGTGTGTGTGTGTGTGTGTGTGTGTGTGTGTGTGTATGTGTGTGTGACCATAATCTGACCAAAAAAGAAAAAGCAGTTTGTTTTCATTTTTGGCCAGAAAACTTTCATTACAAATAATGTCCATCGATGGATTTTAATGACCGCCTACATTCACTCTCGTACGCGTGTTAATATTAATGTTAAGTATTTTATAAATTGACTTTTTGCATTATCTTTTGAAATTTTACTTTAATAATGTTATTTCATCTGTCTTATCTTCTCTTGTCTATTATATATTTATTCATTTATCATTCATTTATTTACTTATTTATTTGTTCGTTTATCAGTTTATTTTATTCATTTATTATTAAAATTAATTGTTCGTATTGTCAATGATATTAGCCTAGGTGAATATAATATATGCTGCTTCGGCAAAACCCCTCGGATGTCGCTGGGTGGGGTTCCTGGCCTCCCATAGTGGGCAGGGATGTACTTACTGTGTCTTCTATCCCCCTAAATCTGTTTTCTAACTTGCTTTCTGTCTTTGTCTTGGAATGAGATTACTTGGTTTTATCATGGCCCTGGCCGGATGCCCTTGCTGAGAGGGAAACAGTCAAATGTATAGATTCTAAAACTTTTTGCTATCCCATTTTCTTCCTTTTTACTGGCGCTGATATGACCTTAAGGTGTTGCAAGAACCGTAAAACCATTAAAGACAAACAAAAACAAATCTCCGATGTCGCACGAGTTAGTTTTGAGATACAAGCGGAAAAATTGGAAAAATCGTTATCTGCGTGATTTTCGTTTTTTCACTTATTCGTTTTATCATCCTTCAAACTACATTCTCACGAAGCGATTTTACAATTTGAAGCTTATATTATTTATATTGGTAATTTGATTCATTTTTCTTTCTTTGGTTTGTGTTATAGAAGGGCTTTATTCTTTATTGTTTATTTTTGAGTATGAATGTGGTATGCAAGTTCTATTGTGATGATAATGTAACTGTATTTTAAACAAGTTGTAGTCAATATTGTAAGTCTTGTCTTTAAAAGAGATTTTCTCCGTTATTACAATTCAAATGTGATTAACTTCGGCCCTAATTAAGATAATTACAAAATTCAAACTGCATTTTGTCAAGAAATGGTTGCATCTATTTAGAAATGCAACAATATATGATTCGAATCATTCCGAATCCGACGAGTTTTGCCGTTACACTACACATATATTCAACAAACAAACAAACAAACGCACACACACACACACACGCACACAAATAGATATCTATTTACCAATAGTGTTACTGTTATTAATGAGAGCACAATTTAAATATAAAACAAAATAAAACATCCAACACCCCGCAAAACATTCCCCCCCCACCCTCTCCCAAAAAAAAAAAAAACAATAAAAAAACAAAAACAAAAGCAAGACAAAAAACAAACAAACAGAAAAAAAAACAAAAAAAAAAAAAACAAAAAAAAAACGTCCTCTCGGACCGGACAAAATAAAATAAAAAAACCCAGTAACCAACCCCCCCCCACCCCCCACACACCATTACAAAATAGAAACAAGACAGAACAAAACAAAACAGATACCAAACACATAACAAAACAAAACAAACAAATGAAATGACCAAAAACAACAACAACAAAAAACAAAACAAAACAACAACAAACAAAAAAACAAACAAATAAACTGAAACCGCCCCCCCCCCCCGGCTAAAAAAAATATGACTAAACAAAACAACAAAACAAAAGCAAAAGCAAAAACCAAGACACAACATTGACAAACCATGTGTTTCCCCACACTGTCACTTATTTCCATATGTCACGTTTTCTGTCTACAATTACACAAAGCAGAAACTGTTTCTTAATTTGGTTTTTGCGTGCGTATGTGTTTGTGTGTATATGTGTGTGTGTGAGTGTGAGAGTTTGTCTGTGTGTGAGTTTGTCTGTGTGTGTGCACGTGTGTGTGAGTTTGTCTGTGTATGTGTGTGTGTGACCATAATCTGACCAAAAATAATTATTTTTTTTCATTTTGGCTTGAAAACTTTTATTTCAAATTATATCGATCGATATTAATGACCGCCTTCATTCGCACATGTGTGTGTGTGTGTGTGTGTGTGTGTGTGTGTGTGTGT
>NC_088371.1:11955746-11968246 GCF_034508935.2 Berghia stephanieae
TAACATTTGAAACAGATGTTTTTTTAGTTGAGTTTGAAAAAAATTGAAGGGATGAAGATGACATAAGGGGTGCTGGAAGGGAATTCCAATGTGAGTAAAGAGCCTTTTCCAAGGACTCAACTATGCACCGAGCGCGAGTCTCGAACCCAGGACCTTCCGATCCGAAAGCGAGTGTCATACCACAAGACCACATGGCCGCACAATTTTATTGGAGATATGTTGAAGTAAGGTTTAAACTGTTTTGTTCAAAGAAAGCATGTAGTTGACGCTATACGGCTCTTGTCAGAAGAATAAAAGTTTGTTCATAGACGTAAACATTTGTGGGATGGGACACCAAGCATGTCATTGATACATTTAGAAGTCTTGACTGATAAACTTTTACTTTAATGACAACAAAATAAAATGTGACCCATCCTCTCAAAACGGTATTATGTCGGAACGAACCATATGCTTAAAAGCCGAATTTAATGTTAAACTGGTCAAAAATATAAATTGTTGGCATTAACACCCTAAAATATGATATCCATTCTCCTCAATAAATAGTATAAACTCAACACAAGTCTGATATTGCTGGCTATAAATACAATTTTCAACATCTTAACCAACCCGACTTAATACCCTTTTGAGGCGAAGGGTCACAAATGAAAAATAATGGCAAAACTTTGGGCACCGTCTCCGACATCTCCGACATCCCTACAACACTTGTAGGACATTTCTGCTTCTGTTTGTAATAATATTAGGATCACCAATCGTATGTGCTACGTCTCTTCTCTGTCGAGAGTACTTCTGTCAGTTTTCGGCCATTGCGAAATCCTCGAGAAGGCATTCAAAAGCAAAAGACATGGCAAAGTCTTGCATTTTGTAACGGTTTTACACATTTTATGATAGAATGCATCCTGGTTTACAGAAAGCTTCACACATTTTCCTCAGAAAACATTAAATCATGTATTTCTGTTAGAAAATATTCAATCTCACACATTTTGGTCAGACAAAGGTTGCCTTAGCTTAAAAAAAAACAAAAAAAAAAACAAAACAAAACAAAACAATAAGAAACAAAAACCCCATAAAACAAAACAAAAACAAAAACCAAAAACAAACAACAAACAAACCCCCCAAAAAAATGAAATAAATAAATAAAAGAAAAACAACAAAAATATTCAAAGATCATTTTTGGCCAGAAAACTTTACCTTCAAGTGTTTTGGATAGAAAATTTTCATTACATACATTTTGACCAGAAAACTTTGATTTCGAACATTTTTGCTATCAAGCTTACATTTTATACATTTTAGCCAGAAAACTTTTATTTCATACATTTTGGCCATAAAAATTACATTTCTTACGTTCATTTGATGTCAAGCTGTTCTCAAAACGTTTATTTCATAAATTTTAACCCTCTTATAAATCGCCATGAAGGAATTAATACGCGTTTCACAGATGTTATCGTATGATTATGCACAACCGCCTAAAATACTGCATATCTTACATATTGGGTGTAACGGATCAGTTGGGATATTATCTTTTTTTTTTTTTAATGCAGCTGATATGACATTTCATCGGATTGAAAATAGATTATCGCTTGAGATCGATACAATTTAAGAAAATAAACAGCCGTTGTGATCTAAAAGTGGTTTGACATCCAATATCTATCAATCTCGGTTATGTCGCTGGAGAAGCACTGTAAACATGGTGTTAACTCTCTCGAGTTCGTGGAAAATAGAACAAATTTGTTCGATTTTCAATGAGGGTGAACTCGAGAGAGTTAAACTCAGAAATGTGCGTTAAAATCATTCATGGTTTAAAGTCATAAATATAAATAATGTCTTCCTTGTTCATAAACTTGTTTTATGAACCAGGAAACTATCCATGAACAAATATTTTGTTACAATATCAATTGACTCAACTAGGATTTGTCTTGGTATGATAATCATAATATATAATATCGGACATGGGGTGATGGAATTGTCGAGTAGATATTTTACATCAAAATTAATTTCATGAAGTAAGTAAATTAGAAAGGACACATTATTGTATTAATTTATTGATCAATCAATATTGCTTATTGTACTGATTTTGTGTTTCATTTATTTATTTATTTCTATTTCAAATATAAAAATTGAACAATTTTCTTGCTGTGAAAAATAATTCAAGTCCATGATACAAAACACGAAACCCGCCACATGTTGAGAATGATGGGTACGAGTATTATATCAGACGAGAATATTTTTTTTTTGTTAGAAAGCAGTCACAGTTAGAGAGGTTAGTGTGCTAAAATTGGCGTTTTTTAAAAAAAAAAGCTTTTATCATCAAGATTCTTTAAATTTGTGATTCAGATATATCTAGATGTTTCAATAGCTCGATCAAAATGTTTCGAAAATTGAGATTGGGTAAAGGTGATATAACTGTAAAACATAATGGTGGGGTAAAAAAAATATTTTTAAAATAGAGCATTTATATAGCGCAATATCCACTAAACGTGCTCAAAGCGCTTTACAAGGGGTTCATGGCCAATAGCAACACTTTACATGTAGGACGGGACGTGACGCCTGTTAGGCGATGTTATTACAATTTTTTCGGACAGAGAAAACGCTGTTTACGGCCAGGTACTCATTTTACACGTGAGTATGATGAGAGAAAGTGAGTAAAGAGCCTTTTACAGGGGCTCAACTATGCGCCGAGCGAAGCTCGAACCCAGGACCTTCCGGTCCAAAAGCGAGTGTCATACCACTAGACCACGTAGCGGCACACTGGGCATTGTTTATCAATCGCATTTCTATTTAATTGATCATACGTGACATGTCAATGAAAACATTCACCTCTCTGTTATTATTTCTGTTGCCCCCATCTGCTTGTATTCATTCAGACAATGACGAGGCTCTCACTGATCGATGGATAAGATGGGTCTAACTGTCATACCAAAAACGTCTCGTATTCGAATCCATGTTTTAACCCTATCCTTACCAACTATAGGAAAATCGTCACATTCGTTACGATACAACCTTTTCTTATTTAAATGTCTCCAGTACATCATAAAATTTAAAGAAAATGAACAGTGTGTTGTAGAGCATGTTTTGCTAAATAAATTATTTATCGCAAGAACGTACTGCTATTGTGTTTGAGTGATAAAAATATATATTTGAGTTAGTTGGATGTGAAGTTTTGGGGAAAATCATGAAAATGGCTGGCTGGTAAGGAGATAGTTTCATCTCTATACCGGTCTGAAATAATATTTGATATATTTTTTCTACAAATATATCAACATTGTCTACGGGGACTGGATTAAGTAGATGACGTCATCTCATTTATTTTACCAGACCGTCGTATCAGATCTATGTTTAATATCTTAACTCTCTCCTTACCGACCATTTTCAGTATTCTCCCAAAATGGCAGGCTTACCCAGCAGAAAATATTGGATTTTTAAAAACTCAAACAATCTCTCTACAAAACAATTTTATGTTCCTTTTAATTACACAAAAATCATTGTGATGTATAAAATAAATCTGAATAAGAAAAAAGGTATATTGTGTCGTAACAAATGTGACGATTTTGCGGTAGGTGGTAAGGAGAGGGTTAAATCAATAAAATAAAACAAATTGCCTTTAAGACGGAAATTACGAACTACAAGGCCGACCTTATAAAAACGACAAAAGTCAAACAAACAAAAAGAAAAAAAAAAGAAACAAACAAACAAACAAAATAAAACCCACAAAAAAATAAATAAGTAAATTCCACCCCACAACAATCAATAAATTACTGGAAAAACTACATAATTCTTTTAAATTGTTTTTTTAGACAAAGGTAATAACAAAAAGACAACTTGTTGATTGGTGTTTACCGTTGACCATGTGTCGCATTCACATGACGTTCCCCCTTTCGTTGATAAGTGGTAAGGCGTATAACTATTAAACAAAACTCCTCAAGTTCAAATCCGCATAGAGATATGTGAGATATTTGAGTAAGTTTGAACCTATGCTTATTAAAAAATATATCAACATTGATTAACGTGAGTACGATTAAGTACGTGACGTCATGTTATAATAGGCATTTTTGTATCTGTTCACAGATATCACCAAATTAGGATAATGACATTAAAAGATAGACTTTTTGTTATCTGTTTTAATATCTTATCAATAGATCTATCACCCTTCTAAGACCGAAATAACTACAATCTGTGTAAAACTCATAACAGTAATACAATTAACATAAGTATTGAATAATACGATAACACACACCGTGCTATAATAAACTGCTGATAATACTATAATTTAACACTTTAACTAAGGTTTCTCCTGCGCATGTAGAATATTAAGACGGAAATAACTTCAAAGTGTGTAAAACACACAACAATAATACAATTGACACAAGCATTAGACATGAACTGCTGTTAATACTATTTTTAAATTTAACAATTTGACAAAGGTTTCTCCTGCGCATGTTTATAGTACTGACCTTCCTCTGACTAGTGACGGCCCTAGAGTTGCTTCTGTCTGTTTAATTCATGAATGGGCCTCTTGGTCATTCTTTGGTTGTCCCAGTGGGTCACTTGATAAGTAGTTAACCCTGAATATCTAGCTTCAGCTCCTGTTCTAGCTACAACTCTAGATCAATGTGTGACCAGATCAATGTGTAACCAGATCTGTGAATATACAGGAGCAACACTTTGACTAGTTGTAAAGTTTGTATTTCTTATGAGCAGTGATGTCTTTAACAAACCCTTGACATCACCACTGACCTCATTTAATCTTTTTAATAATTATTAATTAACGGGATTTAGGTAGGAAAGTGAGATGGGGAAAGATAAGTAAACAATAGGAGCCTAACAATCAGTATAGTATAATTAAATAGATACATGATATTACTATAACGCATTCGCGATAGCACATTTGTAAATGCCATTCATGCAATGTACTTCATTCATTTGGAAGGCATACATGCATATACAATAATATATACGAGTACATATAGATATAGAGAGTGAATGAAATATGTTGGAGTCATTTAAAATCCTGAAAAGGTTAGGGGCGATTTGAAATATATCACTACACTGTCGTACCCTAGAAAACTATGTTTTTTTTTTTTAAATGGCCAGAAAACTCATTCTTCAAACATCGATTGATTTAAATGACTCTCATTTTGGCAAAAAAATAAATAAACAAATACCAAAAAAAAAAACAAGTATCAAGCGAAGTCCCAGGTTTGAGAGTTTTTGCCAGGGTGAGGGTCATTTAAATCGATCGATAATTGAAGGAGGAGGTTTCTGGCCAAATTTTTAAATACATGATTTTCCAGAGTACGGCAGTTAATGGGTTAAAGTATAACAAGACATGACAGGAGTGGAGAATTTAAATTTAAATTGAAAATAAAAAAGAAAACTACAACGGATAAGTAGGCATTCAGGCGTAGACTAATGTTTGAGTGAGTGAGAGAAAACCAAGTTCACAATTGATATTTCGATTATTATTTTTTCATTCGATTTGATTAGTTCTTCCTATTACCACCTCATCCTATGTATTGATTCGCCTCAGGCCAAAGGGTAACGGTCTTTGGAAGGTTGACCTCCTAGTACGAGAAATGTTATAGTTTGATAAGAGCGGATTTCATTTATCCTTGTATTGTTTATTGGTCGATTAACTCTGCTCTTAAAGGGCTTGTGACTAGAGTTTAGTGTTGATAATCGTGATTTAAAGTGATAATTATTTCCTAGTGTGTAAAATAGTCACCTCTTGAAACTGGCAAAACGACAATGCCATTGAACCGTTTTGAGTAAGGTTCACGTGCACTTATTTGCAGGTCTGATAACCCAAATTATGGGTGGGGCCATTTATTGACCTCCCGTTGTTGGCAGGAAGTCACTTCCCGTGTTTTCTATCCCCCTATATGTTTTCTGAGTTGCGTTATGTCTTTGTTTTGGAATGTAATCACTTCCGTTTGGTCCTGATACTTGCCGGAATCTTTGGTTTGAGATTGAAACCGTCAAATGTGTAGTATTAGTTTTGGGAGATGATTTTTACCCCCTTGTAAATCATCTATCTGTTATGTTTTGTTTTGCTTTTTGTATGAAAATATTCTTTGCTTGTAAACATTTGAGTGCATTCCTCCTGGTGGGGGCCCTGTGCTTGTGTCTGGATGAGACTTATAGGTGATCTCAAACTGTAAGTGCACTGATAGTATGCTCTTGGAATCTACATCTGTTTCCTATTTGCAACTTTCCTCTTTTACTTGTGCGGTTTAATTGTATATTTAGAGTGTGTGTGACTATCCCATTTTCTTCCTTTTTACTGGCGCTGAAATGACCTAAATGTGTCGCACTGGGTGGGGTTCCTGACTTCAGTGAGGCACATACTGTGTCTTCTATCCCCTTATATCTGTTTTCCAACATGCTTTCTGTCTTTGTCTTTGAATGAGATTACTTGGTTTTGTCCTGGCCCTGGCCGGATACTCTGGCTGGGAGGGAAACAAATGTATAGTTAGTTTTGGGGGATGATATTTTTTTCCTTGTAAATCATCTCTCTGTTATGCACTGTATTATGTTTTTTTATGTATTATATATGATTTATAAACATTTGAGTGTATTCCTCTTAGTAGGGACCTGTGCTTGTGTCTGGATGAGACTTTTAGGTGATCTCAAACTAAGTACACTGATAGTGTGCTCTAGGAATCTACATCTGTTCCCTATTTGAACAAATTCCCCTTTGTCTTATCTTTTCTTGGATGCTTTAATTGTAATTCTAGAACTTTTTACTATCCCATTTTCTTCCTTTTTACTGGCACTGATATGACCTTAATGTGTTGCAAGTGCTGTAGACCCCTTAAAACAATAACCCAAAAACTGTTTTGATCTCATTGTTGTAATGGAAATACTCTCAAGCCGATGGAAAATATAATATTGTCCATTACAACAAGGATAAATCAAGTCCACAATAGGATTCAATAGTCTGATGTCACGTCCGCCCAGCAACGAGCAGCTTGGTTCTAAACAAAGAAAATCGTTTCTTTTCTTTCTTCGTCCTTGCCTGAACTTTTCCACATGTCATGTGATCAGAATGTATAAAAGTCAAAACTTGATCAGATTTATAATGTTTTTTTTCCTTTGGATACACTTTTATGCTCGTCGGATAAGTATTTCATAAGGGCGTCCACCGTTGTTCCGATAGTATAGATCCAGTTACTAAGTTACTATGCGTCATTACGAGAGAAGTGACGTCACGACTGTTGAACCCGGGTAAACTACGGATATAGTCGGTGTTAGGGTTGAGTGAGTTTAGCCTGAGCATATAGCACAATATCCACTAAACGTGCTCAAAGCATTTTATTACAAGGTGTCCCTAGCCAGCAGCAACACTTAACATGTAAAACATGACATGACGCCTGTAAGGCGATATTACAATTTTTTTTTCAGACAGATACAACGCTGTTAACGGCCAGGTACTCATTTTCTACCCGATTACGTAGAGATAATAGGAGTATGTAAAAAGTTTTTTTCTTAACAAGGACCGGACTATGCACCGCTCAGAGCGGGACTCGAACCCTGGACATTCCAATCCGAAGTCGAGAGTCATACCGCTTGACCACATAGCCGACTTATATATTATAATCTTATATCTCAGGGCGAGTGTCTAAGTCGGCTAGTAAGACGCTTAGATCCTGTTTATATGTTTTATGGAGCGTAATGGATCTTGATATAGTTTCTGAACATAACAATGGGCTTCAACAGTCGTGACGTCACTTCCCTCGTCATGACGCATAGTAACTTATTAACTGGTTCTAAACTATCGGAACACTGGCGGATGTACTTAGGAATACATCTCCGACGAGCATAAAATGGTATCCAGAGGAAAAAAACCCATTATAAATCTGATCATGTTTTGACTTTTATACATTCTGATTACATTAGACATGTGAAAAAGTTCTAGTCAGCATGAAGAATAAAAAATACCGATTTTCTTTGTTTAGAACCAAGCTGCTGGTTGCTGGGCGGACGTGACATCAGACTATTGAATCCAATTGACAAGGACTTACTTACTTACTTACTTATCCGAACCAGCGACCACCTGAGCTCGAGCCCTTCGGTCTTGTGCCATGACGTAGAAGTTAGACGTCTTTTGTCGTTGTTCCAAGTGACTATAAATGTGTTACTGATGCTTGGATTTGGTGGGAGGAGTGTGCATCTCAGGTCTTCAAGAGGTTGACAAATTGACAAGGACAAAAATTTATTTTTTTGGTCATTTTTGGCTTTAAAATTACTTTTTTTTTTTTTTTTACAATTGATCTATCCCGACTACACTGGTTTGAGGCAATCGAGCTACAGAAAATCGAGTTTAGAATGGAACCGATGAGAATTAGAAAATTAAACTTTTGTGGAAGTATAGATAGTTCGAAGATGACGTCACTCAGGTATTTGTTAGTTTTTTGCCATCCGCGTTTATGTAATGCTAACTGAACTGTATTAACCTGACTATAAACGTTCATGGATACACACAGTTTTGTGTGTTGGTCCGTTATACTTCCGGATGGCAATGTTATGAGCTTCTAAGCCAAGCGCATACTATCTATATTATATGGAAAAAATAAAGGTTGTTCTTCTCACAAAAAAAAAGAACATTTAATTAAACTCAACGTGAAAACGTTAAGCTTAGAAAATAAAACAAAAACTGATTTTTTTTTAATCATAAAAAAGCAACAACCCCCCCCCCCCCCCCCCCCGCCAAAAAAAAAAAAACCAACAAACGAACAAAAAAAAGAATAAAACAAAATAAAGCCCAACCCCCCCCCCCCCCCCCCCCCCCCGATGTGTCCAATCAATCCCCTCCAAAAATAAATTTTAATGAGACCCGAGTCGGCAAATTATTATAGGAGTGTGGCGTAGAAACCCACACTGTACTGTATTATCGATGTGCCTGTCTTACACTCTCGGATTGAAGTTCAAGGTCGGTCTTCACAATTTTATAGATTTATCCGGACGTGACATCAGACTATTGAATCCAATTGACAAGGACAAAAATTTCACATTTTGGTCAATTTTGGCTTTAAAATTCCTATTTTTTAAAACAATTGATCCCTCTCGACTAATGGTTTGAGGCATCGAGCTACGTTATGTTTAGAAAATCGAATTTTAATTGGAACCGAGGAGACTTTGAAAATTAAACTTTATTTTTGAAGTAGATCTCTATATTATGGGAAAAAAAGGTTGCTCTTCTCACAAAAGACATTTAATTAAACTCAACGTGAAAACGTTAATCTTAGATAAGAAAACAAAAACAGAATTTTTAAAAAATCGTAACCCCCCCCCTCCCCCCCCCCCAAATAAAAAGTAAATAAAAAAATAATAATAATAATAAAAAACAAAACAACAACAATAAACCCCTCCCGAGAAAATAAAACAAACCCTTACAAAAAAAAAAGCCTAGCCCTCCCCCCCCCCCCCCCAAAAAAAAAAAAAAAAATCTAAAAAGAAAAAGAGCACAAAAGAACACACCCCCCCCTCCCCCCAATATATCCAACCCCCTTCAAAGGTAAATTTAAAAAGACCGAGTCGGCAAATGATAGGAGTGTGGCGTAGAAACCCACACTGTACTGCATTATCGATGTGCCTGTCTTACAATCTCGGATTGAAGTTAGAGGTCGGTCTTCACAATTTTATAGATTTAGCCTCTCGTTACCCTAAGGCTTGAGTTAAAAGACACTGACATGTTTAATGGCGGCATTGATTCGACAAAGGGGTGTCAATGTCAACCAAGTAACTGCCGCCCTTCTCTGGGAAAACATGTATAATTGTGACCCATCGTCTCAAAACGGTATTATGGCGGAACGAACCAGATGCTTAAAAGCTGAATTTAATGTTAAACTGGTCAAAAATACAAATTGTTGGCATTAGCACCCTAAAATATGGTATTCATTCTCCTCAATAAAACATACAAACTCAACACAAGTCTGATATTTCTGGCTATAAATTCAATTTGAACATCTTAACCATCCCGACTTAATACCGTTTGGAGGCGAAGGGTCACAATTTAAGAATTTATTGGCCAGAAAAACTCGTTCTTCATAAATATCGATCGATTGAAATGACACTCACTCCTCTTGGCGAAAAATCTCAAACCTGGGGGACCTGATGAAAGGCTTCGCGAAGTCCCAGGTTTGAGAGTTTGTTTTTTTTTTGGCCAAGATGTGACTGTCATTCACATCGATCGCGATTTGAAGGACGAGTTTTCTGGTCGAATTTTTAAATAAACGTTCTTCCAGAGTGCGGCAGTTAACTGGTTAAAAGAAAACATAAGGTATATCGAGGAGTTTTAACTTTTAACTCCTTTAACCCTCTCCTTACCACCTATTGGAAAATCGTCACATTTGTTACGATGCAACCGTCACTTTTCTCATCCAGATTTCATTTCGTTTTGCTCAAGCTATAAAAATTTCACATTTTGTAATAGAACTCATATTATGAATAGAATGTGCTATTTGCTTTTATGCTTGAGTAAAAAATGTATGTTTTTGTGTTGGGTGGGTGTGAAGTTTTGGGGAAAATTTTGACAATGACTGGTAAAGAGAGGGTTAAGGGCGAGATTTGACTTTACTCTAACTTAGTATCATTTTCTGACATCCTCCCCCCACCCTCCCCCAAACTTCCCTCCCGTCCGCTGTTTAATCAGCAGTGATTGGGTCGCTGGATCTGTTTGATCTAGCGGAAATAACTTTGCAATAAGACAAAACTAGCGTAACAATTTATTGTTATTGTCCGTTTAACGCTCCAGATACTGGGGTTATCTCCGGACCTCGTATCATTTGATTTGACATTATGACTGTGATGAATTATTTCTTGTACACGCGAGTTTTGTTGAAATATGGCAGAGAACTCGTGACGTCACACCTTCCCCTTTTCCGGTTCAAAGCTCATTGGAAGTGTGTAACCAGTCCTCCGGACAATGTATAAGTACAATGAAATGTTACACATTGAATCATAAGTTGGTATAACTATTTTAGTAGCAGGATACATAAATTCTATTATTTTTAATTGAGGTTTTATACAGAGCAATATCCACTAAACGTGCTCAAAGCGCTTTACATGGCCTGGCCGACAGCAACACTTAACATGTAGGACGGGACATGGCGCCTGTTAGGCGATATTACACTTTTTCGGACAAAGACAACGCTGTTAACGGCCAGGTACTCATTTTACACCTGAGTACTGTGAGAGAATGTGAGTAAAGAGCATTTTTCCAAGGACTCAACTATGCGCTGATCGAGGCTCGAATCCAGGACCTTTCGATCCGAAAGCGAGGGTCTACGGAGGAACTGGGGTCTCGATGGCTCAGTTTGAATAGCACTCGCTTCACGCGGAAATTGAGCTGTGTTGATTCCTGGTGCCGTCGAGATGTGTTCTGACCCCTTTTCCCCTTGCCCACCCAGCAGTGATTGGGTAGCTGGCTCAGTTATATACTACGGAAAGTACTGTACAATACATAGACTGAGATTCTATCATAAGAGAAGCAAGCAATTGCTGCTACTGTCTATATAACGATATAGAAACCTGCATATTATGGGGCTATGTGATCTAGTGGTATGGCACACGCCTTCGGATCTGAAGATCCAGGGTTCGAGCCCCGTTCTGAGCGGCGCAGAATTAAGTCTTTTGGAACGGCTCTTTACTCGCATTCTTTCACCAAACTCAGGTGTACAATGATACGTGGCCGGTAACAAAGCTGTTTGTCGGAAAAAATGTAATATCGCTTATCAGACGTCATGTTTCGTCCTACATTGTAAGTGTTGCTGTTGACTTGGGGCCCCTTGTAAAGCGCTTTGAGCACGTTTAGTGGATATTGCTCTAAATTATAATAAATGCTCAAGTTACACATTTATTAACTCCTGGGCATTATTACGTCTCTCAATAACTACTTTTCTACACCGAGGTGTTAATTGCCACTCTCGTTTCCACATCCCAGCTGGTGATAAAATTTCTATTCACTCACAGGAAATGAGTATCTAGATCTAAAAAAATATTTTAAAAAAAAATAAAACAATAATTATAATAATAATAAAATAGGCGAGAGCTTTTCTTCCTCCTCTTCTGCCTCTTCCTGATCCTCTCACTCCCGCCTTGTCCGGCTGTTCGTAATTTGTCGAGACTGGAGTCCTTTTCTTTCATCCCCGCCCCCCTCCTTTCCTCTAGTCCACCCCCCTCCCCCACTCCCAAACCCCTCCTCCCACCCCACCACATTTCTCCTTCATCCCTTTGTCCATCTAGCTCCTCTCCACCAACATTCTCCCTATCGATTGGACTCAGCCATCTCTCATTATCATATTGTTCGCAGATTCCTTAACCCTTTGAAAGCGCTTCTTGGTCTCTTATGAAAAAACAACAACAACAAATAAACACGTTCCCGTATAGATAGAATGAAGTTGACGTCACTCAGGTCTTTGTTATTGGTTTTTTTTTTTTTTTTTTGTCATCCGCGTTTATGAGTAATTCTCACTAAACTGTATTAACCAGAAGCAGATGATGTT
>NC_088371.1:11975746-11980746 GCF_034508935.2 Berghia stephanieae
AGGGGTCCCTGGCCAACAGCAACATTTAACATTTAGGACAAGTGACTGGTTAAACTCAATATTTTAAAAACCAGAAAACTCGTCCTTCAAATAAATATCTATCGATTCGAAAGACCCTCATCTTGACAAAAACTCTCAAACCTGGGACTTTGCGCTGTATATATATATAATATATATAATATATATATATAATATATATATATATATATATATATATATTGAAAACAAGAATCACCCCCCCCCCCCCCACAACCACCCCACTAGACCATAGGATAGGCCACCCCAAATCCGTATGCGCCCCACATCCGTATGCGCCCCACATCGTCCCCACATCCGTATGCGCCCCACATCCGTATGCGCCCCACATCCGTATGCGCCCCACATCGTCCCCACATCCGTATGCGCCCCAAATCCGTATGCGCCCCACATCCGTATGCGCCCCACATCCGTATGCGCCCCAAATCCGTATGCGCCCCACATCCGTATGCGCCCCACATCCGTATGCGCCCCACATCCGTATGCGCCCCAAATCCGTATGCGCCCCACATCCGTATGCGCCCCAAATCCGTATGCGCCCCAAATCCGTATGCGCCCCAAATCCGTATGCGCCCCAACATCCGTATGCGCCCCACATCCGTATGCGCCCCACATCCGTATGCGCCCCAAATCCGTATGCACCCCAAATCCGTATGCGCCCCACATCCGTATGCGCCCCACATCCGTATGCGCCCCACATCCGTACGCTGTAGAGTGTGTCACATAAAACGTTTTGGTGCTTTTACATATCTAACTTTTCATTTTTTTACGGCGAAGGTTTTTTTTCCTGAAGATCTTGAACTTTAATAATACTAGATTACGCTTTTGGGTCACACAGTGCTTCATGAATCTGCTATTATCGATTAGCAGCATCCCTGTCTCCTTGTGTTGCTGTTGATAGCCCGAGGGTGGTGGTTGTGGTGGTGGGGGGGGGGGGGGGTAGAGTTTAGACGATTACTCCGGAAATTGGATGGCAAGTGAAAAGCAGATTATTTGTATTGTAATGGTTCTGTTTCCATGGCAACGGATGGATACGGTGAATGATGTTATCATGATAATGATGATGGAGATGGTGAAGATGATGATGATGATGATGATGATGATGATGATGATGAGGTTTTATGACGATGATGATGATGATGATGATGATGATGATGATGATGATGATGATGATGATGATGATGATAGAGATGATAGTGGTGGAAGTAGTGGTAGCGTTATTGATGCCATAAAGACGACTCTGATGATACCGGCTTTTCCTAATTACGAAATGGATACGTATATAAAATATTATTATTGCTAACGATGTGGGGAGGCATGCACTAAATTGGATGGCAAGTGAAAAGCAGATTATTTGTATTGTAATGGTTCTGTTTCCATGGCAACGGATGGATACGGTGAATGATGTTATCATGATAATGATGATGGAGATGGTGAATATGATGATGATGATGATGATGATGATGATGATGATGATGATGAGGTTTTATGACGATGATGATGATGATGATGATGATGATGATGATGATGATGATGATGATGATGATAATGATGATGATAGAGATGATAGTGGTGGAAGTAGTGGTAGCGTTTTTGATGCCATAAAGACGACTCTGATGATACCGGCTTTTCCTAATTACGAAATGGATACGTATATAAAATATTATTATTGCTAACGATGTGGGGAGGCATGCACTAAAGTGACCGCTGGTTTCAAGTAATCACTGAAAACAACTACATCAGCAGCAAATCAGCGCTAACAAAAACAACAACACTACAACAACAAGAGGAACAAAAACAATAATAACACTTATAATGAGGAAAGGACAATAATCCAACAACAATATCATCAACAATCAAAAGGAACAACAACGACACCAACAACAGCAACAACAACAACAGCAACAACAAGAACAACAGCAACAACAAGAACAACAACAACAACAATATCATCAACAATCAAAAGCAACAGCAACGACACCAAAACACAAAAGTCAACAATAACAGCAACAGCTGCAACAAAAATAGTTAAATCGGCAAGCTCAATAGATAGTGTGCGCTTGACCAAGAAGCTCACGACATTGCCATCCTGAAGTATAAACGAACCAACACACAAAACTCTGTGTAACCATCAACTTTTATAGTCTGGATAGTACAGTTAACTCATTCAATCCTAACACCGACTATACCCGTTGTTTACTTTTAATCCATGCCTAACCTATTACATTTTGCTGAGACAAATTATAGGCGTAGTATCAAAGTTAATGTTTTTCATTTTTACATGCTAATGATAGTCGAAAACAAAAACAAATATCTATGCACATGCTCATTTTAAATACATTTTTCCAATTTTGAAAAGTAGCAAAAATATCTAGGATTGAGTGAGTTAAGTGAGAAGTACTCATAAATGGGGATGGCAAAAAACAATAAAAAAGACCCGAGTGACGTCATCTGCATTCTATCTATAGAAAACTAATTTGACTTCCTGGATACAATAACCTAGATAGATCATATGGCATATAGATAGAACGAAGTTGACGTCACTCAGGTCTTTGTTATTGTCATTTGCTATCCATGTTTATGAGCAATTCTCACAAAACTGTATTATCCCGACTTTAAACGTTCAAGAATACACATTGTATTTGTGTGTTGGTCCGTTATACTTCCGGATGGCAATGTTGTGAATTTCTAAGCCAAGCGCACAGCGTCTATAGATAGAATGCGCTTGGCTAAGACACTCACACCTTTGCCATCCAGAAGTATAACGGACCAACACACAAAACAATGTGTAATCTTGGTCGTTTATAGCTTGGCTAACACAGTTTATGGTGAAATTACTCATACACGTGGATGGCAAAAAACAATAACAAAGACCTGATTGTTGTCATCTTCATTGTATCAATAGAGTTGAAAGGTTTAAGGTTTACCCAAGACTTAATGGCATTTGATTGATTTTGTTGGATTGATTTTGCAAGAAAACATGAATTATGGGTTTCAGGATTCAGGACTACACGAATCTCTCTCTCTCTCTCTCTCTCTCTCTCTCTCTCTCTCTCTCTCTCTCTCTCTCTCTCTGTGTCTGTTTGTGTGTGTGTGTGTGTTTGTGTCTGTGCGTGTGTGTGTGTAAAAGCCAAAACGTTAAGAATGTCAACAAATTGATATTGTAAAGGAAAAGCTGATGTACTGGTGAATTACAAAACGAAATGAATGTCAGGTTATAAGTGTAATAATCTCTCTCTCTCTCTTCTCTATCTCTCTCTCTCTCTTCTCTCCCTCCCTCTCTCCCTCCCTCTCTCTCTCTCTCTCTCTCTCTCTCTCTCTCTCTCTCTCTGTGTGTGTGTGTGAGTGTGTGTAAAAGTCACAAAGTTAAGAATGTCAACAAATTGATATTGTAAAGGAAGAGCTGATGTACTGGTGAATTACAAAACGAAATGCATTTCAGGATATGTCTGTAATAATCTCTCTTTATCTCTCTCTCTCTCTCTCTCTCTCTCTCTCTCTCTCCCCTCTTCTCTCCTCTCTCTCTCTCTCTCTCTCTCTCTCCCCTACTCTCCTCTTCCTACTTCTCTCCTCTCTTCTCTCTCTCTCCTATCTCTCTACCTACCTCTCCTATTCTCTCTCACTCTCCTACTCTCCTTCTCTCCTCTTCATTTCTCTCCTACTCCCTCTCTCCCACTCTCTCTCCTACTCTCTCTCTCCCCTACTCTCGCTACCACTATCTTTATCATACCCTCTCTATCCTACTCTCAATCCTACTCTCTATCCTACTCTCTATTACTCTCTACTCACTTTCTCTCACCGTATCCAGGTGTAAAATGACTCCCTGGCCGTTAACAACATGGTCTTCGTCGAAGAAACACTGAAATATTGCTCGACAGGCAACTATCTCGTCCTATATGTTAAACGTTGCTGTTGGCTTGTGAAGCGTTTTGGTCACGTTTAATGTATATTTTACTATATAAAAGCTCAAGCCCAGTATTTTTATCTTTCTGCTTTGTCTGGCACTGTTTTACACACACCTTTTTAGATCTTAATCTTAAATGCGTGCTGCTAATAATAATAAATAGTATGCGCTTGGCAAATTATCTCACAACATTGCCATCCGGAACTATAACGGACCAACACACAAAACTATGTGTAACCTTATACTTTTATTGTCTGGTTAATACAGTTTAGTGAGAATTACTCATAAACGCGGATGGCAAAAAGCAATAACAAAGACCTGAGTGACGTCAACTTCATATTATCAATATTTGTCAAACCATAAACACACTCGTAACGAGCCAAACAGACACACACAACAGTCGCACACACTAACTACAAAATGAAATTGACATTCAACAAAATGGAATCAAAAATAAAACGTATAATTTACTCATCAATAAGGAAATGCCTAGGAGAAAAATTTCTGGAAAAGCTGAGTTTAGATTTTTCTTAAAATTTTCCGGCTAGATACCTAATTTGTCACTTTGGTATTTTAATAAATAAAAATGGAGCTCATCGAATTCCTGGGTGGGGTTCCCGACCTCCCATAGTGGGCAGGAAGATACTTGCTGTGTCTTCTATCCCCCTGTATCCGTTTTCCAATTGCTTTCTGTCTTTGTCTTGAAATGAGATTACTTGGTTTTGTCCTGACCCTGGCGGGAGTCCTTGGCTGGGAGGGAAACTGTTGAATGTATAGTTATAGTTATGGGAGATTATTTATTCCCCCCCCCCCCCCCCTGTAAATCATCTTTCTATTGTGTCCTGTTATTTTTTCATTTCTAATATATGATTTGTAAACAGTTGAGTGCATTCCTCTTAGTGGGATTTTGTGATGGTGTCTGTGTGAGACTTTTAGGTGATCTCAAACTAAGTACAATGATAGTGTGCTCTTGGAATCTACATATTTTCCCTACTTGAACCATTCCCCTTTGTCTTACTTTTTCCTCAAGTCCCTGTAATTGTACATCTAGAATGCCTTT
>NC_088371.1:11985746-12018246 GCF_034508935.2 Berghia stephanieae
TTCAAAAAAATGGAAATTCGTTTACAGACGTGGCATGCATAACAATGTATAAGCACAAAGTTGAGAATCTATGGCGACAATGCATTTATATATATATTATATATATATATATATATATATATATATATATATTATATATATATATATATATATATATATATATATATATGCAAATGTACAAAAAAATGTAAAAATATACAACCAAGAACCAATAGCAACACTTTATATGTTAATTTGATAATTTGAGATAGGCCATACCTCTGGCCTTTAGTCCGAACGTGTGTGTGTGTGTATATTTAAAAGATCGTATTTAATTTAAATCACAGTTGCGCGTTGAAAATTCGAACACCATGTGGCAAAAATGAATTAATGTGACGTGTTGTCTTTGTTTTTATAGTTTTGCCATACTTTGAAAAAAAAAAAACTACATAAAAAATAATTTGGTTAGAAAACTCGTCCTTCAAACATCGATCTATTAAAAGGGCTTTTTTTTCTCGTCAAAAACTCTCAAACCAGGGACTTCAAGGAAGTCTTGAAGAAGTCCCAGGTTTGAGTTTTTGACAACATGCGAGTCATTTAATTGGGTCAATAATTGAGGGATGAGTTTTCTGAACATATTTTTAAGGATGCGTTGTTTTTTTGTTTTTCTTGTTTGTTTGTTTGTTTTTTTGTTTGTTTGTTTTTTTTTTTTTTTTTTTTTTTTTTTTTATTTTAAGTACGACTGTATTGAAAGCAGACTGGATATGATTCTCGGCCATAAATCAATGAGAGGTTTAGTCAAGCCAGCGCAATTTTAAAAAAAGGTCAAACATTCCATTTTATTCGACAAATTGTCGAGATTCTTTTGTAAATGTAAACTTTCATTACACATAATGAATCTTTAAAAAGGTTATTCCTTGTGCTTTGTTCGTGTTCATTGAACGGACTCACAACGATTACAATAATATGAAATAAAATAATAGTTACACACACGTACACACATAAACACACACACACACACACACACACACACACAGAGAGAGAGAGAGAGAGAGAGAGAGAGAGAGAGAGAGAGATAAAGATAAAGATAAAGATAGATAGATAGATAGAGAGAGAGGGAGAGAGAGAGAAAGATAAAGATAAAGATAGATAGATAGATAGAGAGAGAGGGAGAGAGAGAGAAAGATAAAGATAAAGATAGATAGATAGATAGAGAGAGAGAGAGGGAGAGAGAGAGAGAGAGAGAAAGATAAAGATAAAGATAGATAGATTGAGAGAGAGAGAGAGAGAGAGAGAGAGAGAGAGAGAGAGAGAGAGAGAGACGCTCGGTCGCCACAAAAATAAACCAATAATGAGATAATATGTGGACAAACTAATTACGTAAATTTGCGTTCATCAGTTTCTCTGTGTTAAATACTGGAAAATAAACCAAAAACTGCCTCTAGCATCAAAATCATATAGTAGTTATAGATTTTTTAAATGTCAGAAAAGTGCACACAAAATTGGTAGAAAAGAATGATTCTAGTGTGAGGCTATAGACAGAACGAAGATGGCGTCACTCATGTCTTTGTTATTGCTTTTTGCCATCCGCGTTTATGAGTAATTCTCACTAAACTGCAGTAACCAGACTATAAACGTCCAAGGTTACACATAGTTTTGTATGTTGGTCCGTTATACTTTCGGATGGCAATGTTGTAAGATTCTTAGCCAAGCGCACACTCACTATATATAAGTTAACGATGGCGACGATTGTGTTCAAGAAAGGCAACTCAAATTCTGCTCAGGCCAAAGACTTTTTTTTTCATTTTGGTCCGAAATTTTAAAAAATTGTTTTTATCTCAAGACTACCAGCTGAGTGATTGTTTTTCACGAAACTATTATTGTCGGTTTCATTCAATTTTGTGTGTCATATCGAATGCTCTATCGGACTGAAACAACTGATCCCGTTGGTTGCATACAACTCACGATTTGCTTTCTATTTGGTGATAATATGTCCTTGTCTTTTGACGTAATAGGGCAGTGAAGTCTGGACGTCACATCCTATTCTCTTCCGGTTCAAAATTCCGTGGAAGTGTGTATGTAAATGTAATCAGTCCCTCGGATGACTAATAATGAAAAGGATACCTGTCGAATCATGAGGTGGGGTAACTATTTTAACTCACTCAATCCTAGAGATTTTTGATACTTTTCAAAATTGGAAAAAAAAAATGTATTAAAAATGAGCATGTACATAGGTAGTTTTATTCAACTACCATTAACATATAAAAATTAAGAACATTACCTTTGATACTACGCCTATAATTCGTCTCCGAAAACTGTAATAAATACATTGGGGTAAAAGTAACCCCTGATGTACTACGGATATAGTCGGTGTTAGGGTTAAGTGAGTTAATAGCGGGATGTAAAGGCAGATTCTTAGGATAACGAGATTGCGTAAAAGAGCAAGGATGAGTATCGGGTTATGATGAGTTGACGAAGCTACGATGGACCCAACTAATATTCAACATCCGCCAACCAGATTGAAAAGAGCTGTGCGGGGTCCATTTATATTATGCGTTGAGATAAAATACTCACAACATTCGCCAAACTAGATTACGCGCAACACACAAAACTGTGTTTACTATAACGTCTATAGTATCTATGACTGGTATAATAAGTTAGTGAGAACTTAACACCAACAGGAGACCTAAACATGATGCCAAAGACGTCAACTTCGTTCCTTCTAAAGAATGAAAGAAGTTGGCGTTACTCGGTATTTTATTATTGTTTTAGGCCGCCTGTTAGGTGATTAGTGATTCATTTTCACTAAATTATCGCAATAAAACTATAAGACATAGGTGTGTGTGTGTGTATAAGTTCAAGTAATCTGGCAGAGATAACAGGTGAGTGTTTTACCTGAACGCATAGCATCAATATGAGGGAAATACTTTTTATTTCCGCCTGATCTGCCGAGCGACTCGACGAAACATCAACCTTGGTATGGTAAAAATGAGTCATACGGCTTTGTGGTCCTTGAGGTTGACACTCGCCTTTGGATAGATAGGAACCAGGTTCGAATCCAGCTCTGAGTGGCGCAATGTTGAAAAAGGCTCATTCTCACTTTCTTTTACCCCTAAATTGAGTAACTTTCTCCTTAACAGCTTTCTGGCTCGGGACCTTTGTTAAGCGCTTTGAGCATGTATAGTTGGTATTTTGCTTTATAAATGCTCAATATGCTTCTTTTTTTTTCTTGAAATGCCCATTTTGAATAAATGATTTAAAAAAAATATAAACTCGAGCATTCATGTGGTGTTAGAATCCATTAAAAGTGCTTAAAGTGATTCACAAGGGAGGGCGTCTCTAGCCAACACCAACGCTTCACTCATTCAACCCTGACATCGACTATATCCGTAGTTTACCCCGGTTACTTTTACCCCATTCCTATTTATTACATTTTTCTGAGACTAATTATAGGCGTTGTATCAACGTTAATGTTTTTAGGTTTTGTATGTTAATGATAATTGGATAGAACTATCTAGATCTATGTACATTCTCATTTTTAATACATTTTTTTCCAATTTTGGTAAGTAGCAAAAATCTCCAGGATTGAGTGAGTTAATGTGTAACACGAGACAAGTCGAAATTGCACACCCCCCCCCCCCCCCCACTCCCGATAAGGCCAACGTTGGTAACAGCCAGGTTATCAAGTTACAAATGGGTACGGTGTCAAAACGTGAATAAGGAGCCTTTCCAAAGCATTTTAATCCTCTTGTCTTATCGTCAATTGCAATAAGCAACAGGTTTTTAATGAAAAGTAAAAAAAAAAAAAAAAAAAAAAATATATATATTTATATATATATATATATATATATATATATATATATATATATATATATATATATTATATATATATATAACAGAGTAAGTCGGTTAAATGGAACATCGCTTTTTCGAATAGTTCGCTTCATTGAATAAATATTATTGGCTTTGTGGTTTTAAAACTCTCTCGAGTTCAACATGCTTGGAAATGAGACAAATTCGATCGATCCCCCATGCACACGAACTCGAGAGAGAGAGAGAGAGAGAGAGAGAGAGAGAGAGAGAGAGAGAGAGAGAGAGAGAGAGAGAGAGAGAGAGAGAGAGAGAGAGAGAGAGATATGGGGGTTAAGGTGTGACACGTTGCTTCTTACATGTATATCCCGGGTTTAAGTCCCGCTGTGAGCGGTGCAACATTGAGTTCTTTAGAAAGGCTCTTAACTCACATTTCTCATCATACTCGGGTGTAAAATGATTTCTTGGCCGTTCACAGCGTTGTCATTGTCAAAAACAATTGTAATATCGCCTTACAATAAGTGTCATGTCTCGTCCTACTTGTTATTTGTTGCTGTTGGCTAGGGATCCATTCCTTATGTTAAGTGGATATTGCGCTATATAAATGATCAAGTCTTTTTTTTTTTTTTTTTTTTTTTTAGAACAGCCCTTCATATGAATAATACGTTATTCATTTACGAATAATTTGTAGTGCATTTCCCTATGAGAGATCAACCTTACCGTGAAATATTTAACAGGTTTTTAAGAAACTTCTGACCAATTGCTCATAATATGCGTTGGTTTACTTGCCCGTTTATATGACAAAAAAAAATAAAAAATAAAAAAAAATAAAAAAATAAAACAAACAAACAAACAAACAAACAAAAAAAAAACAAACCTAAAACAAACTGATATTACTGAATAATATTGAAGAATCCACGTGACCACACACCCATTCTCAGAACCCTAATCTTCAACACTTAAACCACCAATAGATTAAAATTTAAAATACAGATTAAAAAAAAATAACAAAAAAAAAAAAAAAAAAAAAAAAAAAAAAGAACAAACCTAGATAGATGGTGCGCAATCTCTGGGATACTCTGTATTATATATTGTGTAATGGGGTGCGATCAGGTGTGATGATGTGAATACAGTCTAATCCTAACTATAAACTAAACTGTCTTTTATCTCTTCAATACTCCTCAACAGTCGTAACGTCACTTCCTTCCTAATGACGCATGGTAACTTAGTAACACTGGCTCTAAACTATCGGAACAATGGCGGACGCCCGTATGAAATATTTCTCCGGCGAGCATAAAGGGTATCCAGAGGAAAAAAAACACATAAATTTGATCGTGTTTTGACTTTAACACATTCTGATCACAAGGCATATAAAAAGTTCTAGCCAGCATGAAAAATAAAAAGTAATGATTTTCTTTGTTTAGAACCAAGATGGCCGCCGTTGCCTGGCGGCGTTACATCAGACTATTGAATCGTATTGCTCTGACTTCTAAAGCTTTTCTCAACGTCGATTGTTTTATGACCGTCCGAGGAGGCGGAGGGCGGGGAGACGCATAACTTTCCTGAATACGGGGAGAGGCAATAATACAACTTAGACTGAAATACAAGGACAGGACACTTCGAGAGTGGCAAAAGGGTTTTAATTAATAGAAGGTACGCAATTGACGTCACTCAGATCTCTGTGATTGTTTTTAGACAGCCATTTTGGTGATAAGTTCTCACTAGATTATATACCAATCAAACTGTAATGTTCAAGGTTACACATAGTTTTGTGTGTTGGTACGTCTTATCCAGCTGGCGGATGTTGTGAGTATTAGCTTCAATAGCAGACGACATGCATCGAGGTCCAGCCATGTCAAGTCGGTAAACATCCTCTGGGTCATACGTTTATTTGTAATAGATAGTATGCGCTTGGCTAAGAGGCTCACAACATTGCCATCCGGAAGTATAGCGGACCAACACACAATACTCTATAGATAGAACGAAGATGACGTCACTCAGGTCTTTGTTTTTGTATTTTGCTATCCACGTTTTACCTCTCACTAAAATGTTTGAACCAGACTATAAAAGTTCATGGATACATATAATTTTGTGTGTTGGTTCGTTATACTTCCGGATGGCAATGTTGCTAGCTTCTTAGCCAAGTGTTTACAATCTATATAAGGTGAACTTTTATAGTTATTGATAATACAGTTTAGTGAGAGTTACTCATAAACGTGGATGGCAAAAAAACAACCCAAACCCCCCCCAAAAAACAACAAAAACAATCAATAACAAAGACCTGAGTGACGTCAACTTCGTGCTATCTATATAACTTAAATGTGGCTCTGGTTTTCGCAGCTTATAACTTCAGTTGAGTAATAGGCTTCAACAGTTGTGACGTCACTTCCCTCGTAATGACGCATAGTAACTTAATTACTGGTTCCAAACTATCGGAACAATGGCGGACGCCCTTTTGAAATACTTC
Source organism: Berghia stephanieae (assembly GCF_034508935.2). Lineage (NCBI taxonomy): Eukaryota > Metazoa > Mollusca > Gastropoda > Nudibranchia > Aeolidiidae > Berghia > Berghia stephanieae. The sequence continues at coordinate 11,992,003 of NC_088371.1, forward strand.
TCCCACGAGCATAAAAGTGTATCCAGAGGAGAAAAACATTATAAAAATCTGTTCAAGTTTTGACTCTTTTATACTCTGACCACATGACATGTGAAAAAGTTCTAGCCAACTTGAAGAATAAAAGGTACCGATTTTCTTTGTTTAGAACCAAGCTGCTCGTTGCTGGGCGGACATGACATCAGACTATTGAATTCAATTAATACCACTCATTATGGTTTGGCGGATGCCGACTTAAAGATAAATCAAAAATTTCAAAATCTATCAAAGAGGCATCAAAAATAATAAACCGTCCTCTTGATGGAGTAGAAAGAATTCATGGAAAAGCAATAGAAAGGAAAGCATTCTCAATTAACAACAATAAAAAAAAAAACATATTTTGTACCATGAATTCAGTCTTTTACCATCTGGGAGAAGGTTTTGTCAGATTAAATGTAGAACTAACAAGTATAAATCAACGTTCGTTCCATCAGCAATAAAAATGTTGAATATTTCATATGGTACAGCAAAAACACGGATTGATTCGTTGACTGATTGACTGATTAATTTATTTAATGTAAGATTAATTGACCAATTGATAATGATGATAATATTTGGTGTTGAGTTGCCACAATTGTAACAAATTGAAAATGAAATGAATATGTTTATGTTGTGTATAGCGCACGCGTGAAAGAAAGAGAGGAAGAGAGAGAAAGAAAGAAAGAGAGAGAGAGAGAGAGAGAGAGAGAGAGAGAGAGAGTGTGTGTGTGTGTGTGTGTGTGTGTGTGTGAGAGAGAGAGAGAGAGAGAGAGAGAGAGAAAATAGGAAGGAGTGAAATATCTGTTCAATGTTACAGTTATCAAATAACGCTATAACAAGTGTAACTAAATGATGAATTGCCATATTTATGGACAATAAAGATCTATTATTATTATTATTATTATTATTATTATTATTATTATTATTATTATTATTATTATTATTATTATTATTATTATTATTATTATTAACCTAGTCTCGGATACATCTATGCAATAATTCTGTATGAAAACTGAAAACGGGAGGAGGAAAAGAGGCATGATTAAAGAATGCAACGGTGTGTTATTAGCGCATGCGTGATCACGTTTTCTTTTTTGGATAATCAATTAGCTCCAGAACTGGGCTGTGTTGTAATGGTTGATTGACATACACTGACAAAACGTCTATTTTCAGTTCGTTGGAAACAAAAAAGAGCTTTTATACAACGCAATATCCACTAAACATGCTCAAAGCGCTTTACAAGGGGTCCATAGCCAAAAGCAACACTTAACGTGTAGGACGTGACACGACGCCTGTTAGGCGATATTACATTTTTTTTCGGACAGAGACAACGCTGTTAACAGCCAGGTACTTGTTTTACACCTGAGTACGGTGAGAGAACGTGAGTAAAGAGTCTTTTCCAAGGACTCAACTATGCGCCGAGCGATACTCGAACCTAGGACCTTCCGATCCGAAAGCGAGTGTCATACCACAAGACGACATAGCCGCACATTGTAAAAACTATTGTCTCAAACCAGAATGATGTCGGAATGAAACTTATGCTAAAAAAAGTGTTTTCCGAAGGAATATTAAATTTCAGCTTTTTGATACAAGTTGATCATGAATTGAAATTTATGATGGGATGCTTTAGTTTATAAAGTATAGTTGTTTTTAGTTGTACAAATTCGGGGGGAGTGTTGAAATATCAATGAACAGTGACGTCATTAGTTTTTGTACTGCAATTAGTTACTATCTTTTATCATAGAGTTAAGTCCGTTGGTTGTTGACATTGTCTCTCTTCTGATTAAAACGTTATGGACTTGCAAGATGTCCTTTGCCATTATTTCTTATTAAGTTCTACACCATTCATAGTGGGCAGGGAGGTATTTACTGTGTCTTCAATCCCCTTTTACCGGTTTTCCAACTTGCGGTCTGTCTTTGTCTTGGAATGATATTATTTGATTTTGTCCAGCTCTGGCCGGATATCCTGGCTGAGAGGGGAAACAGTCAAATGTATAATTAGAGTTTTGGGAGATGATATTTTTTGTCTTTTAAATCATCTCTCCGTTGTGCACTGTGTAATGCTTTGTTTACATATTATATATGATTTGTAAACAGTTGAGTATTCCACTTTGTGGTGAGTTGTGCTTGTTTCTAGATTATAAGATTTTTTAATGATCTCAGACACTGATAGTGTGCTCTTGGAATCTACATTTGTTTCCTATTTGAACCAATTTCCCTTTGTCTTACCTATTATTGGGTGCTTTAATTGTAATTCTAGAACTGTTTCCTATCCCATTTCCCCCTCCCCCACTCCCCCCTTCTTTTTTTTATTGACGCTGATATAATGAGCTTAATGTGTTGCAAGCGCCGTAAAACCCTTACCTTACCGGGGTTCCGTCTCCCTTTACAGAGGTTGAATGTCACGGAATGCTATTCTTTACGCTCAAGGGCCATTTCCGAGTAGTTATCTTTTTGCCAGTCGTTGCCTCCACATTTTCTACCCAGGACTTCCTTGGTTTGCCTTAAAACCCGTAAAAAACCCATAAAAGTATAAAACAAAAGGACTCTAAAAAAGGAAGAGAAATGAGAGAATGACGATGGCGCTGTTTGTGCGGCTATGTGGCCTTGTGGTATGACACTCACTTTCGGATCGAACGGTCCTGGGTTCGAGCCTCGCTCGGCGCATAGTTGAGTCCTTGGAGAAGGCTCTTTACTCACATTCTCTCACCGTACTCAGGTGTAAAATGAGTACTTGGCCGTTAACAGCGTTGTCTCTGTCCGAAATAATTGTAATATCTCCTAACAGGCGTCATGTACCGTCCTGCATGGTAAATGTTGCTTTTGGCCAGGGAGCCCCTGTAAAGCGCTTTGAGCACGTTTAGTGGATTTTGCTCTGTATAAAATCTCAATTTTCTTTCTTTCTTTCTTTTCTCACCTGTTGACAGTTTCTGCTGATTTGTTTTCTTACAATTTAAGAAGTCATAATCTTCTATTCAGTGATTTTATTTATATAATAATTTATGGTATGTGTTTAAGTTAAATAGTAACCGGTTCTACCCGCCACATCACTCTTAACAACATTCAGAACGGTGTAGTCTTTAACATTGAGAGCGCGATTTTGAGAATTAACTGAGACCTGATCACTCAATAGGATTCAATAGTCTGATGTCAAGTCCGCCCAGCAACGAGCAGCTTGGTTCTAAACAAAGAAAATCGGTACTTTTTATTCTTAATGTTGGCTAGAACTTTTACACATGTCATATGATCAGAATGTATAAAATTCAAAATATGATCAGATTTTTGTTTTTCTTCTCCGGATTCACTTTTATGCTCGTAGGAGAAATATTTCTAAAGGGCGTCCACCATTGTTCTGATAGTTCAGAACCAGTTACTAAGTTACTATGCGTCATTACGAGGGAAGTGACGTCACGACTGTTGAAGCCTATTGGCGGTATTAAAACAATTATAAAAGCTGAGCAACGTCATCTTTATTCGTCACTAAGCATTAACCAATCAGAATGTTTCCTGTCATTTAGCCCGTTCCGATCCCTTGACTATTTATTTCCAGTCAACGAAAATGCCTGACATACATTCTTTAATTCCATAGTTACCATTAGTGGACGCCAGACAGACAAAATAGGTCAGTCCCACTGTTTGTGAGTATTTATCACAATATTTTGACACACTAATGAAAGAAGGAATTACTTACATCTCAACACCTGGCGACTCTATGCATTCTTTTCAATCATCTTTATTATAATTGGATTCAAAAGTCTGATGTCACGTCGCCCAGCAACGGCCACCATCTTGGTTCTAAACAAAGAAAATCGGCCCTTTTTGTTCTTCATGCTTTCTAGAACTTTTCATATGTCTGGTGATCAGAATGTGTAAAAGTCAAAACATGATCAGATTTATAATGTTTTTCCCCCCTGAATACGCTTTTATGCTCATCGGAGAAATATTTCAAAAGGGCGTCCGCCATTGTTCCGATAGTTTAGAGCCAGTTACTAAGTGGGCGTCCGCCATTGTTCCGATAGTTTAGAGCCAGTTACTAAGTTACCATGCGTCATTACGAGGGAAGTGACGTCATGACTGTTGAAGCGTATTGTGATAGATGCTCAGTTTCTGTGGGCGATCGGCCGTTTGCTTCGGGCCATAGTCGTCGGTTCGCCTTAATTGGTTGATATCAGCAGAAAGAATAACGCCACTGAAATGGCCTGACAACCTGTGACCAGTTACACCCACCACACTAAATATTATTTTTATAGTCGGCCTATTAACACTAACAACTACACAAGACAAAATGGCGTATTGCAGGATATGAGTATAGATAGAACGAAGAAGACGTCACTCGGGTCTTTGTTATTGTTTTTTGCCATCCACGTGTATGAGTAATTCTCACTAAACTGTATGAACCAGACTATAGATAGTGTGCGCTTGGACAGGAAGCTCACAACATTGCCATCCGGAAGTATATCGGACCAACACACAAAACTATGTGTAATCTTAAACGTTTATAGTCTGGTTAATACATTTTAGTGAGAATTACTCATAAACAAGGATGGCAAAAAAAAGGACCTGAGTGACGTCAACTTCGTTCTATCTATATTGTACTATAAATAGCCTTTTTACGATTACGGGTATAGATTGTGATTGATTTCTAGTACAAAAGAGACGCCAACTGGGCAACGTACACTATATGAAATGTTTGTATAAAAGTAGACTGAATAATATGTAGACTTTCCCCTTCTTAATCACTATATATTATATATTGATGCTGTCCGTTTAAGAAAAATACTCACCAGTTCTTCCCACCAGATCAATCATACCTACCTATGTGTAATCATCAATGTCTATAGTCGGATTGAAATAATTTAGTGAGAACTAATCACCCCACTGGCGGTCAAAATTCCGATAAAAGATTCGTGACGTCATCTTCATTCTTTCTAAACCTACTTTTGCACCCCAGTGTATATCTGGCCAAATCTTTTAAAGGCGTTTTGTCGAAGGACGAAGATGTCAGCCCTTGGTATTATTCATTTATTTATTTATTTAATTTGTTACTCTCTTTTCTCCCTCCCTCTTTCCTTCATTCTTCTGTTTCATTTGTTTGTTTGTGATTAGCTTTTGTTATCATTGTGATTCCCTATTGTCTGATTCACCCAAAATATTATTGGTTTAAGATAGAGTGAGAGTAATGGTATATTTTTTTTTTAATCAGTCAAAGTTAGAAAATCACTTTCGTATCAGTTAACACACAACCAAGTTCATTACTTCGTCGTTTTCAATACAATCAAATCTGGGTGGGGTTCCTGACCTCCATAGTGGACAGGGATGCACTTACTGTGTCTTCTATCCCCCAATATCTGTTTTCAACATGATTTCTGTCTTTGTCTTGGAATGAGATTACTTGGTTTTGTCCAGGCCCTGGCCGGATACCCTAGCTGGGAGGGAAACAGTCAAATGTATAGAGTTTTGGAAGATGAAATTTTTTGTCTTGTAAATCTGAATGAACTGTATTGTTTTGTTTACATATCATATATGATTTGCAAACATTTGAGTGTATCCCTCTTAGATGGGACCTGTGCTTGTGTCGGGATGAGACTTTCAGGTGATCTCAAACTATGTAATTTGATAATGTGCTCTTAGAATCTACATCTGTTTCCTATTTGAACCAATTTCCCTTTGTTTTACCTTTTCTTGGGTGCTTTTAGAACTTTTTACTATCCCATTTTCTTCCTTTTTACTGGAGCTGATATGATCTAAATGTGTTGCAAGCGCCGTAAAACCATTAAAAACAAACAAACAATACAATCAAATGAAATCAAATTTACACAACTGGTACAAAATGCGGGGGGGGGGGGGGGGGGGGGGGGGGGAGGAGGGGGGGGGGGGCTTGAAATTTAATGAAGCGTGATAATTTGCAGAAATCTAGAGATGCCTAAATGTCAATAAAATGTATAGTAAAATAAAGGGAGTAAAGTAAACGACGTTTCGGCTTTTGACCTTCTTCAGGTGAACAAGAAAAGAAAATGGGTTCTATTACATTTGCATTATGGTTAATAAATGAGAAAAAGAGGGTAAGAAACGGAAACAAAAGAGTCCGTTTTAGGCACCTCTAGATTTTGGTATTACTACATAACTTGCCTACAACTCAATGTATTCGTCTGTAAGATAATATGTGTTTTATTTCGTAATTGTTATCCGACTCTTCATTTCATTTTTTCCCTATATTATTGACTTCTTTTCTTGCCCTTTTCTTCACTTTTGTTTCCTTTGCATACCCTCCTTTTCTAATTTATTAACCATAATGCAATAGTGATATAACAAATTTCATTTTCTTGTTTACCCGAAGAAGGGGCCAAAGGCTGAAACGTCGTTTAGTTTGTGCTGTATCTTTGAAAAAAAGTCATTTTACTCTTTTTTATATTACTATACATTCTGATTTGCAGACTTGCCTTCTTGAAAATTTTAAAATTCGTAGTTTCAGGAGATTATTAATTGGAGTCACTACAGTTAACGTTATTAATCCACAATTTACTCACTCAATGATAAATTAAAACTTCAAGAACTTTAGAATGATGTAGTCTGGCATCAACGTTCATATTCAACAAGTTTTAATGACTAAGAGATACTTACCAAGCTCTGAAATTGGAGCCCAAATTTCGTAATCCTACGAATTTTTCGTAAAAATAGGCAGGTTTGGATTTGTTTCTTTTCTGTCTTTCTTTCTTTTTTTTTTGTTTTGCTTTGTTTTGTTTTGTTTTTGCTTATAATTAAACTCGACCGGAAGGTCCAGGGTTCAAGTCCCGCCCTGAGCAGCTCATAGTTGAGTCATTATAAAAGGCATCCATCAACCAATCACCACGGATGGCTGATATCCATTAGTTTGACTTTTTATTTGACATCAAAATCGAGGAGTGGGGAGTGGAAGGGGGGGGGGGGGGGGGTCAGTCTATTCACGATATCGATCCCGGGTTCAGTCGATATCCTGTTGTCCACCCATCACTGACTGGCTAGCTGGGTGTATTCGATATTAGATCTAACGTAGTCACCAGGAACTGTGTGTTTCTTCTTAATGGGTATGACTGGGCCCTCTTTTTTATGTTTACTTTTTATTGATTCGTTGTTTTCTTTAAAAATAATCGATGCATAATATTCTGGAACTGATAATAATAATAATAGTAATAATAGTAATAATAATAATAATAATAATAATAATAATAATAATAATAATAATAATAATAATAATAATAATAATAATAATAATAATAATAATAATAATAATAATAATAATTTTATATTCCTTTTACTCATATTTCTGACTATTTATTATTTTTTTTTTTTCATTATCATTTTTCAGATCAAAGAAAGGAAGTTGCAACAATGCCTGCGCAGCATCGTGAGTACAAAAAATAAATTTAAAAAAATACCCCCCCCCCCCAAAAAAAAAACAACAAAAAAACAACAAAAACTTGATCTTTTATATAGGGCAATATCCACTAAACGTGCTCAAAGAGCTTTACAAGGGGTCCCTGGCCACCAGCAACACTTAACATTTAGAACGGGACATGACGCCTGTTAGGCGATATTACAATGGTTTTGGAAAGAGGCAACGCTGTTAACGGCCAGGTACTCATTTTACACCTGAGTACGATGCCAGAATACAAGTAAAGAGCTTCTCCTAGGACTCAACTATGCGCCGAGCGAGGCTCGAATCCAGGACCTTCCGATCCGAAAGCGAATGTCATACCACAAGACCACATAGCCAAACAGATGAAATGCATCCAATCGTGTCATAACGGTGTGATGCCGCGATAAAACTGATATGTAAAATTGTATTTTATCTTCAATCAGCTATGTGGTCTTTAGACCGGGAGGTCCATGGTTCAAGTCCCGCCTGGGTGGGGTTCCTACCTCCCACAGTGGGCAGGGAGGTACTTGCTGTGTCTTCTATCCCGTCTTTTTTGTTTTCCAATTGCTTTCTGTCTTTGTCTTGGGGTGAGATTGCTTAGTTTTGTCCTGACCTTGGTCGGAGTCCTTGACTGAGAGGGAAACAGTCGAATGTATAGTTTCTCTTCTTTGGGAGATGATATTTTCTTTTCCTTGTAAATCATCTCTCTGTTATTTACTGTTATTTTTGTATTTTTAACATATGATTTGTAAACATTTGAGTGTGTTCCTCTTAGTGGGATCTTGTGCTGGTGTCTGGGTGAGACTTTGAGGTGATCTCAAGCTAAGTACACTGATAGTTTGCTCTTGGAATCCACATCTGTTTTCCTATTTGAACCAATTCCCCTTTGTCTTACTTTTCCATCAAGTCCTTTTAATTGTGCATTTAGAATGTTTTTACTATCCAATTTTCTTCCTTTTTACTGGCGCTGATATGACCTAATTGTGTTGCAAGCGCCGTAAAAACCTTAAAAACAAAAAACATTCAAGTCCCCCCCCTGAGCGGTGCATAGTTGAGTCATTATAAAAGGCTCTTTACTCACATTCTCCTATCGTACTCAGGTGTTCAATGAGTACCGTACCTGGCCGTTAACAGCGTTGTATCGGTCGAAAAAAAAACATGTACTATCGTCGTGTCTCGTCTTACATGTTAAGTGTTTATTATTGGCTTGGGACCCCTGTAAAGCGCGTTTAAGCACGTTTAGTGGATATTGTGACATATAAATGCTCAAGTTTTTTTTTTGTTTTGGGCTGGGGGGTGGGGGTTGTTATTTTTTTTTTTTAATTTATGGATATTGCGACATATAAATGCTCAAGTTTTTTTTTGTTTTGGGCTGGGGGGTGGGGGTTGTTATTTTTTTTTTTTTTAATTTATGGATATTGCGACATATAAATGCTCAAGTTTTTTTGTTGCTTAATTTCAATTTTTTTTCTTTTAAACTTTAATCTCGATTTTCTTCAACTAGAACATTCCGACTTAGACTCCTTCCGCACTAGGACAAAACTGTCCCAGGACAAATTTGTCCTGTCCCGCTGGAGAAAACTTCTATTCAAAAGGGGTTCCGCACTAGGACAGGACTGTCCCGGGACACACCTGCGGGAAAGCATTATTTTTTTTATTTTTTTTTACAAGATTCAAAAGTTTATTTGTAGGCAATTGTCAATATAACTCATACAAGAATATAATATTTTCATCAACAAATCAAGTAAATAAAATCAATAATAAAGCAAGGCAAACAATGATAGTAATAATAATAATAATAATAATAATAATAATAATAATAATAATAATAATAATAATAATAATAATAATAATAATAATAATAATAATAATGATAATTATAATGGTGATAATAATAATAATGTAAAATCTTCTAATTAATAGATTAGTTATTTAATAGTTTGAATTATAAATTAATAAGTTAAAAAATAAGTCCTTGGTACAACTCTAATAATTCACATTATATGAATCAACATAAGATACGACATGACGATAATGATTTGTTACACTGTACAATGGGATTTGTTTACATAAGATTTATATCATCATGAAATATTCTTATAGCAAGAGTAATATTATTGCTGCTGCTACTACTACTACAACAACTACTACTACAACTACTACTACCACTACCACTACCACTACTACTACTACTACTACTACTACTACTACTACTACTACTACTACTACTACTACTACTACTACTACTACTACCACTACTATTACGACTACTACATCTACAACAACAACAACAACAACTACTACTACTACTACTACTACTACTACTACTACTATACTACTACTACTACTACTACTACTACTACTACTACCTACCACTACAACTACCACCTCTTCTACCACTACTTCTACTACTACTTCTACTACTACTACTACTACTACTACTACTACTACTACTACTACTACTTCTACTACTACTACTACTACTACTACTACTACTACTACTACTACTACTACTACTACTACTACTACTACTACTACTACTACTACTACTACTACTACTACTACTACTACTACTACTACTACTACTAGTAATGGATGAAATAGAGGTTGCATATTTCTGTGCTTTACTACGTGAAAAAAAAAGACAAATTGAAAGAGAAAACAATATTGGGTGCATCCTTTAATGACCCAAAGATTGCTCAAGGGTTAATTCCGTAGACTCTATGGTGATCTCCGATCTTATCTTAAAATGACTTTCTTGGAATCACCTCATTTTACCCAGGTGCAAATGAGTACCGGTTCGCAGATGAAAGTAATCTTTGACGGACTAGTATCATTCAAGAGGATAATAGAAAGTCAGCATAGCTCGGTGGTAAGGTCTTTGCTTCGTTCCCGAAAGGCATCAGTTCGATCACCCGCTGATGCGCTGTGTTGCCTTGAGTAAGTCACCTCGCCTAGCTCAATTTGCGGCGCTGCACTGCGACTAACGCCTGGGTTATACGTCGCCTAGCTCAATTTGCGGCGCTGCATTGCGGCTGACGCCTGGGTTATTCCAGTCTTCCCTTGGAATAGACCCTCGAGAAAAATTTCCCCTATGGGATGAAAAAGGGAATTTTATTTTTTTTAATTTTAAACTGTTATCTGTCTGCTTAACGCTACAACAACATGGATAAGTTCCGGATTTATAAGCTTAGGAGGCAAGATGGCCCATGGTTAGCGCGTTGTACTCTGCACTCAGAGGTTCTGTGTTCGATTCCGACCGAAACCAATTTGTACTTTCTAGAGCAAGAAAAATTACTCCAATCACTCACTCCATTCAGGTGTAAAAGGGTACCTGTCAAGCTGGGATAGTAATCTGCGATAGACTAGCGTCCTGTTCAAAGGTTTTCAAACAAATACGTTAATTGTCCGCTTCACGCTATTGAAACCGGGATAACTCCTGTACCATTGGCTACAAGGCTCTAAAGGAGTTAATTTGTCTTACAATGAGTCCAAGTGGCTCAGAAGGACTTACTTTAAAATATTTTCATTGAAAAATCCCGAAATAAATAACGATAAAGATAATTGATCCCACAAGGTACCGAATAGATGTGCGACCGGTTTTAGACACGTTACTGCTGTGCCACAAAGTGTGACACTTCTTAAATTCTATTTATAAACATACGTTTTTAAATTGCCGAAAATGTTTATGTTGCTATGCCTTCTGTACGTGGTTTCATCACATAGAATTATTTTTTGAATTGTTCTTGCTTTTTTATATTCAGAATTGAAATAAATAAATAAATCATAACTGTGAAATTGAATGTAAGCGTCAGTTTACTATACGAAAACAGATAAAATGGACGTTTCGGGTTTCCCCTTCATCAACAACACATGATGAATTAAAAACTACAGGCGAATGAGATAATGTGGTAGTGGCGTTGTTAAGATGCATAAACAAAAACATTGATGGGCAGGAAATTGTATGCTACTTTGTGAGGAAGCGCGAATTAAAACAGAGCAATAGAAATTTATAAAAGGTGCGTATTAATTATGTTAAAAGAGGGGAGGCGGGTAGGAACTGTGTAATGCAGTATAGAAGACAGTGAACTAAAATTAAGTGTGGACTATTGTTGGAAAATAAATACAATGGAATTGGAAATAAATACAAATTGTAAGGGATGTCGGTATCAATATATTAGTGGCATTAGCAGCAGCAGAAGCAACAGTAGAAATAGTAGTAGTAGAAGTAGTAGTAGTAGTAGTAGTAGTAGTAGTAGTAGTAGTAGTAGTAGTAGTAGTAGTAGTAGCAGTAGTAGTAGGGATGCAGAAAATAAAGACAGGCATTTCAATTTTGACACGGCGCCGCCAAGTCTGGGACTTTTTTGTCCTAGTGCGGAAGTCTGCTATATTTTTCTACTATCACAAACGATATGAACACGGGACTGGGACAGTCCTGTCCCGTTGATTTTGTAGCATTTCACAACGGCTTGGGACACAACGGGACTGTTTTGTCCCGTCCCAATAGGTGCGGAAGATTCCTCTAAATTCTATATGTTACAGATTTGGGACAGGACTGTCCCAGGACAGTCCTGTCCTAGTGCGGAAGAGGGTTTAGTACCTATTGCCGCGACGGGTCACACAAATAACATCGGTGAATAGAAGTTTCTGGGGACTCGTCATTGGTCTTAACCCTCTCCTTACCAACTACAGGAAGATCGTTACTTTCGTTACGATACAGTGAATATTCTTCTTACACTGAATTTTTATGTACAGCACAAAATTTAAAGGAAAAAATAATCATTGTATAGTTTAAATGAACTTTTATGTTATTTTGTGGAACACAATTATGTTTAGCGTTCTCTTAGATTTGAGTTTTAATAAAGCAATTTTCGTGTTAGAAAGGCATGGCGTTTTGGTAAAAACATTGAAAATGTTTGGTACTTAGAGAGTTAAATGATGACGGTGATGGTTGTTTGTTGTATGTGGTTTAGTGCTATAACACACGTCAGCCGACTGAAAGGTCCGGGGTTTAAGTCCCGCTCTGAGCACGGATGAGTCCTTGAAAAAGACTCTTTACTTTCATTCTTTCACTTTACTCATGTGTATAATGAGTATATTATGGCCGTTAAAATCGTTGTATCTGTCGGAAAACATTTGTAATATCGCCTTACAGGGGTCGTGTCACGTCCTACGTGTTAAATGTTGCTGCTGGCTAGCGACCCCTTGCAAAGCGCTTTGAGCACGATTTTTATTGGATGTTGCGCTATACAAATTTTTAATTTCTAATTTTGCTCATTTTAATTTAACCCTGTCCTTACCAACCATAGGAAAATCGTGACATTCGTTACGATTCGTCACATTCGTTACGATCCAACCAGCACTTTTATCATTCAGATTTCTTTTGTAAATCACACAATTTAAAGAAAAAATGTTTCATTATAGCTATGAAAACGTGACACTGTGTTGTAGAGTTCATTTTGCTGATCAGTAATATTCATAAAATGTATTTGTTGCTCTTCTGTTTGAATAATATAAAACTATTTTTGTGTTCGATGGGTGTGAAATTTTTGGGGAAAATTCAGAAAAGGCTAGCACTATTCAGTATCTGATACTGAATAGTGGTTTTGCACTATTCAGTATCAGATACTGAATAGCGGTTTTGCACTATTCAGTATCTGATACTGAATAGTGGTTTTGTACTATTCAGTATCTGACACTGAATAGTGGTTTTGTACTATTCAGTATCTGACACTGAATAGTGGTTTTGCACTATAATACGGTGGGTTTTTTTTTTCCGAAACCTGACAAAGCTATGGGAAGAGGGCAGCTGTGGGAGTGTATATGGGACTCAGAGAAGTGTACACCAGTTGGGAGTGAACCTGGGACTGGGTTTCGGCGGGTTTCCAAATAAAAAGCAATTACTTTTTTTACGAAACACGACGACACCTGGCAATATCCGACAAAGTTATGAGAGGTAGGCAGCAGCGTGTGTGTGTGTGTGTGTGTGTGTGTGTGTGTGTGTCTGTGTGTGTAGGGGGGGGGGGGGGGGGAGAGGATGTACCTGAGATTCAGGGAATAATAATAATAATAATAATAATAATAATAATAATAATAATAATAATAATAATAATAATAATAATAATAATAATAATAATAATAATAATAATAATAGATCTTTCTTGTCCATAAATATGGCAATTTGTCATTTAGTTACACTTGTAACCCATAGATACTCTCACCGTACTCATGTGTAAAATAATTACATGGCCGTTAACAGCATTGTCTCTATCGGGAAAGTGTAATATGAGTCCAATATTCACTCCCACAGCTGCCCTCTTCCCATAACTTTGTAAGGTTTCGGAAAAAAACAAACATCGTATTATAGTGCAAAACCACTATTCAGTGTCAGATACTGAATAGTGCTAGCCTATGGGAAGTGTACACCAGTGGGGAGTGAACCTGGGACTCTGGGTTTTGTAAAAAAGCAATAACAATATGGGGGGGGGGGGGAATTACATTTTTACGAAACCCGACAATATGCGGCAAAGTTGTGGAAAGTAGGCAAAGCGTGGGGAGTGAACCTGGGACTCAATGAAGTGTACACCAGTGGGGAGTGAACCTGAGACTATGGTTTTCGGCGGGCTTCAGCTAGTTTCATATAAAAGCAATTAATTTTTTACGAAACCCGACGAAACCTGGCAATATCCGAGAAAGTTATGGGTAGTAGGCAAACAGTGCTGGGGAGTGAACCTGAGATTCGGGGAAGTGTACACTAGTGGGGAGTGAACCTGGGACTGGGTTTCGGCGGGTTTTGAAAAAAAAAGCAATTACTTTTTGTTTACAAAATGCACCAAATGCCAACAAAATGGGGCAAAGTTATGGAAAGTAGGCAAATAATGGGGAGTGAACCTGAGACTAAGGGAAGTGTACACCAGTAGGGAGTGAACCTGAGACTATGGTTTTCGGCGAGTTTCACATAAAAGCATTTACTTTTTTACGAAACCCGGCAATATCCGACAAAGTTATGGGAAGTAGGCAACAGTGGGGAGTGAACCTGAGACTCAGGGAAGTGTACACCAGTGGGGAGTGAACCTGAGACTCTGGTTTTTGGCGGGTTTCAGCGAGTTTCACATAAAAGCAATTAATTTTTTACGAAACCAGGCAATATCCGACAAAGTTGTGGGAAGTAGGCAACAGTGGGGAGTGAACCTGAGACTCAGTGAAGTGTACACCAGTGGGGAGTGAACCTGAGACTATGGTTTTTGACGGGTTTCAGGTAGTTTCATATAAAAGCAATTACTTTTTTACGAAACCCGGCAATATCAGACAAAGTTGGGGGAAGTAGGCAACAGTGGGGAGTGAACCTGAGACTCAGGGAAGTGTACACCAGTGGGGAGTGAACCTGAGACTATGGTTTTTGGTGGTTTTCAGCGAGTTTCATATAAAAGCAATTACTTTTTTACGAAACCTGGCAATATCCAACAAAGTTATTGAAGTAGGCAACAGTGGGGATTGATCTTGAGATTCAGGGAAGTACACTTGTGGGGAGTGAACCTGGGACTCTGGATTTTGTAAAAAAGCAATACCAAGGGGGAGGGGGAATTACTTTTTACGAAACCCGACAAGGTTATGGGAAGTAGGCAGCAGTGGGGATTGAATCTGGGATTTGGACACCAATGAGGATTGAACCTGGGACTGTGAGAGGCTGATACCAGTGGACAGTGAGCTCAGAATGTACTTTTATTTCGAAACCTACTGAAATTGTCAAAAGTTATGGGAAGGGGGCACCATTGGGCAATGAACCGGGATTCAGGGAAGTGCACACCGGTTGGGAATGAACCTGGGACTGTGAGAAGAGGATATCAGTGGAAATGAACCTGGGACTATGGAAGATAGATACTAGTGGGAAATGAAGCCGGACTATGGGAGTTGGGTACCAGACGAGAATGAAGCAATTACTTTTTTACAAAACCCACCGAAAAACCATAGACTTAGGTTTACTCCCCAATAGTCTACACTTCCCTGAGTCTCGGGTTCACTCCCCCACTGTTGCCTACTTTCTTTCCATAACTTTGTGGGATATTGTCGGGTTTCATAAAAAAGTAATTGCTTTTTTTTACGAAACCCGGTCCCAGGTTCACTCCCAATGGAGTACACTTCCCTGAGTCCCAGGTTCACTCCCCACTGCTACCTACTTCCCATAACTTTGTCGGGGTTCGGCGTGTTTTGGCAGGTTTCGTAAAAAAAGAAACACCCCTAAAAATACCACCTGTATTCAGAAAATAGATGTCAATTGTAGTCTAATATTCAGTATATCTATTTAAATTATTATTATTATTATTATTATTATTATTATTATTAATTATATTATTATTATTATTATTTATTATTATTATTATTATTATTATTATTTTTATTATTATTATTATTATTATTATTATTATTATTATTATTATTATTATTATTATTATTATTATTATTATTATTATTATTATTATTATATTATATTATTATTATTATTATTATTATTATTATTATTATTATTATTATTATTATTATTATTATTATTATTATTTTATTATTATTATTATTATTATTATTATTATTATTATTATTATTATTATTATGTATTATTATTATCACGTAAATTTTAATATAGTACGGCAATTAATTCACGGAAGTACATCGCTCAATTAAAATTAGTGCCGCGCTGAAGACCGGTCCGGACCGCGGTCCGACGGTCTTTTAGCTGTGAACTAGTGCCGCGCTGAAGACCGGTCCGGACCGCGGTCCGACGGTCTTTTAGCTGTGAACCGAAGACCGGTCCCAGAGGGGAAGATCGGCGGCGGTCCTCACTTCTTATCACCTTTCAACTAGTGCGGGGCGGTCCTTGCAAGGACCACGGTCCTACGGTCTCGCGCCATAGCCTACTACTTCCCCAGCGATTCGTTGCTTCGGTTGCCTATCTTCCACCAATCACCACCCATCCCACTTAATTAATCGCACCCACCCCTTTGCCATACACTAAACGACACAGACGACCATACAGGCAGACGACCACCAACCTCCACTTCCCAAACCGCCCTTTCGTGTGTGAGATGGGGGGAACAGGAGGCGCACGCCTTGGACGATTCCATTATACGGGGTAAATTTCAAAATTTACTACACAATAATGATCGCAATGACAATGATCTATGGTGAAGGCATGACCCCTCTTCTCTAATGGGTTATTGTTTGAAATGTATGTGACTACAAAAGATGTGTGTGTTTGTGTGTGTGTGTGTGTGTGTGTGTGTCGAACCTAGCAAGTAGCAAATCCGATTTTTTGTTTTCTTTTGTCCATCTCTTGTCACCACTCCTTTCTATCGCAGTGTTGTCATTTAAAATAATACAATAATATTAAAATTTCGTTTGGTGTTTTTACTAATCAAATAATATGAGTTTCATTAGTTTCTTCCTTCCAAAAAACCCAGTTATAACGTCTGAATTTTAAAAAAGTCCAATAGAATATTTGGGGACCCCGATAGCTCAGTTGATAGAGCACTCTCTTTATACGCAAAGGGCCAGAGATCGATCCCGGGTGCAGTCGATTTTTTTCTGAATCCCTGTCTACTCAGCAATGAATGGGTAGCTGAGTTTGTTAGATCTGGCGAAAAGTCACCATCGATCCCTCTTATCACCTCATCCACCCTCTCTTATTATAACTTCACGTCTCTCTCTTACTCTTCAATGCTCGCTGCCCTCTAATGTGTGTGTGTGGGGGGGGGGGGGGGGGGGGGGAGGAGGTGGGGGGGGGTTTCAACGCCACGAACAACTCGATCAACGCCTTGGGCGATGCCATTATCTCCGTTAATGGGGATAAATTTCAAATTTTATTAAATTATCGAACTAACAAGGAAGTACGGTGAGCAAATAAAGAAGGCATCACCCCTCTTCTCTAATTAGGTTACAATTTGAAATGAGTGTGACTACTCCGTGTGTTTTACTCCTGTAGGCCACGGTTTTCATCGTGTAGCGGTCTTTAACGGTTCAAGAATGAACGATCCCACGCTCTCAAAGGTCAAACCGGTTCGAATTTCCAACAGTCTCTCAGGAATGTTCAATGTCGAAAAGGACCGGTCCTAGAGGACCGGTCCTTGCGGTCTTCATTTCCCAAGGACCGTAGGACCGTGGTCCTTAAGCTTGCCAAGGACCGCCCCGCACTAATTAAAATGGCAGAAAGTCTGGCCACATATTTATAATGAATCGGGTTTGTCTTAGATGACCAAACAAACAAACAAACAACAACAACAACAACAACAAAAACAACAACAACAACAACAAATGAGACAAACAAAAAAAAGCAAGATTTTAAAAAATAATAAACAATAGAAGAGCACATCAATGAAAAACAACAACGAGATTATAACACATAAAAGATATTCGTAATAAATCGATAACTGATTAAATT
Organism: Berghia stephanieae; assembly: GCF_034508935.2. Classification (NCBI taxonomy): domain Eukaryota; kingdom Metazoa; phylum Mollusca; class Gastropoda; order Nudibranchia; family Aeolidiidae; genus Berghia; species Berghia stephanieae. Next base: position 12,009,846 of record NC_088371.1, read on the forward strand.
ACTCGAACTACTTGATTAAAAAAAAATAATAATCATAATAATGATGATGATGACGATTACAACAACAACAACAACAATAATAATAATAATAATAATAATAATAATAATATAATATATATAATAATATTAATAATAGTAATAATAATAGTAATAATAATAGTAATAATAATAATAATAATAATAATAATAATAATAATATAATAATAATAATAATAATAATAATAATAATAATAATAGTAAGTAAGTAGAAATAATAATAATAATAATAATAATAATAATAATATAATAATAATAATAATAATAATAATAATAATAATAATATAATAATAATAATAATAATAATAAAAGAACAATAGTATAATATCAACATTAAAGCATATTACAAGCAAATAAAATTATTAAAACAAAAGTTTAAAAAATATCAATAGACAGAAGGAATTTTTAAAATATTGGGGAAAAAAAAAGTTATCCCTGCCGGGATTTGAACTCTCGAACCTTAGGCTCAGAGTCAAACAGCTTATATCCACCAAGCCATGATGTCACTGAACTTTTTGTGACATTTAGTCATGTCTATTTAGATATTTAAAAATGTATTTGAATGCCACTCTTACTTTGATATTTTGAACTATGTTAATTGTACAATAGCAGAAATTAAAAATTACGATCAAAATATTTTTACAACTTTGAATCGGGCTGTCAGTTACTGTACGTGTTCAATCTGGAAGTAGGTCAGCAGTTCAACCGAGATTGTCGCACTTTTCACTCTCTCTATAAAAAAGAGTTCCTTGTGGATACTGAATAGTGGCAAAGCACTATTCAGTATCAGATACTGAATAACCACTTCCTTCAGAAAATGGTTGGTAAGGAAAGGATTAAACTCGATTTTCGTCATCTAGAATATTCCGACATAATACCAAATTGAGGCGACGGATCACACAAATAACATCGGTGATCCGTCGTTTCTGGGGCCTCAGGGCTCTTAAATGGGAGGAAGCTAGGAAGAAAGGGTATGGGACGTCTATGATTCTGGTGACGGTGATGGTTTTTTGTTGATGGTGACGGTGATGGTTGGATAATATTATAGTAGTGGCGCTTAATATCGGTGATTGTTGTGGTGATATTGGTTGTGCTGGCGGTGGTATTATATATGTAGATAGCTGAATTTGATAGTGATGATGATGATGATGATGATGATGATGATGATGATGATGATGATGATGATGATGATTATGAGGGGGAGGGGGAAGAGGAGGAGGATGAAGAGGAGGAGGGGGAAGAGGATGAAGAGGAGGGGGAGGAGGAGTAGGAAGAAGAGGAGGAAGGGGAAGAGGAGGAGGAGCAGGAGTAGGAAGAAGAGGAGGAAGGGGAAGAGGAGGAGAAGGAGGCTAAAGAGGAGGGGGAGGATGAGGATGAAGAGGAGGAGGAAGAGGAGGAGGAGGAGGAGTATGATGATGATGATTCACACGCAAAGGGACTGGGATTTATCCCGGTTGAAGTCGATATTTTTTTCTGACGCAGCTGGGTTTGTTAGATCTGACGGAAAGTAATTTGCGATAGACTAGCGTCCTATCCAAAGGGTGATAAGCAATTGCTATTTTCCAATTCACGGGATAGGAACAGGTTATACTCCGGCTACATGAGCTTAATGTCTCCGAAGGACTACTTATTTTATCTATTTTTTTTTGTTTATCTTTCTATCAAAAGAAGGCAAGAAATTGACGTCATTCAGATCTTTGTTATTGTTTTTAGCCAGCCATTTTATGAGTAGTTCTCACTAAATTCTATCCATTAAGAATATAAACGTTCAAGGTTATACATAGTTTTGCGTGATGGTACATTCAGGGATGCCACTTTTCCGGTTTTAGCCGGAAATCCGGTTTTTTTACCACCAGCCGGTTTTAATCCGGAACCTCCGGTTTTTGTCCGTCGTCACTATTCAAAAATTTTTTTTTTTTTTTTTTTAAAGAAGAAGAAAAAAATCGCGATCGAGATTTGAGCCGGAACTTTTTCGCGGGGTGAATAATTTGGGCTGTCACCGCCAGTCGAATATTTGGGCACCTTAATAGTAGTTTATCTCCGCCCATCCCCATCACAATTCCTCCTTTGAAAAAATTTTTTTTGATAAACAGTGATTTTGAGAATTTCTTAGAAATTTTCCGCTGAATTTGCCGCGTCAAACATTTCCCTCAAAACCACAAAATCAGCATTATGTCTTTTGTCATATTTTGACACCTGTGCAATAGTCTCGTGAAATTTAGTGACGGTCCCGTTTTTATGACGTCGGACCAGACTGAATGGCACCAGATGTCACAATTGACACAGACGACCAGTGGTGTTCTTTGATTAGCTAGTTGATGGTTGAAGGGGAAGGGGAGGGACACATCTCTCTCTCTCTCTCTCTCTCTCTCTCTCTCTCTCTCTCTCTCTCTCTCTCTCTCTCTCTTTATTTCTTTCTCAACCATCCATTAAATCATCTGGTTATACAGAGATAATTCATTAGCCTAGAATAAAGCAATGGTGATTGGCTTAGTTTATTCTTCTTTCTTTTTACCTTTTGACAATGGCTTTAAATTTGTGAGATTCTTGGGTTGTATTTATAAGCTGAATAACCACTAGGTTTCGGTAAAAAAATAAAAAATATTGTAGCCTGCTTTATAAAGTAAAAATCAAAACAAAACAACACTTTCTGGCCTTTTATTTGAATAACATTGTAGGCCTTTAACATGTGGAAAGGACATTCATTAAATGTTTACAAAAAGTAAATTTATGTTTAATGATAAGAATGGATTTATACTAGTAATAGTAATATATTACATAATACCTATACAAAACTATGTTCCTGTTATTTTTACACTTTGCTTGCGTTTGACCGATAGACGGAGACATTATCCTCCTTTTTGACAAATTGCTATTATTATCACTGAATAAAAAACACTCACCAAAACCACTACATCATCTCTACCACCACTACTATTACAACCACCACCACATCATCATCCCTACCATCACTACTATTACAAATAACACCACATCATCCCAACCACCAGTACTACTACAACTACCACCACATCATCATTCCTACCACAACTATTACAACCAACACCACACAATTATCTCTAAAAGACCACCACTACTACAACCACCACCACATCATCATCCCTACCACCACTACTACTACAACCACCATCACATCATCTTCTCTAAGACCACTACTTCTACTACTACTACTACAATCACCACCACATCATCATCCCTACCACCACTCCTACTACAACCACCACCACACCATCATCCCTAGCACCACTACTACTAAAAATAACACCACATCATCCTTACCACCAGTACTACTACAACTACCACCACATCATCATTCCTACCACAACTATTACAACCAACACCACACAATTATCTCTAAAAGACCACCACTACTACAACCACCACCACATCATCATCCCTACCGCCACTACTACTACAACCACCATCACATCATCTTCTCTAAGACCACTACTTCTACTACTACTACTACAATCACCACCACATCATCATCCCAACCACCACCACACCATCATCCCTAGCACCACTACTACTAAAAATAACACCACATCATCCTTACCACCACTACTACTACAACTACCACCACATCATCAACCCTACTACCACTACTACAACCACCACCACCACACCATCATCCCTAGCACCACTACTACTACAAATAACACCACATCATCCCTACCACCACTACTACTACAACTACCACTACATCATCATTCCTACCACAGCTACTACAACCACCACCACATAATCATCCATACGACCAGTACTACTATAATCACTACCACATCATCCCTAACACCACTACTACTACTACAACCACCACCACATCATCATCCCTACTACAACCACCAAATGTAATTACACTTTCAACTTTTGAAATTCTCCGAGTCGTGTCAGAAATAGCTGCAAGACAAATTTTGGATCGCATCTAAGTGAATTTGAGTAAAGTTCAAATTTATAGGTTATGGTTGCATGGGTGGGTCATGATCTTCACAATGAAAAATTTTCTCCTTTTATGTGACAAGTCATTCTCACCCCTGATAGCTATTGATATTAATTTGTCTATATTTTGTTTTCAGCACCTTATTTTATCAATTTGAAAACTGTTAACTCTCCTTTCTTTTGTGTGTTATTTGCTCTCAATTGAAATAATAAGTACTGAAACAATATTCCAAATTTGATATTTTTCAAATCCCTACAAAGCCCTTGACGTGGATTTGTATCTCGTCCGCGCAAATTTTCAGGCTTTTTTTAATTTGCCTGGTGGCATCCCTGTACATTAAATCCAGCTGGCGAATTTTGTGTTTTAGCTAAGTGCAAATCATCAATCTCTATTTGTATGCTTATTTGCTCTATTTATTTATTATTCATTCATTCATTCATTCTACTATCTATTCATCGGTTCTCTATGTTTAATGAACTCTTTTTTTTTCTTTCTTTGTACGTTTGTTTCCAGGCAGGAAAAAGATCCTGCTTACCCTGATGGCATGGATCATTGTCACATTACTCATAATCGGATACCGGAATCAGACGAATCTCAACGGAGTCGTCAAACACGTGATGGTCAATCTCGATTCTCGAATCCATACCCAGTATGGGGAGGTTCGTCGAGACTTAACAACGGAAGGCGACGGGTGTAGAGGATTCACCGACGACCCGATGGATCCGGCAATTGTCAAATATTTCCAAAAGAAACCGACTATGAAATGTAAAAATACCTCACCTAATTTTTTATACTTCACAGAGGGAGGAGATTATCTTAAAATTAATAGAGAAAAAATTAAATCTCTAAAATTTAAGGTGGATTATTGTAAATACGCTGTTTTACGAAGACATCCTAGTAGCGATTTTCAATTTGAGACTTTGGCTTTGTCGAAGTCGTTTACTGAATCTATATCGGTTCCGAGTGATGTAAATCATATTTGGGGCCAATGTTATCAAGGTCCGAAAGTTGTAGGAACCAGCTACCTCAGTTTCCTTCGAAAAAATTCAACGTTGGAAAATATTCTGAGTGAGGATTATGATAAGCACGTAAAGAAAGAATCCCCAAAGGAGACGTTGAGTGTTTTGATAATCGGCATCGACGGAACGTCAAAACTGAATTTTGCCCGGCAAATGCCCAAAACGAAATCGTTTGTACTAAAGATGGGCGGTATCGAGATATATAAAGTCAACAAAGTAGGACTAAATACTTTCCCTAATGTGATGCCGATGCTTACTGGTTATAGCGAAGAACAAGTAAGAAAAAATTGGACCGACAAAGACCATTTCGATAAGATTGATCATCTGTTTCTCTGGGAGGAAGCTAGGAAGAAAGGGTATCGGACATCTATGATTCTGGACTCAAATAAGATCACGTCCTTTCACTACATGAAACAAGGATGGTCGAGACCGAAATTCCATTACTATTACAGACCAGTCGTGTTAAAGTCTCTCAATGATAAAAACGTGAGAAGCTATAGTCGTAATTGCATTGGGGACACTCACGAAGTAACCCACTACTACGACTACTGGTTGCAGTTGACCAAAGCGTTCAATAATTCACAAAAAACGCCATATTTTGGTTACAGCTTCTGTGCCCACGTGACCCATGACGACATCAACATGGCTAGCACCATCGACGAGATCTACTTGGACGTCTTTAAAAAACTGTTCGCCCAGAATTCTCTCAACAACACGCTGGTTCTTTTTTTCAGTGACCATGGGTGTCGATATGGAAAATTCAGGTAACAAATGAATATATATATATATATATATATATATATATATATATATATATATATATATCATATGTGTGTGTATGTGTGTGTGTGTGTGTGTGTGTGTGTGCATGTATGTGTGTTTTTGTGTATGTGTGTTACGGAGCACAACTTTTTAACAGTTTGTATTAAAATTTGCTATCGAAATACTCATAATGTTTAGTCGAGGACTATTTTGAAAGAAATTTTTAAAAAGTATCGAAATACTCGTAGGTATTACAGACTTACACAAAATTAAACATTTTTTTGTTCAGTTTTTCAAGTGTTCAAGCTATATATCTTGTTGATTCACGACTCAAGGCTACTTATTTTATGATAAAAATACTGTGCTGGATTTTTTATAAACTTAAGGCCCTAAAACTTAACCTCAAATATTCTTTCCTTTAGTGTTGAATTTATCGTCAGCCATCAGCGTCAAAGAATAAACTGTGGATTGTCACTGTGTTGATGTTCGCACCTCTGAAATGATCATTATCATAACGATAATAATAATAATAATAATAATAATAATAATAATAATAATAATAATAATAATAATAATATAAAAATAATAATGATAATGATAATGATAATGATAATGATAATAATAATAATAATAATAATAATAATGATAATGATAATAATAATAATAATAATAATAATAATAATAATAATAATAATAATAATAACAATCATCATCATCATCATCATTATCATCATCATCATCATATCATCATCATCATCATCATCAACATCATCACCATTACCATCACCATCATCATCACATCAACAACAACAAAAACAACTACAGTAACAACAACAACAACAAGAACAACAATAACAATTTTTTTAATTGAGCTTTTATATAGCGCAATATCCACTAAGCGTGCTCAAAGCTCTTTACAAGGGGTCCCTGGTCAACAGCAACATTTAACATGTAGGACGGGACATAACGCCTGTTAGGCGATATTACAATTTTTCGGACAAAGACAACGCTGTTAACGGTCAGGTAATTTTTACACATGAGTACGGTGAGAGAATGTGAGTAAAGAGCCTTTTCCAAGGACTCAACTATGCACCGAGTGCGAGGCTTCCGATCCGAAAGCGAGTGTCATACCACTGGACCACATAGTCGCACAACAACAACAACAACAACAACAACAACAACAACAACAACAACAACAACAACAACAGCAACTAGTACAACAATACTAACATTTGCATAAAGATTTTTTAAAATAATCCTTTTTTAAAAATCTTATTTCAGATCCACATTCAAGGGAATGTTAGAGGACAGCAACCCGTTCATGTTTTTCATCTTCCCGCCTTGGTTCGAGGCAAAATATCCCAAGATAATGTCCAACTTCCGGAAAAACCAGCACCGCGTTATGACCAATTTCGACATCCACGCAACACTCAAGGACATTCTAAACTTCCAGGGAGACGAAATGGCTTCGCGCCCGCCACCCGCCAACAAAACCCACGGTCTCAGCCTGTTCCAGGAGCTTCCAAAAAGAAGAACGTGCGAGGAAGCGTGGATTCCAATCAAATACTGCAATTGCCGAAATTTCACAACCGCCGGCATCACCCCGAATGTCACGGAACAGGTTTCCAAGCAATTCGTCAAAGAGGTTGTGGAGAAGTCGAATAAATCGAGAGCTCAATGTGCGGCTTTGACTCTAAATTCTACAGTTTCCTTAATGGCGATCTTTACTACATCACAAACAGAGGATTTCTACCAGGCTACCATTCACACATCACCCGGCGACGCTGTATACGAAGCAACGCTAAAAAAGTCGAAGAAAACTCAAATCGTGTCGGTAGTCGGGGACATAGCCAGGACGAATATGTACAGAGGTCAGGCAGACTGTATCACGGACGCCCGAGTGCAACCTTATTGTTACTGCAAAAATTTGTTGTGATTTGAGATTAATCACTTTTATTTATATTCATTGTAACCGTTCGTTTCAAAATAGTAATAGATATGTCAGAGTGATATCAATACTGAAAATTAAATTCATAACCAGGTATTCAAAAAATGTGACCCATCATCTCAAAACGATATTCTGTCGGGCGGGATGACACGGACTCCAAAAGTGAATTTATTATTATAATAATGAGAAATTATAAACGTGGATCTTAGTTCAATTCCAGGAATTGTATTCATTCTCTACAAGAATAACAAAATAAATGACAATGTGAATTTGAATGTAAGCTTCAATTTAATATACGAAAACAGATCTCCTTTATCAACAAAACAGGATGAATGAAACACTACAGACCAATGAGATAATGTGGTAGTGGCGTTGTAGTGTTTCACTCATCCTGTTTTGTTGATAAAGGGGAAACCCAAAACGTCCATTTTATCTGTTTTTGTATATAAAATTGAAGCTTACATTCAATTTCACATTGTTATTTATTTCTTCGAGCTTCGAGCAGCAACATTGGCATTACAAGAACGATGAGAAATTAACCCCAAAGATTCATATTCATGGCTATAAATTGAATTTCCAGCATCTAGTGCATCCCGACATAATACCGCTTTGAGACGCTAGGTGACAAAATATTAAATTTGGGATAAGTTTATTTGTTTTAGTGAGGATGACAAA
>NC_088371.1:12023246-12123246 GCF_034508935.2 Berghia stephanieae
TCATGGATGGGCCCCTTGGTCATTTTTGGTTGTCCCAGTGGGTCACTTGATAAGTAGTTAACCATGAATATCTAGCTTCAGCTCCAGGTCTAGCTTCAACTCCAGATCAATGTGTAACCAGACCTGTGAATATACAGGAGCAAAACTTTGACGAGTGGAAAATTGTGAATTCCTTATGAGTATGAGCAGTGATGTCGTAAGGATTTTTCAATTAACAAACCCTTGACATCACCACTGACCTCATTTAATGTTTTTAAACAATTATTAATTAACGAGATACAGTTAGGTTAGTGGGATGGGGAAAGGTAAGTAAACAATGAGAGCCTAAGAATCAGTACACACAAATACATACTATTACTATAGCGCATTACGATAGTACATTTGTAAATGTAAATGTAATTCATTCATTTGGAAGGCATACATCAAGGAAGCGTCAATTTGCTATGCCTATACTGCTGTGCTCTGAAAATGCACGTTTTATGGGGGGGGGGGGGGGGGGGGGGGGGTTGGTCGTAGTTTTTTCTAATTTTGGCCAGAAAACTCGTCCTTCAATTATCGATCGAATTGCTAAGCTTATACTGTCGTAGGTACTTCGAAAAGAAACGTTTTAAAAATAAAATTGGTCAGAAAACTCGTCCTTAAATTATCGATCGATCAATAGTGAACAATCTTCCTTCAAATGATGACTAATATTTAAAGGACGAGTTTTATGGCCAAAATATTACAAAGATGTTGTTTTTTTTTTGTTCAGATTAAGATAGGATGGCCTTTTCTCCCACTGGGATTAAACGGTTAAGTAAAGAAATCTCTAATTGAAAAGGATTGTCTCGAACAACCGGACTGTCGGGAAACAGCTGCTAATATTAATATGTTCAATGGACCTGAATAAAAGATAAAAGAACATTAATATCTCAACAGGTGTACCAAATGAATGCTTCTGTTTATTCTGTTAATGTCATATTTAAGGCACTTTTGGTTTGTATAGGTAATTGATACGCACTAGTCACCAAATCACCACCCTGTCTGCCAATTAAGTTTTTATAACTAGCATTATATCAAAAACCAGATGTATATTGATTAGCTTTATTTTACTATTAATTATGAAAATAATAGAATTGATTTAAATATTTTGAGCTCTCTGTTGTTGTTTATAAACAATGATAAAGAGCGAAAGAAGTTTTTCACAAATAATTCCTTATTTTCTTCCTCTTTACCCCACTGACATGACCTGCTCGTGTGGCAAACACTGTAAAATCCTCCAAAAAAAAAACAAATTTGGAGAAAGTTTAAAGTTATAATGATAAAAAATAAGAAATTTTATACTTTGAAAATTTAAGACACAAAACTTGCTCTCCATTTATTTTAGTCAATACTGATTAAAAAAAAAAAGAACTTTAGTTTGAAATTGGATTTAAACACTAATGACGGCATAATATTAGTCACATATCATGAGGACAGGGTAGAGTAAATCCAAAGCCCGCCTATATCGAATTAATTAATAATAGAAATACATTCCTGATTTACCCCCGCAAGTTATGTAAACGATCTTTTGCACTAGATATCTCTATAATAGAAAAAGAAGATGACGTCACTCAGCTCTTTGTTATTATTTTTAGACAGCCAGTGATTAGTTCTCACTAAATTATATCAAATCTGACGGTTACTCGCAGTTTTGTGTGTTCGTTGATATGTTTAATTTGGCTGGCAGGTGTTGTGAATATTTTACCTAAACGCATAGCATCAGTAAACTCGTAATATGACAAAACACTTTATTTTTCATTTAATCCAAAAAACGATTTACTTCAAATACCTATCGATGTAAATGATGACATTCGACTCTTCAAAAAATAGCCTCAAATTTGAGACGTCAAAGAAGTCAATTTCCTCTTCTAAAGAAAATAAGATCATAATAAGTTCCGGATATTTTTAAAATAATATTTATGGCAATAAGAAACATATAAATAGTTGTTGTTTTTCTTCTTCATATTATTACTATTATTATTAATAGTAGTTGTTGTAGTAGTAGTAGTAGTAGTAGTAGTAGTAGTAGTAGTAGTAGTAGTAGTAGTAGTAGTAGTAGTAGTAGTAGTAGTGTAGTAGTAGTAGTAGTAGTAGTAGTAGTAGTAGTAGTAGTGGTGGTAGTAGTAGTAGTAGTAGTAGTAGTAGTAGTAGTAGTAGTAGTAGTAGTAGTAGTAGTAGTAGTAGTAATAGTAGTAGTAGCAGCGACTATTATTATTATTATTATTATTATTATTATTATTAATATTATTACTGTTAATATTGTTACTATTATTGTCTATCGTTTGCAATCCGCTGATTATTTTACGGGGAAGTATCTTGTGATTAGGATGCAATGTTTAAAACTGTCTGATTACTTAACATTGTTTAAAAATAATGATTTTTTAAAATGTTGTTAAAACGTTACTAGGATTCACCCGTATCTCGAAGTTATTGGCGAAACGTGTCGAATGCTACTAAGACCATCAATACCATCGTTGTTCTGGCTTTCTACATCATCATCATCATCATAATCATAATCACAATCTTCAACAACAACAAAACAATATCGTCCACGTAATCGGCATTTATTCCGCTTTGTTTAAATTTCTACAGATTATACGAAATCTTCCAAGCAATTTATTGTTGAATAGTGGAAGTAATGAATACTTGTAAGTTTTATTTTTAACACCATTGTACAATATGAATCTGTAACAAACGATTTATTAATGATTCATCAGTTATGTTTTTCATGTGATATAAATGCATTGCTAGAAAATGCTTGAAATTACGAGGACTCACAACTCACAATTAAGAGTTCGAGTCGTTAAAGAAAATTGTTGTTTACTTTTTTTTTTCATTTTCTCATTTGACGAATCAAGACTAACTGCGAAAGGGTGAAGCTCGCAATTGTTTCAAGCATTCTCTAAAATTTGATACAGGTATAGATAGAATGCGCTTGGCCAAGGAGTTCACAACATTGCCATCCGGAAGTATAACTCTGTGTAACCATGAACTTTTATAGTCTGGTTAATACAGTTTAGTGAGAACAACTCACAAACGCGGATGGCAAAAACAATAACAAAGGCCTGAGTGACGTCATCTGCATACTATCTATAGATCGAATCTCGAACTACAAAGCATTTACATTATAATACTCATAATATTTGCACCATAAATATTGGTCAATGTGGTTATTTGTTCATAGTGATGATAAATGGAGGGGGATACTCCTATGCATGGTCGAATAGTACACGATTTGTTTTATTTTACTATTTGTTCTTTATATTAATGTATTACAATGCCTGTTTATCAGTCCATTGTCTTTTCATCATTTGCCATATTAATGTTGCCTTCTCTATTTTATTATTGTGTCATAACTACATGCAATGTGATCAATATGATGTCTTTATCCCATATATTATTATTATCAATGAAGACCCCTTCATTTCTCCGTTAACCTTGTAATTTTTTTTCTAAGGAACGAACTGAGAAAGAGAGAGACAAAGAAAACGTGGGTCATTTTGAAACATTTTATTCAATGGACGATGTGTTATTTTCAAAAAACGCGGTTTCAGAAAATTGGGATATGATATTTTTTTTTTTCGATGACCTGGCTGGAGTCTTCTACTTTCAGGGTGGCAGTCGGGTATGAGGGGGTTTTACAACGCTACTACCACATTATCTCATTCGTCTGTAGTGTTTCATTCATCCTGCTTTGTTCATAAAGGGGGAAAACGAAATGTCCATTTTTATCCGTTTTCGTATATTTAATTGAAGCTTGCATTCAATTCCACATTGTTATTTAATCTGTCTTCAGAACATCTGGTGTATTTTCTGTTTGTGTTTATCATTTTTATGCGTTCTGTCTGAGATTTTTTAAAGGAATACCAATCTCCGTCATCCGCGTGCTTGGTTCCCTACTACTTCTACAATTCCGTCCCCTCTCCATAAATGTCCAAAAAGTCTCATTTGCATTCCCCTGTTTGAGTTGTATCCAGTAGTTCTCTTTCTTTTCTTGTGGGATTTAACACTTCTTCATTACTTCCTTATTTTATAGACCCAATGAATATTCATATGGCCTTGCCCGAGAGAAAGCGTCCCTGCACATGCGCAATCACTTAAAAAGTGAACCTTGCAAAGCAATCATCGTGTTTTTAATTCTCTTGGATTTAAAATTAATTACCTACTTATATTGATGCAATAGTTATTGAAAATATATTATTTTGTGCTTAAATTATCATGTGATGATTCGTGGATTATGATTTTGTCCTTCAATTATTAAGATATTAAGTGGATTGTCATCGATTTCATTTTATCGTGCGTGATTTCGCGCTTGCACTTATTAATTAAGACAATGGCGTCGGACGCCCCACTGACCCAATTCCTTAACAGGACGGCGTGTAACAATAACAATGAAACCAAAAATAACAGTGATGACGGTGAAAATAGGAGTGATGTGTCGAGTAAGACTGAAGGTAGGAAGAAGGGCGAGCCTTCCAAAGTAAAGAGAAGTAAAAAATCAGATAATGGTGGCGACGGCGAACTTTCAGAAATTAAACAACAACTGAATAAACTCATGGCGATCATTCCGGTTGTCACTGAGTTTAAAAATGCATACGATAAGGAGATGACAGAATGTGACACGCTGAATGATTACCAAATAATTAACAATGTTAATGATGGACAAGAAGACGAAGTGTCAGAAACACAAACGTCTTCATCGATCTCCTATTTTAAAGAGGTATCAGGTACAAAGGAAATTGAAGGGCCTCTAATTAACGAGGACCTAGCAAAGGGAATTAATAATATCCTGTGCAACGGAATGCAAATATCGGATAGGGACCAACTATTTCAAAAATATATAAAACCGACAAATTGTGGCAGAATGGAGACTCTTACTTGTAATCCAGAAATTTTTAAGATGGTTCAAAAAGAGACGAGACAAACTGACTCGAGTATTCAAAAAATACAAACAACACTCATGAAAAGTTTATGCGCCATGACGATGTGTTTCGAAAAACTGACCAAAATAAATATAGAGTCAGTTTGTCAACAGGATATAGACTCCATCACTAATTCCTGTGCAGATTCCGTGGCGTTGTTAGCAGACGGGTCACACAGCCTGGATTTACATAGACGACAGAATTTTAAATCTGAAGTAAAATTGGAATTCTCGTCATTGTGTTCTGAGCAGTATCCGTGCGAGGACTCTCTTTTTGGAAAACAATTGACAGAAAAAGTCAAAGATGTCTCGGAAACCCTGAAGGTTTCTCAAAGAGTCAATCGTGTCAAACCATACCAAAGACATCAAAACAAGCCGTTTTTTTTTAAAGAAAAGGTTATCTTTTTTAGACGGGAAAAACCCTGTGTACAACAACAGGGGAAAACATTACAAAAACAACAACAACAACAACAAATACCAGAACTTCAGCAACAAAACTCGACAACAGGGTCGTCGCAACAAACCATATTAAATGTAAGTGAAGGAAACGATTTAGCTTTAGGTGGTCGAATGTTTCTAAATTATTGAAACATAATACCCCGAAAAATAATGAAAATTCCATAGTATTACCGGGATACCCATCTAATAAACGATTATGTGTTGTAACATATTTGCGAGAATATATAAAACGAACTAAACCGTTTAGAAATTCATCTCAACTGTTTTTGAGTTATGCATGTCCACATAAACCGGTAACTAAGGAAACAATCGGTCGATGGATTAAATTGACTCTTATGAAGTCGGGAATAAATACAAAAATATTCAAAGCACACAGCACCAGGGCTGCGAGCACGTCAGCTATTACTAAAGATGTAGAAATGTCTGTCATACTTAAGGCAGCAGCATGGTCTGGTCAGAAGACGTTTGCTAAATTCTACAATAAACCAATTGTAAAAGATGATGGGACTGCATTTGGGAAAGCAGTGTTACGGAAAGCACGTTGATGTGAGTAATTTATCCTTATTATGAACATAATTATCAGTGTCTGTTGTGTATATCGCACGTGTGAAAGAAAGAAAGAAAGAGAGAGAGAGAGAGAGAGAGAGAGAGAGAAGAGAGAGAGAGAGAGAGAGAGAGAGAGAGAGAGAGAGAGAGAGAGAGAGAGAGAGAGAAAATAAGTAGGAGTGAAATATCTGTTCAATCTTAGTTATCGTTTAACATTATAACAAGTGTAACTAAATGACAAATTGCCATATTTATGGACAATAAAGATCTATTATTATTATTATTATTATTAACAACAGGCTGATAATGAAAACACCAACGACCAATTACAGTAATTTTTACTGAAATCATAATATGGCACCTTGTTACTCAGTGTCTGGTGGAATCACAGACTGAGTTATATTTAATACCTCATTGACAATCTATGCAGTGTCTGGCTTAGGACACAGGCTGCAAATAGATTAAACATGATTAACCTGTGTCTGAATTTAGTCACAGAGCTATGAATGTATATCATAACTATCTATGCAGTGTCTGGCTTAGGACACAGGCTGCAATAGTTTTGAAAAACTTTTTACATACTGAATGAAAGTAGATATGGAACCTCATGGCTTAGGACATCGTTCCTTTTATCATAGGTTTTAACGTTTTAATATAGCATAATGAAAGAATATGCTTATAATTGTGTATGTCCGTTTATATATTGGATCGCTACAATAACTGTTACGGCTTTAAAGTCTCGGGCAAGGCCATATGAATATTCATTGGGTCTATAAAATTAGAAAATTAAACGAGACTTACCTGTAAGTTGAAGTTTGATTGGGATTTTATAGACCCAAGAATATTCTTAGGCCTTGACCGCCCTTCCCAATTTTATCCCACCCCATGAATGTATACATCGTTTTGCAAAATTGCAAATCAATTTGAGGTCTTTTAAATTAGATAATTGATGGTAACAGCTATTGTAGCCTATTAGCTTTAAATAGTGATTGCGCATGTGCAGGGACGCTTTCTCTCGGTCAAGGCCTAAGAATATTCTTGGGTCTATAAAATCCCAATCAAACTTCAACTTACAGGTAAGTCTCGTTTAATTTTCTAATTATGCAGTCCAGGGTATATTCAAGTCTTCTGTATGCCCACATTTCGAATGCTTCAAGTCGTTTTCTTTAGCGTTTTGGAAGATATGTTTGTTTCATTCGTAATTTTATAAAAATATATAGACGTCTATATCTAAATAAAATAAAATAAAAATTTGGATTCGTAATGGCAGACTTTAAAGTTACGGAATGTTTGTTTTGTGATTTTTTTGTTTTATTTCTGATATGTCTTTGCTATCATTTGAGAAGTTTGAATTTAAATATTTGAATCATTTAATCTGTTTGATGCTTTCATCCTTGCTTATCAAATTGAAAGGTATTTCATTTCTTTTCTTATTACCAGACATTCTGTCCTTCTCGCGTTCATCATTAAGTATTTATTTTCATTACATCGCCTAGCGTGTCTTTGATTGTGTACACGTTGTCTGGTGTGAAAGCCGTCAGTACAGGGTCATCTGCATAGCGCATGTTGTTTATGTTGACACCATCAACTCCTAGACAATACAGAGGATTTAAAATGGTCTCTGGGAAGTGGCGATGATATCCGATATATCGAGTTTTCCAGCTTTTAGATAATTGAGCAACAGAGCATTTTCTTTTTAAAAAATTTCTATTCAGCATAAGTCAGTTTAAATGAAATCGTTCTTATATTGAAGTTGGCGTTGTACCAAATAACCTTGCGAAGGCTCAATTATTATTTTTTTTTTTGGGGGGGGGGGGGGGGGGTAATTTTATTGATTTCCAATGAATATGAACACAGTTGTTTACAAGATACTTGACCTTCTATTTTATTTGGAATTGTTTGGGGTTTTGTTATATTATTATTAAGATATAACTGTAAGTCATACCCACCCGATATAACTCTTAGGCTATACTCAGAAATCATAAAAATTAAATCTTATTCGATTAGGTTTCCAGAATTCTATGGACCCACTATCCCGTTGTCCCAGTTTAAAGCCCTTTTCTGTCGTTTACTTTTAAAATGAAACGATCTGGTTTTGGCTTGACACTGTCGAGATCCACATGTAAGATAAGACAGTTAGATTTTGTATTGGAGAGTTATATTTACATTCTATGTACCACGAATCATGTATCGCATGAACGGCTTCTTACGAAATGATTACTTTGGTGTAAACACAACAAATCGATCAGTCATGGTTTACACCAAAATTATCCCTTGTACAATTCGCTCCTCATGTAATTGAAAAGTGATACGTGATAATGAAGTATGTAAGGTGTAAGGATAATAATAATTGTTGCAAGAGACAAGTAGCTTATAAAGCCAAAACAATCTTACCCATTACGTTTGAAAAACAAATCAAATTTGTTGATGATGTGGAGTAATTAAGAAACCCAGTGAATTTATATAATACATGCCATATTATTGGAGGTTTTCCGTTATTTTTTCCATCCTTATTTTTGATCACACAAGTGTGATGTAATTTACAATACCTAATTTAAACAAAGTTTTGTGAGTTTTATTTTACCATTACTATGCCAATTCCCAAGAACAGCATCTACCCACCTTCCTTAGTTATGAGTTCAAATTGAATTGGTTCGAATACATTTTGTGATATCATTATCATTATTGTAAGATCTATCCCTGCTGTTGGGTTATTTTCTTGTTTTTATTTAGATTTTTATGTTTATTTATTCATTTATTTTTATTGTTGGGGGCTTTTTTTTTGTCCTCAAAGTGATTTTAGCTTGGACATTTATTTACTTAGCTCACATTAATGATAATGCATGTCCTTATGTTTGGAGAAAATCTTTATTTTGTGTGTGGGTCCTGTCGACTATAGCCGCCGTAAAAAGTACGGCTATATAGTCTTGTGGAGTGACACTCGCTTTCGGATCGGAAGGTCCTGGGTTCGAGCCTCGCTCGGCGCATAGTTGAGTTCTTGCAAAAAGCTCTTTACTCACATTCTCTCACCCCGTACTCAGGTGTAAAATGAGTACCTGGCCGTTGACAGTGTTTTCTCTGTCCAAAAAAAAAAAAAAAATGTAATATCGTCTGACAGGTGCCATATCTTGTTGTTCTTCTATACGTTACGCGTTGCTGTTTGTCAGGGACCGATTGTAAAGTGCTTTGAGCACTTTTAGTGGATATTGCGCTATCTAAATGGTCTTGCTAAAAGAAGAAAAAAAGTACAGTACTCGATGAATTCTAGCATCCCCCTACTGGGTGGGGATCCTGACCTCCCATAGCGGGTAGGGAGGTACATACTGGGTCTTCTATACCCTTATACCTGTGTTCCAACATGCTTTCTGTCTTTGTCTTGGAATGAGATTACTTGGTTTTTTTCATGGCCCTGGTCGGAGTCCTGACTGGGAGGGAAAGTCAAATGCATAGTTATTGTTTTGGGAGATGATATTTTTTCCTTTTAAATCATCTCTCTGTTATGTATTATTATTATATTTATTTTGAATGTATAATGTAAGCATTTGAGTGTATTCCTCTTTGCTAGATTTTGTGCTTGTGTCCAGATGAGACTTATAGGTGATCTCAAACTAAGTACATTGGTGGTATGCTGTTGGAATCTACATCTGATCCCTATTTGTTCTCAGTTCCCATTTGTCTTACTTTCTCTTGGGTGCTTTAATTGTAATTCTAGAACTTTTTACTATCCCACTTTCTTCCTTTTTACTGGCGCTGATATAACCTAAATGTGTTGCAAACGCCGTAAAACCCTTAAAAACAAACAAAACAACTAGCACCCTCTTGGGAAAAGCTGACAAAACGTGTTAGAACCCGAGAGTGCCGAAATCCGATGCTCGCGGGACCTAACGACTTATTATGTTCGGTCACCCGGCTCCAGCGTGCCGTATTGGAGAACGTACAGGAATTCGGCGAGTACTGTAAATGTAATTGCACCAAACTGAGGGATTTAGTTTGAAATTCTCAATAAATATTTGGTACAGTGCAATCTGGATTCAAATTCAGAGCTCAAAATAGCAGCAGTGACGAAAGTCATATGAAACTTTCAAAATATAAACAGAACAAGGAGACCTTATCATTAATGAGTGAATGCTTTTGTTTGTCATTTGGTTGCTGGAGAATATTTTCTGTGTGTATATTTTATATATTTTATTATATATATATATATATATATATATATATATATATATATATATATATATATATATATTTATATATATATAATTCACAACCCCGCACTTTGTGCTTATTAATGGATGGTACCGATGACTTTAGTTTACTATCGTATTTCCTTCATTCCCAAATAAAACATCTCGCATTTAGCTCTATTTATTTATTCATATCATGTCAATATTGAATGGAAATGACTGGGTGGGGTTCCTGACCTCCCATAATGGGCAAGGGGGGGGGGGGGTACATACTGTGTCTTCTATCCCCTTATATCTGTTTTCCAACATGCTTTCTGTCTTTGTCTTGGAATGAGATTACTTGGTTTTGTCCTGGTCCTGGCCAGATGCCCTGGCTGAGAGGGAAACAGTCGAATGTATAATTAGTTTTGGGAGATGATATTTTTTTCATTGTAAATCATCTCTCTGTTATGCACTGTATTATGCTTTCTTTATATTATATATGATTTGTAAAACAGTTGAGTGTGTTCCTCTTAGCGGGGACCTGTGCTTGTGTCTGGATGAGACTTTTAGTGATCTCAAACTAAGTACTTTGATAGAGTGCTTTTGGAATCTACATCTGTTTCTTATTTGAACTAATTCCCCTTTGTCTTCCCTTTTCTTCGATGCTTTATTGTAATTCTAGAACTTTTTACTATCCCATTTTCTTCTTTTTTACTGGCGCTGATATGACCTTAATGTGTTGCAAGCGCCGTAAAACCCTTAAAAAAACAAACAAAAAAAAACAACAAAAAAAACAATGGAAATGAAAATTGACATTATTTGCATACTGAACTTTCAAGGCGAGTAAAAGGACAAAAATGTGTTATTTCCATGGCTGAAGTGTGAATGTGGATGTGTGAAAAGCTTCAGAACAAAAAACAAACTACATGGATGTCTCTTCATTGTAAAAATAAAATATAATTTTCGTTGGTTTTCTAGAAACACGGGGGTTTACTAGTAGTGTAGTAAAATAAATTACTTTATATGATTTGAAGAAAAAAAAAACTGTCATGATTTGTTTCTTTTTTTATCATTTTGTTGCAAAATTAGTATTAGCATCCTACTGTGTAAGTTGTGTCAGCTTCATCGTGGAGGTGTGCGTCCAGGAGAAGGCAGGCCTTGTCTGGACGCCGAGATTGGATCTGGCAGGCCATGGCAAGATTGCTGCACTGGGTGGGGATCCTGACCTCCCATAGTGGACAGGGAGGTACATGCTGTGTCTTCTATCCCCCCATACCCGTTTTCCAATTGTTTCCTATCATTATCATTGTCTTGGAATGAGATTACTTAGTTTTGTCCTGATCCTTGCCGGAGTTCCTTAGCTGGGAGGGAAACAGTCGAATGTATAGTTATAGTTTTGGGAGATTATATTTTTTTTCCCTTGTAAATCATCTCTCTGTTATGCATTGTATTATGTTTAGTTTACATATTATATCATATGATTGGTAAACATTCGAGTGTATTCCTCTTAGTTGGGACCTGTGCTTGTGTCTGGATGAGACTTTTAGGTGATCTCAAACTAAGTACTTTGATGGTGTGCTCTTGGAATCTACATCTGTTCCCTATTTGAACCAATTCCCCTTTGTCTTACCTTTTCTTTTGTGCTTTAATTGTAATGCTGGAGCTTTTTACTATCCCATTTTCTTCCTTTTTACTGGCGCTGATATTTAATGTGTTGCAAGTGCCGTAAAACCGTTAAAAACAAAACAAAACAATATTCGTCAGTACTGACCCCCAGGCACATGCTGGTCAGTACTGACGAACAGGCACCAGCGCCTGGGGATCAGTACTGACCAATAGGTACTGCTGCCTATTGGTCAGTTCTGACCTGGCCACGGGCGTTGGCGCCTGCCTGTACTGACGGTACAAACATTATGGAAAAATGCCATCTTTTGAAATAACTTGCTCTGCGACAAATAAATCCGCCTTTCCTGGCCAAAAGAAAAACAATTTATTGCGTATTTATTCCATGGCCCACGATTTAAAATAGGTTAGGGCTATTGGTCAGTACTGACCCCCAGGCACTAGCACCTGGGGTTCAGTACTGACGAACAGGCGCCAGCGCCTGGGGGTCAGTACTGACAAATAGGTCCTTGTGTCTATTATTATTGGTCAGTATTGAACAACAGGTGCCACCGTCCACAGACAACCTCTGTTTTTTTTTTTTGTTTTTAGGTGTTTAACGGCGCTTTCGACACTATTTAGGTCATTTAAGCGCCCGTTTCTGTCTTTCATCAATCTTTTATCGGCCCCGAGGGGCCACAGTTGATCAAAACGTGTATTGTTGTAATAAAATCTTTATAAAATCATAATAGTTACATGTTTGTTAAGTAAAAATATCTATTTACAATTTCTGCAGGAGTTCACATTCCTGCAGATACTTTAAAATTGTAAGCGGATCGACCGACTGGAACAGAGACTTCAAGTCTCTGTTATCATAATGTTGTGACCTTATCTGTTCTAATTCTGTACATTCAATTAAAATGTGTTGAACTGTCAGGTCACAGTTACATGTTCTGCAGAGGGGTTTTTCATCCCTCTCCAGAAGGAAACGGTGAGTGAGGGCAGTATGTCCGATCCGGAGTCGAGTTATTTTTACCTCGTCTCTTCTTTTTAGCCCCGAGTTGGGTCTGGGGCCGAGGTCACTTTTAATTTGTTATGTACATCTCGACTCCAGGATCGTTCCCATTCCTTTCGGACATGTTTTTTTATATTGATCTTTAAATCCGCGTGTGGGATTTTACTGCCCTCTTGTAATTCTTGGCTCACCGCCTCTTTTGCCAGTCGATCCGCTTCTTCGTTCCCCTGGATACCCACATGACTAGGTACCCAGAGAAAACAAACTTTCTTTTTCTTAATAAATAATTTATTTGCACCTTCCAAGATACTTATGAGTCTTGGATCGGTGCAATAAAAATTTGAGATCCCCTTAAGTACGGACAGCGAGTCAGACAAGATCAAGAATTTATTTTTATTCGATCTCTCAGCCAAACGGAGAGGATTTAGGATTGCTCTCGATTCCGCTGTAAAGATCGAAACATTTCTATCCAGGCGAAGTGATCCTGTGCCTTCCGATGAGTGATAGGCACATCCTACTGCATCTGCGCTCTTTGAACCATCCGTAAATATGTGAGTATGGTTTTTGTATGTTTGTAATATTGCTTTTAGTGTCTGTTTGTAAATATGTGGGTCTGTTTGTGATTTTTCCAGTTTTGTTAGGTCCAAATTTATGTTTGGTCTATGTATGGACCATGGTGGTGTCTTTGCCTGGACGTATGGGTGTATCCTATCTAGACTGATGTTCATGTCTGCGATGTCTTTTTTTATTCTGCAACCTAATGGTGATGTCATTTTTGGGTGCTTGTGAAATTTTTCTTCTAGTGTCCTATCCGTGTAGTGTACATGTTTGTGTGCTGGGTTGTCGTGCAGCGATGTGACCTTAGTAACATACTGGAGAGCCAGTTTTTTCCTCCTGAGATGGAGACAACCTCTCTTCGGTCTGTGCCACCTCCCGCCATTGATGAACAGTGACGAACATAAGGCCTGTTCGTCATCGCAGACAAATACTAATAACTAAAAGCAAACAATAGAAAAATATCTACTAGAGTCTCCTCAAAATGCACAGAACTATAGCAAATTGTCTAATAGGGTTTTATCAAAATACATGGAACTAAAGCAGAATATCTAATAGGCTTTCTTCAAAATGCACAGAACTAAAGCATAATATCTACCATGGATTCCTCAAAACGCACAGAAATATAATGCTTAGGCCACTGGGACCCCCCCCCCCCCCCCCCCCCCCCCCCCCCCATTTGGGAGTTTATGCCACTATGTTTTTCAAATAATAGAACTTATTGGCCATACAAATTCCACTGTTACCGTAAAAATAAGTGTCATTTAAGAGAGTTATGGCTCTTTGAAAAAAGTGAGTTGTGTCCCCTTGCAAAAAAGAGACAACATTTCTTTCAAAGGCTCTGGAGACTACAATATTAATTCAAATATATGCAAATTGGGTATCAAACTGAAGGAAATTGAATATACTATCAAACTATGTGCACAAGCTTTCAATTTGTAAATATTATATAGACTCACAGAAAGTTGAAACAATTTGTCAGTAATCTCATGAAGTGTCATATCTAAACTTATGGGCTATTTCAGTGTTTTACACAAAAAATTATTTTAAATATGGCCAAAAACAGCATGTTAATTAAAAATGTAGCACTGAAGAAAGCTATGGCCCAAGCCTCAACAACAACCTTCATATTTCTACGTCACAGGAAAAACTAAAAGTGTACGCAACCCTTACATTTTTCTCCACTTTGTCGGATGCCAAATTCATCATAATTTTCATTCTTTTTAAACATGGTATTGATGTCCAGTTGTCACATTTAAAAGTAAGTTGAAGGTGTGGTAAAAACAATAGATATATCATGAAAAAAGATTAATTTGTTCACAACCCAAGTGAAGCATCATTACCGAAGACTTTTGAACGAAATCGCATTGTTATATTATGAAGAATAATTGATACTCAAAAGGGATTCTTGATTCAAGATGCAGTAAGTACATAAAAACAATATCCTTATGTGTTTTGCAAACATGCTTTACTCCTTAACAGTTTGCACTGCTCACCAATTTATTACATATCCTCATCATCAGTAGCAAAATCCTCTTCGTCCTCTGAAGTGTCATCAAGGAAATCACTGTCAAAGCTATCACTACCATCCTCGGCAGTACTGGTGCAGCTTTCTTCATACACAATTTCCTGCAACTCATCTGGAATGAAAGCATCTTTGAACCACTGTACTTCCAATTCATTTGCAGAATTTCTCTGCCAACCGTTATCCTCTGGTTTTGGAATGCTAGGATTCTGGCACACTGCATTCCTCCAAATGAGAGTTTGAAAGTTGGCTCTTGATATGTGCAGTGACAATACTTGACTACAAGGAGGCATCTGACACAGATCAATTCCACCACTGCATGAGATGGTACCTTTCTTTCCTTTGAAACGCTGGCGAACTATGTCATACCTCACTTTGTTGACACTTGTGCATGAGGTTTTGCCATACAGCTTGCACACAAATGACTCTAACATGAGACAGTCATTACTCGAAACAGCTGCTGATGTTCCAAATCTGGAGAACAGAATTCTAAGATCTTCCTCCTTTTGAAGAAACTTTAGAGCTTTCAGCTTTCCTTGCCCAGCAAAGCAACTTGTTGTGTCACAGCCTGTGAATGCATGGACACCAAGTAATGCATCTTTGCTATCTGAGAGACATTGATTTGTCGCCTGTTGTTGCCACAGCCAGTATCAAAAATCAGGGTCTTTCCAATTGTCTCTGAGAATGAAAGGAGAAGTAAGAAGACATCCGTGTCTGGTGATCTGACAACAATTGTTTCACAGTTTGGTTGGCGGGAAGCATATTGACAGTGCAGTATAATTCGTGTGTCTGCCTCTTCCTGTGATGAGTAGAGATCTAGACAAGGTACAGCTGTGGTAAATTCATCCGTGTCACTGTAAAGTAAGGTGCATCTCTCTTCACAGACAAAGAAGATTTCCCTGTTTCTCAGTTTCTTTGCATATTCGTTACTTTCCCATTCCTTGAGGAGAAACCTGATGAGGGGTCTTTTGTTATCAACGCAGCTGAGAAATGATTTCCAACGTCTGGGTACTGTTGTTGCAGATCCTCTTAACAAGTATGCATCTTCTATGATTGAATCTTCTATGTAAGTATCAGTCACAAAGTGTACACAAGCTGCTTGTGGTAAGGAGGAAAATGTAAGTTTGGCTACTTCACCAAATGTATTTGGGATTGCTGACAGAGTTTGTAACAGTGCATTGCCATCAACAATGTAAACGGTGTTTGTTTTGTTTTTGCATAATCCTCGAACATTAATGAATTGTCAGGCGTGAGCTTGTGCAACAGAGTTGCTTTGTTGGTCTTCAGAGGTAAACCATCTGATGAAGCCAGCGACCATGGAGTAGGTGTTAGAGGATATTGAAGAACTTTTTGAAGATCAACACTGTGTTCTTGGGACAAAACAAGAAGCTGGCCAAATAAATTTCTTTGTGCCTTGATTTTGACCACGTTCATGTCTTTTTTCACTGTTACCACTTTCCTCAATGATGCAAATGTCTTGGTCTTGTTCCTTTCTAATGGCTTGTGAAATTCTACAGTCTTTTCCTTCAGTCTGTTTTCAACAAAACTTTCAAACAATCTTTTTCCTGTTTTTTCCACGGCTAGCAGGTCATCAGCAACATCCTCTTGCACTTTCATTCCTGAAGCTAGACTGACCAGACCATCTTCAACTTCAAAGGGATTGATAAATAATGCTGAAAATGCCTGGAGGATCTTTTGCACTCGCTTTTCACTTTGTCTTTTTTCTGCAAGGCTCAATTCTTTGTGGGTGTCTATATCTATACAGTTGTTGTTGCTGATCATTCTTTGGGTTGCTGATACATATTCTGCTCGATTGTGTCTTGTTACACTCCAACGGTAATAGCTTGGAAGACTCTTGCTGAACCTAACAATACCTCCTTTTGTCTTTGCATGTTTGTTTATTGTTTGTCCAATGGTCATATCAACTGCTATTCTTCCAGCAGGCGTCCTTGATCTGGAGACACTAAATCCATTATCTTGTAACATTTCTTCTGCCCCTGGGTGGGAATGAATCAGGTTGGCTAGTGACACAAAATATACACTGAGATACTTGGCATAATTGTGGTGATTCA
Organism: Berghia stephanieae; assembly: GCF_034508935.2. NCBI lineage: Eukaryota > Metazoa > Mollusca > Gastropoda > Nudibranchia > Aeolidiidae > Berghia > Berghia stephanieae. The sequence goes on from NC_088371.1 coordinate 12,040,129, forward strand.
TGGTAAAAAGCAGTGTGCACAGTTCTTTTAAACAAGATATATGAAGAAGAAAGTTGGTAGCTCGCAGAAACTGGAGGAGAAGCCAAACTCTGTCCATGTATTGGATCCAGTATTGTGCAGTTTTTCCGTACTTTCCTGAGCGGACACTCTCTTTGAAGGCTTCATACTGGGAAAATAACTCAGCATACACAGTTGACTGGAGAATTTTATTAGCTGTATGGCTTGAAATTCCTTTGGTGAATTCCTTTATGTAAGACATGAGGTCTTTACTGAGTTTTGAATCCGTGTTCTGCTCAAATTTTGCAAGCAGAAGCCTCTCTAGAGCCTCCAAAACAGACACATGCACTCGTATAGCCCTGTTGTAGTTCTTTCCACTCATAACCCTATCCATAGAACCATGTGCACATAGCCCTGCTTCAGTCACAATTTCTTCAAAACCAGATCCACTTTGGAGCTTTCCCAGGGCACCAAGATATGAAATTATGGTGTGAAAGACACCCAGGTGAATAATGACTGTTTTGTAAAGCTGTGGGTTTTGCCAGACAATATCGTAAGCTTTCTTTGCTACAGCAAGGTCAAATGTTACAAATGTATATGTGTTATATGCCCATTAATCATGCCTGAATTGTGCTAGTACAAAATTCCTCTTGTTTATTTATCACTGAAAGGAAGCAAATACACTGTAATATATATTTTTTTCATATTATAGAGAAAATGGCTATCAATATCAAAGATTTAAAAACCCTATATAGCTTTGTAAAATATTTTATGATATGAGGCAAAAAATGAGAAATGACAATAAAATTCCACTATTTATTGCATTTGAAGCAATTTTAGGGTGATAAACAATCATTTTATTCACAAAAATGAGTTCACGAAAAATTGCACCCGATGACCTTTCAAGGGCCATAACTCCTGTAAATGATACTTGAAAAAACTGTAACACCCGGATTAATTTGTGTTATATGTCCCTGAAGCATGCCTGAATTGTGCTAGTGCAAAATCCCGCTTGTTTATTCATCCTGAAGGGAAACAAGTACACTGTAATAGATTTTTTTTTCAAATTATAGAGAAAATGGCTATCAAAGATTTAAAAACGCTATATGGCTTTGTAAAATATTTTATGATATGAGGCAAAAAATGGGAAATGACAATAAAATTCCACTATTTATTGCATTCGAAACAATTTTAGGGTGATAAACAATCATTTTATTCACAAAAATGAGTTCACGAAAAATTGCACCCGATGACCTTTCAAGGGCCATAACTCCTGTAAATGATACTTGAAAAAACTGTAACACACCGGATTAATTTGTGTTATATGTCCCTGAAGCATGCCTGAATTGTGCTAGTGCAAAATCCCTCTTGTTTATTCATCCTGAAGGGAAACAAGTACACTGTAATAGATTTTTTTTCAAATTATAGAGAAAATGGCTATCAAAGATTTAAAAACGCTATATGGCTTTGTAAAATATTTTATGACATGAGGCAAAAAATGAGAAATTACAATAAAATTCCATTATTGATTGTATGTGAAACAATTTTAAGGTGATAAACAACCATTTTATGCACAAAAACGATTTCACAAAAAATTGCACCTAATGACCTTTCAAGGGCCGTAACTCTCGTAAATGACACTTGAAAAAACGGTAACACCCGGATTAATACTCAAGATATAGTGCTGTTTCAGAAAAACCATGTGGCGAAAACTCCCCCGGGGGGGGGGGGGGGGGGGGGGGGAAGGGTTTCGCCCACTGGCCCATGCACTAATATAGCAAAATATCTAACAGGGTTTCCTCAAAATGCACATAACTATAGCAAAATATCTAATAGTGTTTCCTCAAAATGCAGATAACTATACTATATTATCATATAGGGTTTCCTCAAAATGCACGGAACAATAGCAAAATATGTAACACAGTTTCCTCAAAATGCACAGAATTATAGCAGAATATATAATAGGGTTCCTCAAAATGCACAGAACTATAGCAGAATATATAATAGTAATAGGTGTTTCCTCAAAATGCATGGGACTATAGCAATATACCTAATAAGGTTTCCTCAAAATGCATGGAACTATAGCAAAATACCCAATATAGACTTTCCACAAAATGCATAGAATTATAGCATAATATATAATAATAATAGGGTTTCCTCAAAATGCAACCGAACTATAGCATATTATCTAGTACGGTTTACTCACAATGCACATAGATCTAGGAAAGACATTTTTTACATTTGATGTAAATTGAACAAAAATATGTGAGTGATAATGTAAATAGACAATCCCGTAAAACAATGATATAATGCCTTCTTAAAATTTGGACAGAAAATGTTTTGGCCTCTAACTTGTGAAAAACTGTTACCCCAAGATTTCTTCATGTTGATGATAATCGTGTTTGAAAAAAAAAACCCCAAAAAACTTGCATGAGCAAATTCTCACTTTCTTCTTTTGAAAAACAAAACAAAACAAAAACCATTCGTTTATTTATCTGATTTAATTTTCTTTCTCAATTCAACAATTGCAGATAAAACATAATATTCAACATACTCGGACATTTTTTCCCCAATAAGAAATAGATGTATAAAAATATTTAAAATATAATACAAAATATTGGTCAGGGGTTCGGATAGCTCAGTTGGTACAGCACTCGTTTTATAAGCAAAGAGATAGATCCCTGGTGCAGTCGAGATTTTTTTCCGACTCCTGTTCACCCAGCAGTGATTGGGTGACTGGATCTGTTAGGTATGGCAGAAAGTACCCTTGCAATAGACAATTGTCCTATTCAAAGGGTATCAAATAATTGCCTTTGTCCGTTTCACGCTATAGAAAACGGGATAAAATCCAACTCCATGGGCTAAGTGGCTCTCTAAAGGACTTTCTATAACACATTTGTTAGTACAAGACTGACCTTTTGACAAAAAAAAGTAACTCTTCCGAGCATTTGCATTCCAGGTGCCCTCACCTAGGCATTTCATGAAGGATTATAGATAACCTATTACTATTAATGTGCGTAAATAGCCTTTTCTAAGGACTCAACTATGCGCCAAGTGAGGTTCGAACCCAGGAACTTCCAATCCGAAAGCGCGTGTCATAATCGACCACAATACCACATAGCCTGAAGTTGTGATGACATATTTATTTAACATTTGCAATTGTTATGGCCTCCAATTTTTGCGCATCTGTAATGTTCTGCGATTTTTTGCATTTTTGGAAAGAAAAAAAAAATAGACACTGCTGAAAAATATATTTTAATTTTTTTTTAAAAGAGAGAGAAAGGGGTTCAAAATAAGAAAAGAAACTGAACAAGTTTATTTTCACCCCTGCTTCACATCCTCTTTCTCACTTGTTGACACTAGGTTGACTTGTTCTAAAGATTCAAAGTTGAGCTTTATTCTTTGTTGGTTTTTTTTAAGGCTATTTTCGACCTCATGGATACGTTTATTCAAAAGAACAACACAAATTCGAGTAAAATTGTTCTTCGTGTCATGGCTAACCAATGCCACAATGATTTTCATCGTGCAAGTTGGTGTTGGACTATGTTAGAAAGTCCCCTGATGAGTGAGACGCTCCAGGAAACATCAGTAGCTTGTTCCATAGGCGAGCTATAGTGAGTCAAAAAGCCGGCTGAGAAGGCGCCTCGCGTGGCAAAACTGTGTCTCAGCGAGGCGAGACAACTTTTTTTGGCGGGTTAAAAAGTGCATGCGTCAATGCAGAATTACCAGTTTGGCAAAAAAAACAAAAAAAACAAACAATTTTAACTGGGTTTGATATTTTGGTATATTGGGATTCTTTTGCTAAAATCACTTAATTTTACCTAAATGATAGATAATTCCTATACAGTATTGACTGCGTGACAAACAATGAGGCTTTTTTCCTTTATTAATTATATGCATTTTTGCAACAACAAAAAAGCGATATCTATGATATTTGTCTTTTTTCCAAAAGAAGTATGACATGTTTTATAAGAATAATCTCACAACCTTGGCATATTTACCCACCCAAGATGGCGAAGGTGTTGGTGTCAAGTATCACTCGGGAGAAAAGACTAATTACCCCTGCTCGGACACAGAGTTTGGACTCTTGAGCAATGGTCAGCTTGATGTATTATCTTCTTGTTATTGTTGTTTATATCTTGTTTAATGCATCCACTCGTTGATTGGCACTATTATTTTAGACGAATACTTTTGCTTTCGCCGTAACCACTTTTAAATGTGAATGGGGACAGAATCAGGACAGAATGAAAAGTCAGAGCAGAGAAACTAATGGAAATCCAACAAAGAAACAGAGAATGCTGGGATTTGGAACAACTGTGTCGAAGGACGTAGGACTAGGACAGCATTCTATTTTGTTAAGGAAGTGGCTAGTCGTACTTAAGGGCGCCTAGACTGGCAGGCTTGCCGTCATTAAGTACAGGGGACAAAGGAGTTTAGCCGTACTTTTTTGACCCCCGGTCGTGTTAAAGGTCCCATTTGGTAAGTCGACCGTGGCACCACTGCCACGCTCGAGTTTTCAGTTTCATTGTTTCAATTTCATTTCGATTGTGACACTCGACAGGCTAGCATTGGTAAAATAAAAAAGTACGCAATAAAAATGGCCATCGCTATTGGGGATAGTTTTTCATCATACGCACAACTGAATAATGCTGTTAAGCAATTGGAAGGTGAAACTGACTCAATTCCCAGGTCTGTTAAACTTGGCTGCTCAGCCCAAATACGAGCTGTCTTGAAGGAGGACAGCGGGACTTGGTCGTTAGTTCTGACCAAGGCAATTCTTGTTCATGACACCCATACTCCATCGAAAGAGGTAGGTACATTGTGTTTATTTCTTCCATTAGTAGGTACAGTCCATGTTGCCTTACTTTAACCAAAGGGAATGGATAACAATAATTAGTGGTCAGAATTCGATACAGTCTTGTAACAATACAATTGGTGTGCTTGAATCCGAAACGTGCCCAATGGATGTGTGATTAAAGACGGCATAGTCTGTACCACAAGAGACAATTTATAACTACTGTACCACAAGAGACAATTTATAACTACTGTACCACAAGAGACAATTTATAACTACTGTACCACAAGAGACAATTTATAACTACTGTACCACAAGAGACAATTTATAACTACTGTACCACAAGAGACAATTTATAACTATTTAAAATGGGTTTTCGTCCCTGTATTCATTTCATAAGGTACCACATGTTTAAGTGACTTGACAGATTGAAGATGAGTTTTGAACCATATACAAAATTTTGCCTCATTCTACAGTCCGTTGAAATGTTTTTTAAAAATTACCCGCGGCTTACATACCGAACGTTTTATTTTGTCTCGCTATCTTCAAGTTGTGAAGTAAATTATATGAACGGGTGAACACTGGTTTAGACATCTTTATTTTTTTGTAAAACATAGTGTTTTGAGTATGGTTCATCTTTAATTTATTTTCTTTTTTTCTTCTTCTTTCTTTTGTTCCTCAGGCTCTCGCTGTATTTCCGGGAGTCGAGAAAGATTGATAAGACGCCTGGAATGGAGCTTCTCCTTGGGTGTCCCAGTGTTTCTGACAAGGACATTGTCGAAGTAGTACAACACGAACAAGGAAAGAATGTTTTAACAAAGGACGTATATAATTTCAGGCAGAAACACCTGGGCCCCAAGGCATCAGATTCGTCTTCTGTGGAGTCTAGTCTCAAGTCCATTGTGGACAGTGGTGGAAGGGTAGAATTCACTATGGACTTGGAGGGACGCTTGGTATATTTGTCTTATGTGACAAAGGAAATGATGGCCCTGGCCAATATGTATGGCGAAGTTCTTGTGATGGACGTGACTTACAAGACAAAACCCGTCTTTTGGATGCTGGGGTTCATTTTCCTGGTTTTTTGTCTTCCTCTGTTTGTAGTTCTTGTCGGTTGGGCAGGACCCCTGAAGTAAATACACAACTGTTGAGCTCTTATCCAAAAAAATCAGTTCTTTCATGTCTCTGTTGGGAGATCTGGACTTTGAAGACAAATATCTTCAATTGTCCAGTCTCTTTTCTTCTGGGACAGGTGATGGTTCATCCCAACCTATTGATATTTCCTCTTCACCCCTTCTACAGGATGGCTCGTCCCAACCTCTAGTTTCTTCTGCACCTCTTCTTCAGGATGGTTCGTCTCAGTCTCAGCCTCTAGTATCCTCTTCACCCCTTCTTCAGGATGGTTCGTCTCAGTCTCAGCCTCGAGTATCCTCTTCACCCCTTCTTCAGGATGGTTCGTCTCAGCCTCTAGTATCCTCTTCACCCCTTCTTCAGGATGGTTCTTCTCAGCCTCAGCCTCTAGTATCCTCTTCACCCCTTCTTCAGGATGGTTTGTCTCAGCCTCAGCCTCTAGTCGTTTCTTCTTCTGACCCTGCTCCATTTGGTCAGGTTGTTCTGCAGCCTGTGCGTGTGAAAGGTCGGCCAAAAAATCGCCAGACTTTCACACGTCGCAAAAGAAAAGCCCGGGGTTTGAAGATGTTTTCTGAGTTGTCTTCTTCTGAGCAGTGCTCTCTCCTTCTTAAGGGTTCTGTCCGTGAGGTTCGTGACGATGGACTGTATTCATCTTGTGATGTCCGAGATGTAGTATCTCTCTCCTCTTCTTGTTTATCATGATTTTTCTGTTATTCATGGCCATTTTGATTCTGATGGCTTATGTATTCTTATGTCCCGGGTCAATCATAAGCGAGAAGACAATATTTTCCGTTGTGAAACTTGTGGTGATTTGGATGATGGTGAGTTGAAGATGATCCAATGCGAAGGTTGTTGCAACTGGTTTCACTTCAGTTGTGTTGGCTATCGTAGCCACTACAATGTGAAGAAATGGTTTTGTGTTGATTGTTTTTAAATTTCAAAGATTGATCCTGAATTTGAATCACAGATTGTACATGGCTATAACAAGACATGTAAATAATCTGAAGTGACATATGACTCAAAATACATGTACACAGGTCATATAAGTAACAAACAGAATATTTTTTGTAAGTTGTATTGCGACTGACTTTAATATCGAAAACATATTAACTTTCATTTCAAGTTTGAAGAAGAAACGGGTCCTTGTTTTCAATTATAAATAATGATGGAAATAGTTTTTAAAATTTTAAAGTCATAGTTTATACATCTAACTTTTGTTAGAAGCAAAACGAAATGTTACTTTTAAATGAAAACTGTTGGGTTTCCTTACCTCGTTTGATCCATTGTAAGAGATAGAGTAAAACCTTTGTGTCTCCAAGACACCACTTTCGCTCACTAGAACATCAAAAAACTGTAGTCACCAAATGTAAGTTGGATTTTGATCTATTGTGTTGCCCTTGCTGATTATGCTTTTCCTGTCATTGTGTTTTCCACCTTATGCCTTCTGTTTTTATGTTTCCTTCAATATGATATGCATTTCTTATGTGTTCATATGGTGTACACTGCATTTCATTTTTTGTTGTTGTTGAAATAAATTGTATTCACTGCCAGTGGTGGCAGGTAATGGTATCCTACTACTTGTTCATTGTATTTTACTTACTCAGTTCCTATCTCCAGTGCTATTACCCACTGCATATATCCACCAGTGCTATTGGTCATTGAGAACCTACGCCACCTGAGTGATAAGCCATTGAGTCCCTACCCCACCAATGTTGGCGACGGTGATGGAATCCGTCGTTCATACCTCCTCTATGAACAAGGCTTTGCTTCATCAGATAGAAGAGGAGAAGGAACAAAAAGCCGAACGAAAAACAACTCAGCATCGTCGATGGATTCCTCACTACGCTGAAAATGTCATCCCTCATTACGAGGATGCCTCTTTTCAGTCACATTTTAGAATGAAAAGATGAACGTTTGAGGTGAGTTTAGGTCATGAAGTTCTCTAGTATTGACGACGGTGATGGAATCTGTCGTTCATACCTCCTCTATGAACAAGGCTTTGCTTCGTCAGATAGAAGAGGAGGAACACGTCAAGCAAAATAAACCACAATCTTTCAACAAAGAAACTTCTCCTGCGCTGTTCCTCAAAATCAAAATGTAGAAAGGCTGCTACCTGTCATACCACTGACCAAAGATAATTTGGAACAATTTTTGGAGTTTAGATTTTAGCCAAAGATCGCTTTTTTAAGATGATCACCTCAAAATTGAAATACAAAAAACTGGAAAGGGAAGCAAGACAAAGTCAGTTACATACAGCCTTTTCAATGAAAATGGTAGTAACGTTTCTGTTTGTAAATCCATGTTTATGTCATTGGGCATGAAAACAGATGGCATCATCACAAGCTTTCTGGCAAGGAAAATTAGATCACAGGACATAGCAGCTTTAATTGAAGATGGTAGTGGGAAAGGACAGCCAACAAATAAACGATCATGACATGATAATCGATCACATCAACTCTTACAAGCCATCAACAAGCGACTATCATCAAGAACGTGCCCCTAATAGGAGATACCTGGACTGTTGCTTGTCAATCTCAGAAATGTATAACGATTTTAAAAGTAATGAAGGACAGGAATGTTACGAGACATACAGAGCCATATTTGAAAAGCAAAAAATATCTTTTGGTTACCGACGTTTGAGAGATTTGTGGTGTCTTCAAATTTCACAATGAAAATGACAGTGAGAGTCAAATCTACCTGCTGAGTGTGACATTTGCCTTGGGAAAGTTATTTACAACGACCACATAAGGAGGGTGAATGAGGCCAGAAAAGAGTATAGGTCCATGTCAAGTGGAAGTAGTGGGGACACAGATGTCTTTGCTGCAGATAAGCAAAAAAAAATCATCCTATTACCAAGATGACTACAAAGCAGCAATTTTTGGCCCCGACCTAGTAATTTTATGGCATGAGGCGATTGGTGGGAGAAATGCAGCAGATGTGGCGTAAGCCTACATGAAGGCAATGGAATCCTCAGATAAAGACCATATTGTTTTCTGGGCAGACAACTGCGCAGCACAGAATAAAAATTGGACATTGTATATTGCCATGGCTGCTTGCATGAAAGAAGAATGGGCACCACTTTCAGTTACAATAAAATACCCAGAACAGGGACACACTTTTATGAAAGCGGACAGCATACGTGGAGCAATTAGCAATAAAATGAAGAAGGAGAAGGAAATCATAACCTTTGATGATTTCACAGCCTATACCAAAAATCCACCAAGACAGTTAATACAATTCAGTGATTTTTTATGAATTCCGGGCTCATAACAGAGCAAAGTCCAATAAAAATGTAAAACTGCCAAAGCTGAAGGAAGTTGTTGAGGTGAAGTTTTGCAAAGGAAAGCAAACACATTTTTGTAAAGAACATTCCTTTACTTTAGAAGAAAGAGAAATTGAGTTCGTGAAGCAATCGATGTCAAACAATTTGGTTTTGCCATCGAATGTAAATCAAGCAAGGGGATTGCCTCTCACAAAAAAAGAAGGTATTCTGACTCTGGTGAAAGCCACCACGAGTGTATAGATAATCTTCCTTTTTGCTCTATCACGCTATTATCTTTTCAAATTTACATACTAGAGAGAGAGAGAGAGAGAGAAAGAAAGAGAGAGAGAGAGAACAAAAGATAGAAATACTATGTTTAACATTACCGCTTCAGAGTTCTATAATGGGGAGCCCGCAACTTGCTACATGTTACTATGTTTTCCCCCCTGTATGTTATGAGGTAGAATCTAGTAATTCCTATTTTCTTTGTAAATAATTAGTTTTTTATTTTAAAACAGTAACAGTTATGGCACATAGCTATATTGTTTGATGTGAATATATAATATTTGTTAATAGAGCATGCTAATACTAATACTGATACTTATTTGAGTTTTGTTGATTATCTCATAATCATAAGTAGCTTTGGACTAGTCATTAGATTTTACCTTTAAGTACTTGCTAACTTAATTAATAATTAATACAATATACTACCATTTAACTATAAGTTTACTAATTAATTACTTTGAGGTATACTCTTACCTAATAAATATACTACTACCTAATAACATAATATTTTCACCTAACAATTTTTAACTAAGTAGCTTTACGATTATTAAGTTTAACTAACAGATTAATACTAAGTTATTAAGTACTAACTTTTAAGTAATTTTACAATATATTTTACCTTAGGAATACTTATCCTTAAATAATAAATGGAATCACCCTACTATGCTAAATTTAGACTTATAAATTTACTTGAAGTAACTTGAACATTATCAAAAGAGTTAACTACAATTACTATACTATCCAATATTCGACTATGGTAGCTGTAGGTAGAATGTAACTATATGATATTAATTAACCTAATAGTACTATTACTTGTAGTGACAGTATGTTGTAGAATTAACTACTACTATCATTATAACAAATAGTTTAAATACACTTCTAACGTATACTTGTACTTAAATATTAGTTTATAATCCCTCTTTAATTAATACTGTATGTTTAATCTAGTATTTATATAATATACTTGGATAATACTAGCCTAACTTAATAATGTTAAATACTACAATAATTTTGGATAAGTATGCATTTAATCATAATACTGCTTACTAATTTATCAAGTTAAGTGTAACATATACATTAGATTCTAATAATATAACTTTATCTATAAATTACATGAGTTAATCTGTATTTAAAATTAGTTCTAATCTTAATACTTAGTATACATCTAATATTTACTGAAGTAACTTCTACAATAAACTTAGTTTAATACATTATGAAGAGTTTGACTATTTACTTGAATGAACTCATCTACTAAATTAAAAAGTATACTTTCCTACTTTCTAATTTAAGCTTGACTACTATTAATTTAACTTTGAAATACTACCTACCCTTTAATAATATCTTTGACTACCTAATTTCTTGAAGTACTTGCTAACATTAATTAACTTATAAATACTACTAACTTAATATAAATAGTTTAAATACCCTAATGTTTAAGTAAGTACTTTGGACTACCATTATAACCATTAGGTAATATCTACATAATAAAACTACTAATACCTAATGTTTTAATCATTGTTTGACCTATTTTTACCTTAGAATACCATAACATAATAATCAAATACTAACTAACTACTATTTAATTAAATTGTTATTTGTTTACTGAGTAACTATTATAAATAATTTCAATTACATAATGTTTAATAATATTTTATTTTATGACTAGTAACATAATAAAATTTACAATATACCCCTAACTTTCTATTAGTAGCTTTGAATTAGTTTACCTTTGGAGTAATACTGTCTACTTAATAAATAATTCTACTCCCTAATGTTTCATAATACTTGACTCTTAATTTTATGAAGTAGATATGCATACATTAAACATAATTTAATTCCTAATTTTTACAATAGTTTACTATTTAATTCTTAGTAATACTACTAATTAATAACAATGTTTCTAATCTACTTATATCATGTTTACTTAGTAATATTACCTTGAAATAATTACTAACATTCATAATGACATATATTTATATATACTTAATCATATTACATTACTAACTTTACTAATATATATATGAAAACTACCTAACTTAATATACTGACACTATTTTATTAAGTACTTGATACTTAATACATATATTTCAATTACTAATTTTACATCTTATTTATTCTTGATAGTATCTATACCTAATAATATGTCTACATTACTCTTCTAATCTAGTCTGATTATTGATTACTTTAAGTATACATACAAATAACAATGTTCTAACCTACTGTTTTAATTACTTGGATATATGTTACCTAATAATATTCTACTAAATATATCTAACTACTATGTTAATATGTGACTGTATTTTACTTGAGTATACTCTACATAATAATATTTTACTACTCTTAATTTTAATTAAGTATTTGATCTATTTTACTTGATATATCTATACATTAATAAATTTTACATATTACTTAACATACTTATATATATTTACTAATCTACTCATACATTAACAATAATTCATAATACTACTCTAATGTTTCTAATCGTAAGTATTTGCTAGTCATTAGATTTTACTTGAAGTAACTATGCACTCTAATAACAATATTAATCTAAATACTACTAATTTTCTATGAAGTAGCTTTGCTAGTCATTAATTACTTATGGAGTAACTACGCTCTACTTAATAAAATAATAGTTCTAAATTACCCCTAACTTTAACTAATAGTTTACATATTAATTTTCCTGAAGGTAAACTGTATACATTAATACTTTAATATCTACATCTACCCTAAGTTTACTACATTAATTTTTGATATCTAATCTTACTTTAGGTATTAACTTAAGTTATTAATAAAACAATATATTTTACAATACTACCTAACTTTATATTTGACTACATTAGTTTTCCTTGAGTTAGATTTACCTTAAAAAATAATATTCTCTACTACCTAAACTTTTACTAATATACATCTAATTTTCTTTGAAGTAGACTATGCTACATTATAACATAAGTTACATACTACCCTAATTAAATGTTAAATATACATAATTTTTAACGAAGTAGTACTATATTTAAATAAAGTTTACATCTCCCCTAATTTAATAAGTAGCTTTACTACCATTAGTTTACGGAAGTAGCTTGCTACTAATTATTAAAATAATTCTCACTACCTAAGCTAATTAGTTTACTATCATATTTTACTTAATAGTTACTCTATCATTTAATAACTACTACTACCATTAACTATGTTTAATCTCTAATTTTACTATATATTTACATTAACTAATGTCTAACTACTATACAATATAGTCTTTAACCCAAGTTCTAAGTAATACTAATTATAATTGTTAAATCACTACTTTCAATATAGTTTACATATACTAACTTTATAACTTTACATAATAATTATTTAAATAACCCTACGTTCTAACAAGTAGTTTGACTATCATAATTTTTTTGAAGATACTGACTCATTACATTATTTAATATACCTACTTCTACCCTAATTTCTAATAGTTATTACCCTTAGATTTTACTTAATAACTATATAATTACCTAATAATAATAGTTTACATATACAATAGTTTCAATATACTAATGTCTGTAATACTTATAGTTCTAATTACCTTGTTAACAAATTTACATATATTTACTTACCTAACTTCTATTAATGTATATTACTAGTCTAATTTACCTTTAAGGTACTACTCTCTATTAACAATAATAGTTACAATACTACCCAATTTTAATTAATACTTTGACTAATATTTACCTTTGAAGGTAACTAGTTATACATTAAAATAATATTCTACAATACTACTAACTTTTCTATCAATACTTACTACGTTTTATGTAAGTAGACTTGACTATCATATAGTTTACCTTAAGTAACTTATTCTACATTAATACATAATGTTTTACAATCTAACTATGTTTCTAATCTTAATACTTTGGAAGTCATTACATTTACCTTTAATAACTATGTCTACAAAAAATAATGTTCTACAATACCTACTTTTCTAATTTACTTTGGAAGTATTAGATTTTACCTTGAAGTAGATATGCTCTACATTATAACAAAATGTTTCATATACTACTGTCAATGTATACTTTGGAAGTATTAGATTACCTTAATAATATGTCTACATTAATACAATATGTTTATATACCCTACTGTTCTAATTATACTTTGGAAGTATAGATTACCTTTAATACTATGTTCCATAATAACATAATAGTTCTATCTAATGTTTCTAGTAGTCTTTGGAATCATTAGTACTTAGTACATTTACTACAATACTAATGTTACTATCCTAAGTTTCTAATCTAAGTAGTTACTGTCATTATTTACTGAAGTACATACTACCTTATATAATGTTTATTATAACTGTTTTACTAGAGTGGATATTATTACCTTAATAATATTACTACTACAATTTCTAATCTAACTTTTATCTGTACTTTGATAGTATATTACTAGTAGAATCTACCATTAACAATATAGTTCTAATACCTAAGTTAGTATACTTTAATCATAGTTTTACTATACTAGTCTATATACATAATAGTTATTACTAATATATCTATCTTATTACCTAATGATTCACATAACTAATTTTCTAATTAATAGTTGACTAGTCATTGATTTTACTTAGTTGTACTACCATAAACAAATAGTCTATATACCTAGTTTTAACGAGTAGCTTGACTGTCTATTCTGGAGTACTACTTACTATACAATATATCACATAACCATTTACTAGTAGCTTTGATACTTATTACTGAGTGACATTACACTAAACATAATATTTACTACTAATTTTTTTAGATGATTAATACTTAGTATACTCTACTATCATATAGTTTCAATATACCTATTCTAATATAGTATATATTAGTTACTTGATATGCTCTCTAATAACAAAGTAATACCAATGTTCTACATCTTGATGTCATTGTTACTTTGAAGTATAGTATACTATCATAATTTTTTTTTTGTTCTTAATACTCCTAATATCTAACTATAAAGTAGTTGATATCATATTACTTTGAGGAACTGACTACTTAAAATAATATTACATACCCACTTAATGTAAGTAGTGGATTCTTAGTTTTACTTATAATACACTACATATATATGTTTACTACCAATTTGAAGTAGCTTCTATCATGATTTACTTTAAGTACTTATCTAACATATATTTACATATACTATGTTTTAATTAATATTAGTATATTTTGAAGTAGTTACTTATAAGACTACTCCTTGTTAATATACTTGATATTATTATTGAAGTACGCTCACATTATGTTCTACTACCATGTTATTATATTGGATAATGTTACCTAATAATAGTCATATACAATTTATCTGTACTAGACTATTAATTTTACCTTAAGTAACTATGTCTATATATACCATATACAATTTTATATCTAATATATTCTTGAGTGTTATCCCTAACTGTTTCTAATCGTAAGTAGCTTTGGACTAGTCATTAGATTTTACCTTTGGAAGGTAGACTACTGCTACTACCATTAATAACAATAATAGTTCTACAATACTACCCCTAACTGTTTCTAATCGTAAGTAGCTTTGGACTAGTCATTAGATTTTACCTTTGGAAGGTAGACTACTGCTACTACCATTAATAACAATAATAGTTCTACAATACTACCCCTAACTGTTTCTAATCGTAAGTAGCTTTGGACTAGTCATTAGATTTTACCTTTGGAAGGTAGACTACTGCTACTACCATTAATAACAATAATAGTTCTACAATACTACCCCTAACTGTTTCTAATCGTAAGTAGCTTTGGACTAGTCATTAGATTTTACCTTTGGAAGGTAGACTACTGCTACTACCATTAATAACAATAATAGTTCTACAATACTACCCCTAACTGTTTCTAATCGTAAGTAGCTTTGGACTAGTCATTAGATTTTACCTTTGGAAGGTAGACTACTGCTACTACCATTAATAACAATAATAGTTCTACAATCTACTACCCCTAACTGTTTCTAATCGTAAGTAGCTTTGGACTAGTCATTAGATTTTACCTTTGGAAGGTAGACTACTGCTACTACCATTAATAACAATAATAGTTCTACAATACTACCCCTAACTGTTTCTAATCGTAAGTAGCTTTGGACTAGTCATTAATTTTACCTTTGGAAGGTAGACTACTGGCTACTACCATTAATAACAATAATAGTTCTACAATACTACCCCTAACTGTTTCTAATCGTAAGTAGCTTTGGACTAGTCATTAGATTTTACCTTTGGAAGGTAGACTACTGCTACTACCATTAATAACAATAATAGTTCTACAATACTACCCCTAACTGTTTCTAATCGTAAGTAGCTTTGGACTAGTCATTAGATTTTACCTTTGGAAGGTAGACTACTGCTACTACCATTAATAACAATAATAGTTCTACAATACTACCCCTAACTGTTTCTAATCGTAAGTAGCTTTGGACTAGTCATTAGGATTTTACCTTTGGAAGGTAGACTACTGCTACTACCATTAATAACAATAATAGTTCTACAATACTACCCCTAACTGTTTCTAATCGTAAGTAGCTTTGGACTAGTCATTAGATTTTACCTTTGGAAGGTAGACTACTGCTACTACCATTAATAACAATAATAGTTCTACAATACTACCCCTAACTGTTTCTAATCGTAAGTAGCTTTGGACTAGTCATTAGATTTTACCTTTGGAAGGTAGACTACTGCTACTACCATTAATAACAATAATAGTTCTACAATACTACCCCTAACTGTTTCTAATCGTAAGTAGCTTTGGACTAGTCATTAGATTTTACCTTTGGAAGGTAGACTACTGCTACTACCATTAATAACAATAATAGTTCTACAATACTACCCCTAACTGTTTCTAATCGTAAGTAGCTTTGGACTAGTCATTAGATTTTACCTTTGGAAGGTAGACTACTGCTACTACCATTAATAACAATAATAGTTCTACAATACTACCCCTAACTGTTTCTAATCGTAAGTAGCTTTGGACTAGTCATTAGGTTTTACCTTTGGAAGGTAGACTACTGCTACTACCATTAATAACAATAATAGTTCTACAATACTACCCCTAACTGTTTCTAATCGTAAGTAGCTTTGGACTAGTCATTAGATTTTACCTTGGAAGGTAGACTACTGCTACTACCATTAATAACAATAATAGTTCTACAATACTACCCCTAACTGTTTCTAATCGTAAGTAGCTTTGGACTAGTCATTAGATTTTACCTTTGGAAGGTAGACTACTGCTACTACCATTAATAACAATAATAGTTCTACAATACTACCCCTAACTGTTTCTAATCGTAAGTAGCTTTGGACTAGTCATTAGATTTTACCTTTGGAAGGTAGACTACGGCTACTACCATTAATAACAATAATAGTTCTACAATACTACCCCTAACTGTTTCTAATCGTAAGTAGCTTTGGACTAGTCATTAGGTTTTACCTTTGGAAGGTAGACTACTGCTACTACCATTAATAACAATAATAGTTCTACAATGCTACCCCTAACTGTTTCTAATCGTAAGTAGCTTTGGACTAGTCATTAGATTTTACCTTTGGAAGGTAGACTACTGCTACTACCATTAATAACAATAATAGTTCTACAATACTACCCCTAACTGTTTCTAATCGTAAGTAGCTTTGGACTAGTCATTAGATTTTACCTTTGGAAGGTAGACTACTGCTACTACCATTAATAACAATAATAGTTCTACAATACTACCCCTAACTGTTTCTAATCGTAAGTAGCTTTGGACTAGTCATTAGATTTTACCTTTGGAAGGTAGACTACTGCTACTACCATTAATAACAATAATAGTTCTACAATACTACCCCTAACTGTTTCTAATCGTAAGTAGCTTTGGACTAGTCATTAGATTTTACCTTTGGAAGGTAGACTACTGCTACTACCATTAATAACAATAATAGTTATACTCCTACCCCTAACTGTTTCTAATACTTTATTCCAATTCCATTTTATCAATATGTATTCCAGTTTAGTCGCAATTTTATTCTATTTTACACTCTATATAGTACATATGACACATCCTCCATTTTAGATGTTTTTCTGAATTGCACACCTTTTATCAATATTTATTGTCATAATATTTTAATTCGTACTTCCTTACAAAGGGGCATTCTACTTTCTCTCCCATCATTGTTTTTTTGTTTATTCACCTTAACTACGCCATTCACACATATCTCAATCGTCCTTAGTGTTTCATTCATTGTGTTTTGTTGATAAAGAGGAAACCCGAAATATCCACATTATCTGTTTTCGTCTAATAAATTGAAGCTTACTTGGTGATTGATGGTTTACATCTCATTGAAATGCAAGGATATTTTGTAAACAGGTTTGTGGTCTTTATAGATAAAAATATTTTATTGTAAAATTGAAAGAATTTAAATTTAAATTCAGAACATTAAATAAATAAGTTTCTTTGATTAAAAACAATCCACTTGAAATACATTTTTCATAGCAATTTTTAAGATATGATAGATTCTGTTAATATGCTGAATACAAGTTATCAAAATTTTCATAAATTGCAATATGTCAAAGATTATTTTTAAACTTGTTTGTTTTGACATGAAATGTCATTTTTACATAAATTTTTTTGTATGTTTTGGAATTACATTTTTGCGGTTGAGATATTACGAAATAGAAATGATAGTTTTTAAATGTGAAACCTTAATCTTTCAAATTTAATTTCAGAGTAATAAACAAAATTTGATATCAAGTAAATCGAGTGTATCTGTTTTTTACAAAATAATATTCTCTTTAGATGAACCAATAACAGCAACAAATATGATATGCAAAATTGAAAGAATAAAATTTTACATTCTGAACAAAAAACAGCAGAAAAATTAAAAAAGAAATTAATGGATTCAATTTAACTACAATATATCTTTATACTATATCATTTTGACTATTTTCATTATTCAGTGCAACATGCATTCGAAAAATTCACGGGTTCAACAAACAAGGACAAAATTCCTCAATTATGTCCTTATTTGCTTAGTAAATTTTTCATGGCATCCATGAACTATCACAATTTTGACAACCTAAACTGAGCAAAGAGAGATAGGGAAGGCAAAGCAAGTTGCATTGTTGCGTACCCTTTGAAACTCATAGCCTGAGATTTAATATTTTCGGATGTATGTGTGTAGGCGTGTTAGTGTGTGTGCTATGTGAGTTTGGACAGGAAGGACAGTGCGAAGATCCTAGTAAACAACTTAATAAAATGCACAACCATGAGTTATATGCAGTTTGTTTCGTTTCGAGATTTAAATTCCCATAGAAAATTACCACAATTGTTATGATTAGAGATGAGTCAAGTGAGCACATTATTTTTAAAATTGTACAGAATACAAAAATTATTGTTTCTCTCACAGCTAGACATATTTGAGAGGTATGCAAAACAAAGGAAGCTCAATGAAGCAGAAAAGAGAAAGGCAGAGTAACTTATCAAGCTAAATATACCTCCTGAAGACCTGAGATGAGAAATGGTTCGATTGACAGGAAAGCGTGTGATCATGCAAGATGTTCACAACATCAAGAAAGCTGTGCATCAGAAAGTAAGCCATTTCATTATTCTCATTTGTTTACAGTGCAACCGCTCTGCTACCACATTGTTGGCACCGGAAATAATGTTATACAAAGAGTTGTCACAGCAACCAAAAATTCCTTTCGGTGAGATCCTAATCCTATGATTGCAACTGGACTGGACTTTTATGACTGTACATTTTTGTTAATGAGAGATATAAAGAGATGGAATATTGGTCTTGTGTCTGATTTCGGAATCAATGAAGATAATGTTCTTCGGTATGTGTTTGTGCAGTCAACAGAAATGAGGCAAACTTTCAAGAAATTTTCTGAGCATGTTCTAGTTGACTGTACATATTTTGTTAATGACAGAGATATGCCATTGCTCTCAATATTAGTTGTCGATGGCAACTCGAGAAGTAGATTGTGTGGATTTACATTGATTACTAATGAAAGTTCATCAATACTTATTGAGATTTTCAATTAATTTAAGGAGCACAATCCGGACTCTTCTTTAGTAAAAACTTTCATTGTTGATAAAGATTTAAATGAGGTGGCGAGATTGGAAGAAGTATTTCCTGACACCTTATGTGAATTATGCTTATTGCACGTAAAGAAGGCCTTCAAAAAAAAATATTGATAGGCACCCCTTGATATATGCATAAAGAAAATCTTTTTTCTTATGAGAGTTTATTAGAAGAAACTGTTCATTTGAATTTTGTAAATATCACAAAAAAATCACCTTCCCAATTCCCGGAAATTCAAAAACATGTAACAGCTCACGCACTCAAACTTGCTGTCTCATAAGTCCAAAAGGCAGTTAATTATGCTATCAATTATTTAGACTCTGTAGGATATCTGTTTATGCCAAGGATGACATCAATGATTGCCATGAGGTTGATGGTTTGTCTTGTACATGCCATACTTCAACCTCAATGTTATTGCTCTGTAGGAACATAATTGCTATTAATCGAGACAAAGGCGAAGAGCCCCTTTCTCTGTCACTTTTTAATAAGAGATGGAATATTGGTCTTGTGTCTGATTTCGGAATCAATGAAGATAACGTTCTTCGGTATGTGTTTGAGCAGTCAACAGAAATGGGGCAAACGTTCAAGAAATTTCCTGAGCATGCTCTAGTTGACTGTACATATTTTGTTAATGACAGAAATATGCCATTGTTCTCAATAATAGTTGTCGATGGCAACTCCAGGAGTAAATTGCGTGAACTTACAATTGCCTTCACCAGATATTTAAATGATATGAACAAATTTTATGCCCGTTTTGATTCTACCAATAATGAATACGAAATTGAACAGACTAAAAAATTACTGATAGAGCATATGAATGAGGAAGAATTTAGTGAGTGTGAGACAAAGTATATATTTTCTAGACCGAATGAATGGAAGGTGGCTGGACGGATGGTATAAAAGGAAGAATTTTGAAAACCTGTGCAAAACAATTATGTTATATTTATACTTATATTTTTTAATATGCCTTTTTCATGCTGTTCCATCCCTAGTATTTGGAAATCTTCAGAAATAATTCCTGTCCCCAAAAAAGACAAAATAAAATCAATGAATGATCTGAGACCTGTCGCTCTCACATCAATTGTCATGAAATGTTTTGAAAAACTTATTTTGTTACGAATTAAGAACCATGTTCGACCTCTTTTGGACTCTTATCAATTTGCCTACCAAAGTAAACGCAGTGTAGAAGATGCCTTCCTAGTTTTTACAAAAAATATCTACAAACATTTAGACACTCCTAAAAGCTACTGCAGAATTCTTTTTGTTGATTTTTCATCCGCATTTAATACATTTCAGCCCCACCTCCTTGCTCATAAACTTTCTACTTTTAAAATTAATCCTTATATCATCTCCTGGGTGCAAGACTTCCTTACAAATAGAACACAATATATACAAGTAAGAGGAGATGTCTCCAATAACATAACTATAAATACTGGTGCTCCGCAGGGCTGTGTCATCTCTCCCATGCTCTTTATACTTTATACAAACGACTGTAAAAGCGCATATTTAAACATATCCCTTTTAAAATTTGCTGTTGATACAACTCTACAAGGACTTATTACTAATAATGACGAAATAAATTATAAGAAAGAAATAAATAAGTTTGTTTCCTGGTGCGACAATAACCACCTTGAATTGAATGTTAGTAGATACCCAAAACTGACCCCGTCAGCTGACGCGAATCGAGCGACGCCGTGCTCAGTTTGACTGGTCAGCTTTCTTTTCTTCACAACATCGGGCATGGTTAACACTGCTGCAGAAAATGACATATTCGCATGGAAAAATGCATGATCTTTCGAATGGTGCAAACTGCGACTCGCTATGACGATCGAAAGTGGGTTAAAATCCAATTTTTCCCGGAAAAAAACGTGATTTTTTGGTCTTTCAAGATGAAAAAGTGATGTTTTTAGGCGAAATTATGAAATTTTGGCCTTTTATCTCTTTTAATTCGAAAACCGAACGAAGCTTTCTCAGCTTGCCCGTTTCCTCGAAGCAAAATAAAAACGTCACTTTTTCTGTTATCAAGCATTCCGATGATTTCAACAATGGCGGCGCAATCTCCTCCGCCGGCCTTTGACGGGGCATCAATTTCGGCCTCAGATCGGAATCAAATTGACTTGAACAACCTAATCAGTAAGTATAACTGTATTATTTACTAATTTTGTGTTTGTAAACATGAGGTTTTGTTTTTAAATGCGTCTTATTTTGAGACGGAGTTGGGGGAAGATAAGTCTTTGAATGGTTTACATTGTAATGCCCACTTTCTTTTGGGTACTAGCACTGCTTGTGAGAAGGCCTTAACATCCGTTGAGGATTCATTTTCACCCCTTGGTCGTGATAAGTCTTCTGCTTTTGATCGTTTTAAAAGTGATGAATCTGCAACTTGTAGTTTGATTAGAACTGCCTGTGATATTTTAGGACCTCGTGGGGATCAAAAGAATGGATGTAGAGAAGATTGGATTACATTATGTTCAGATTCCTAGCTTCAAAAGTAATCGGTTTAACTGTTTCTTTGAAGCAGCTGCCACTTTGATTTTTCATCGTTAGAAAATAAAGCTATTTTTTACTTCAGATATTTTGGGAGAAAGTTTAAATCTAAAAATTCAGAGTGTTGCCCTCGACATTGATGATGATGTGCTCATGTCTTTTGTTTGTGCCTTAGCATTGTTTTACTTGAAGATCACTGGTCCATATTGGATCCTTATCAACAGTAAAGTTTCATTTGGTGAGTTTCATTTGTATGTGCAAAGAATGTGTGATTGTATTGAGAGTTGGTCCAGTGATCCAAGCTGTATTGTTGATCCTTTGTTTATGTTCATATTTGGAGAATCTTTTATTGTGAAGTGTGTTGCATGGGAGTCTGTGCACCAGTTTGCTTCGGGTGCATGTCACTCTCATGTTATTCAAGCCCTTAAGGTTTTATGTGACCCTACCCTGATTGTTTTGAAACGACAACTATGTGATTTTTTTGCCAGGTGGAATTTTTGTCTCAATTCCGGATTCTGTTTTGGAAGAAGTTAGAAATTGTCCTTTGACAAACTTGATTGGGGAGGGTGCTTTTGGGGACTATGATTCAGATTTGGGGAAAAGAAGAAATGCATCATTTCATAACAGAACATCACTTCACATTGTAAAAAGAAATAAAGCCATAAAATATTTGAATAGCAAGTCAAAGAAGCAACAGGAAGATATACTACATATTGCCAGAAAGAAAGCACCAATGTTTCGAAAGAAGAATAGAGATTGGGACGATGGGGTGAAAAACAAAATTAGAGAAAAGTTTGTGGAAAATCAGCAGAAGAAAATGGACAAGCAAATATCTACTATTAATAAAAATGCTAATATTCTTGAGGGTGTGAAAGATTACGGGAGGCCATGTAAATCTGCAAAGTATGTTGATTTGTTAGTTGTAAGATTGAAGGCAGAAGGCAGATCAAAAGCAAAGATAGTGGATTGCTTAAAAAGAGAAATAAGATACCAAAAGCTTATCGGTGGTGACAAGAAACTGAAATTTGGAACTTAGATTTTATGATTGGTAGTTTGAAGGCTAGTCTCCCAACTTCTAGTTCGTCGGAAAATTAGATGCCCTGTATTTTTCACATTTCTATTTATTGAGTTCATAGAGCGAGTTGGAATGTATGTATAGTTTTATTGTATAATGATAATTTCATATTGCTATTGTAAATACATTTTGTCTTTTGTCATAGTTATATTATTACCCTCAAATTGTAAATAAAATTCATTTTCAAATTGTACATACTTTGCAAAATATATTTAAAGTTTTACTACCTATAATTGTACATATAACTGTTTTTCTTACTATATAAAATGGCCACTGCTATTGAGCATTATTTTGTTTAATGTGAGTTTAGAAGAATTTGTTTTTTTTTGGTATAATTATTCCTATTTGACGTTGGAATATAAACATGCAAAAATCCCCACTCTCTATCATTTTTTTATTATCTTCATCTACTATTATGTTATTGTCATCAATGGAAAGGGGTTGTGATGGGATTTAAAATGATATATTATAGTCATCTGTAACTTCAATGGTTGCAGAGATATTGCCTTTTGATTTTTTTCACTACTACATGCTTATCGTTTATGCTTTAATTTATAAGCAAATTCTGTACTTTGTGACGCTGTACAGATCATTTTAATAGACTAAATATGATTCTATCAGTCTGAGGTTGTTCTCTGCTATTTTTACTGTCAGAATAATACAACATTTGCTGTATTTGCAATCCTATTATTGTTTGATGCTGCCTTAAACTTACTCCGATTTCCCTTATTTTTTAATGAAAATTTGCTAAATGACTTCATTCTAACGGAATAAATTTGTACTTTTTTATTGAAGTACACCATGGGAAAAATTGAGTGTTTTGTATGTTACTTTTGTGTTGGTTTTAATGCCTGAATGGGTTGAGTCTGTATTTTTTTTCTTCAGCTAATCAACAAATCCGGAAATTTTCACTCTGCGGCCGCGCCACACTTTTTAATAATTTTGAAATGTCATAACTTCCTTAATATTTGTCCTAGAGACAAAATTTTGGTATGGTGTTTGTTTCAAAGAGTTCTACACAGCTAACAACTTCAAAATAGCCTCGGGATGAAACAAAAAATTCTGTTTTGGGTACCTAAATGTTAGTAAGACCAAAGAATTAATTATAGACTTTTACGGGAACGAAGAAGAAGAAGAATTATAGACTTTAGAAAAGATAAGAATACAAAAGACAATATTACTATTAAAAATGAAAAAGTAGAGCAGGTCGTAGAATACAAATATCTAGGAGTCACCATGGACAACAAATTACGGTGGGATGTACATACCAGTTATATCAATAGTAAAATTAATCAAAGAATGTACTTTGTATGGAAATTGTCCCAACTCAACATTGAGTACGTTATTTTAATAGAAAGTGTTTTGGTTTTTTGTATTACTGCCTGGGGGGGGGGGGGGGGGGGGGGGGGGGGAAATTGTCTTAGCTCAGCAAAAGCTAATTTTGACAGGACTATTAAAAGAGCTAATAAATTTACTACAGGATCCATGTCTTTTAATGATATCAGAATACTGCTTAAGAAAAATTGGTAATATTTTAGATAATCCAACACATCCTTTAAATCTTCAGATCACTAAGTCGAACAGAAGTGACCAATTGTTGTCTATACGAACAAAAAGTGAAAGACACCTCCTATCCTTTTTACCTTACAGTTGCAGAATTTTTAATAAGGAAAATAATTTATAAATTTTGGTCTACGTCTGTTTTAACTTTGAAACCTTTTCTTTAAAATTACTCCATACCCACAATTTTTAAACATCAATTTATAAAATCACTTACTACAACTTTTCTATTTACCTTTTTATTCTACATTATGTGCCATGCAATTTATACTATGTAATTTTTCTCAGTCAATTTACAATAGTATTATACTATAACTAATTCTTAGCTTTTTACTAATCTTTTTTTTCTTATATGTTGACATCAATATACCTTTTCTAGATATTTATATCTTTACAATTATATAATCTGTATGTCCATTGAAATTTATACTATGTAATTATTCTTAGAGCCTACAATATTATTACACTATACCTATTACCAAATTTTACTTTACCACATTATATTTACGTATATAATGTTTATGTATGTATCATTGTCGGCATTTTATTCATCTGTACAAAAATTTCCTTTTGGAAGAATAAAGTACATTATTATTATTATTATTATTATTATATCACCTGAATTCCTCGAATGCCTTGTGAGGGAATATAAATAAACTCAATCTCTTCCATCCGCCAGCTCTTCGCTGGTGGAGAAAAAGTTTGCTGAGCATGGTTTTTCATTTTCAGACTCCAATCATATGGAATTCTTTACCACCAAAAGCCTGTCAATGTGAAAGTCTGCCAGTCGTTTTCATTCTGCTTATCGTGATTCTATGTTAATTTTGAACAAGATACAAGTGTGACTGTTGTGGTGAATCTGTAGTCGAATGAATGAACTTGTGTGATACCTAATACCATTGTAAAGCGATTAGAGCACTTATTGTGGATACTAGCGCTATATTAAATAATAATAACAATACAAAATATTAATTGTATGCCTTTTCATAAATGATCCAGTTGTATGCATCAATATTAAACTTTTTTGTCTCATTAAATCAACAAAAAATCACTCCATACCATGGGCATTTCATAGCCACAGGTAGTGGGTTAAGTAACTCACGTCTAATGGGAATAATTTGGCCATGATACTTCTTCCACAACATATCTGGCCACACTCATGTAACATCATGGCGTAAAATGGAAGGGCGTGAGCTCGGCTGGTCGCTGGTTTGAAAAATTTCTATATTTGGCATGGAAATATGATCCACAAAATTTACTTCCGTCGGACACAAATCAGGTCATAATCCGAGTTCCCCTACAGTCTGTAACATTTCAATATCCTCCACAGCCGTCAACAGAATGTCCTCTTCTGAGCTGTACTCTTTTTCTTCCTGCTCAAGTTCATTTCCTTCAGATAGGGTAGGTTGAGTAGTTGTGGATTCCGATGGCACAGTGAGGCTTTTTTCTTGACAATCATCTATATCCAGTAAATACCCAGGTAGTATACAATCAGGTAATTTCACCTCTGTAAGAGGATTAAAAAAAAACACAAGAAAATCCGATGTTGTGAGTTTTTGTGTATGAGAGAGATAGATAGATAGATAGAGAGAGAGAGAGAGAGAGAGAGAGAGAGAGAGAGAGAGAGAGAGAGAGAGAGAGAGAGAGAGAGAGAGAGTAGTAGTAGTAGTAGTATAGATTGAATATACTGGAATGTATTTAGTTTTTTATTTTTTTTATTTTTTTAATTTTTTTTGTTTTTTTTGTTTGTTGCTTTAGGTCTCTTCCAACACAATTGAGGTTATATGAGAGACCGCTGAAACAAAAAAACAAGCAATCTAACAAAAATAGTACAAATGTAAATCAAAATCATAACCTAAAGATATCATAAGCTAAATTATAAATAACCAAGAACAAACAGACAGAAGATTTACAGAAAAAAATATCCCCTGTCAAAAATACAATCACAAACCAAAGAAGCAGGATAGGCTAGTAAAGAGAAGAAGAAACGACATCACTGTCGGATCGTACACCCATGCGAACATCATAGGTATATGATTCAAGGGTGATGCTCCCATCCAACCACCCGCTATTTAGTTTATGACATGACAATTTATAACAAAATCGAAATGAGAGAGAGTAGAATAAAGAGAAAGAGACAAACCAAATGAGTAGGGGATTACTGGAAAGGTATTATGAACATAAGCAAACAAAAACAAATATTTTTTTTCTCCACACCAGTTAGAGACAGAGAGTGCACAAAAAATACAAACCTGGGGATCTAAAGTTGAGAGCCTGGCAATCTGGGTCGTGACATTTCTGATAATAGAGGCCGGTTCCAATGTCTACAACATACCTGTGTGATGAATAAATTTGTTAGTACATGACATAATCAATCAGAAGGTGAAAATTTTGGATTTGCATTTTCTGAAAAAACATACTCCCCAGATCATTTTAATCTTTGTTTGAAGTATATCAGGTAATTTTGCATGAAGTTATGGTCAGATGTATGGGAAAGGTATCCAGCAACTTTTCTCAAATTTCATACTTTTTCAACTTGACTAGCTGAAAAAACTATTTAAAAGTGAACGTAAGCTTTGATATTTCCCAAAGATGTACAAAAAGGGTTGATTTAATCATTTATGACAAGAACCATGGGTGAAAGTTACTCAATGATATTAATCCTGCAAAGGCAGGTGCTCAGAAAAAAAAATCCTGCAACTACCAATAAGAGGAAAAAACAGAAGTGCGGTTAATTATATATAAGTAGTTATGGCGACAGTTGCCGGTTTTTTTCATTTTCGAATTCCGGCCAGACAAAAAAAGAAACGGCGAGACCTCTTTTTCAAAAATAAAAATCCTGCCATGCCGGATTTTTCCGGCGAACTTTCACCCATGACAAGAACTCATTTTTGATAAAAATTGACCTTCTAACTAAACTTGGCAATATCTCAGTTCAAACCTTTTCAGCAACGACTGATTATGTCATTCATTGTAACAGATAATTAGGATTAATTAATATATGAATTCTGTATGGCACAGATTAAAAAGGAACAAACAATTTTTTTGAAATTTAGAATTTATTTAGTGCAATATCCACTAAATGAGCCAAACATACTTTACAAGGGATCCCTGGTCAACAGCAACACCTAACACTCGGCACATAATTGAGTCCTTGGAAAAGGCTATTTATTCTTATTCTCTCTCTGTACTCAGGTGAAAAATGAGCACCTGGCCTTTGTTTCTGACGGACAAAATTGTAACATCGCCTAACAAGCGTCATGTCTCGTTCTACTCGTTACATCTTAATGTTGGTCATGGACCCTTTGTAAAGCAATTTGAGGGCGTTTAGTGTATATTGCCCAATATAAAAGCTCCAGTTTTTTTTAGTTTTTTTATTTAAAAAAAAACTATTTAGGTGATATTATATTATTTCTGACAGAGGCAATGCTGTGAATGGGCGGTTACTCAATTTACATCTGAGTTTGGTGAGAGAATGTGAGTAAAAAGACTTTTCCATGAGATGTTCAGAGCAGGACTCAAGCCTTGAACCTTTCAGGCTGAAGGTGACCATCAAATCACAAGGCACAAACAACCACACAATATAATGAATAAAATGTTTCAAAATGTGAACTAAAAAATGTAACAAGTAAAATTATTTAAGGCCTTCTCCTTCTCCAGTTAACAAGAAAAACAGTAAACAAGTTTCAAGACTAGGATTTGAGCATCAAGGTTACTTATCGTTTTATTTAAAGACGTACAACCTGTAATTTCCTCAAACATATGAAAAAAATAAATAATTGAGGATTTATTCCCCCCATTGTATTTCTGTTGTGTCTATGCAATCTGAAGAGGGTTTGCTTGTGGCTACTGACATTTCGGTACTGGGATATGATGGTTTAATCTTAACTCGCTCAACCCTAACACTGACAATATCCGTAGTATACCTGAGGTTACTTTTACGCCATGCCAATTTATTACATTTTTCTGAGACAAATTATAGGCATAGCATCAAAGCTAATGTTTTTCATTTTTACATGTTAGGTAGTTGATAAAACTATCTATGCACATGCTCATTTTTAATACATTTTTTCAAATTTTGAAAAGTAGCAAAAATCTCTAGGATTGAGTGAGTTAATGACCGGAAATCAATTTTTTTTTTCCCCCCCCCATTTTCAGAGCAACACGAAAGGGAAAACAGATACGGGGGGGGGGGGGGGGGGGGGGGGGGGAAGGATAGAAGACACAGCAAATGACCACCATGGAGACCCTCTGATATTTCAGACATAGACTCGTACGTCTCTGTATAAGCAAAAAGTAAGACATGTTTTTGTGTAGTGGCCTGGACAAAATGTGCCACATGGTGAAAAATAATTGAAGTCAGTGTAATTATGCAGAGCAATCTGTCCTGAGAAACAAAAAACAAAAAACAAAAAACAGTTAAAATTTTTCAAAAGATATTAATTTGGGATAAAGTTAGATATTTCAATACAGGATAGATGAAAAGAAAGAAATTTTTTTTTTCTGTTCATATTTTTAAAACAGCCAGCATGAGATCAGACACCTTTAATCAGACCTTCATACATTTATTTTTGTTTAAATTATCTTTTTGGGTGAGCTGCTCTAACTTGATTTCACTCTTCATCTTCGAGAGGTCAAAAGAGTGCATCATTCAGACCTGCCTACCACTACTAAAAATTTGTAGAATTACGAAATTTTAGCTTCAAGTTCAGAACTTCAAAAGCAATTCTAAGTTATTGAATCATATTTAAAATGAACGTTGATGCCAGACTACAAAATTTAAGGGATTTTGATGTCTCATTGGAAGGGTAAATTGTTGATTTATAAAGTTAACTATAGAGAATGTGAATTTTATTTCCTGAAAACTACAAATTTTTAAATTTTCAAGTTGGCAGGTCTGCATCATTTCATTGTAAAAGTCATACAATTGTCACTCACATAATGTTGTTGCTTTTATGATGCCTTCGTACATTGTGACACCAGCGATAGCCAACAATGTCGTAGACCAAAGTCTGTCGAGCCATCCAATAGTTCCAGTGACGGATGGCACCTTTGCATCCATCATTTCCTGACACTAAGGATGAGATGAACCCATCAATCTCAGGGTAGGGAGAGGTCGCACCCCAACCTTCTAAAGTAGCTTTGTCTGAACAGTAAAAAAAAAAATTCATTTGAAATACAGGAAGTGATAGTGATAATAATAATAATAATAATAATAATAATAATAATAATAATAATAATAATAATAATAATAATAATAATAATAATAATGATGGTAATAATACTATTATACTTATGGGCATACGATCAAATGAGCCTAAAACAAGGAAAGCTTAAATGATAATTAATAAGACATTGAAAAAGTCTAACAAGTGTTGAAATATAGAAATAGGTACTTTAAAAAGTGTGTGTTGGCATATTTTGCACTGATGAAACAATATAATTAGATTTTTAAAAATTTACGTTGACAAGGATTTTTATGACACAAAGGCATATGGTGTGTTACAATTTTCTTAAGGCAACAAAGGAAAAATCACAAACAAAAGACAATACAGTGCACCCTCTCTACAACGACATCGTCAGGACTGGAAAAAAAATGTCTTTATGGAGAGTTGTCATTACAGAGTGGTTGTCAAAAAGAAAGGGTGGAGAGGGGTGGGGGGAGGCTTGAAATTCCATTTCCCCCCCCCCCCCCCCCCCCCCCCCTGTAGCTTATCCAGCTTTGGGACTGTTGTGTATGAAATTGCCGACACGGCCACAGTAAAAACTCTGTTGTTAATTGTTTTTTTTGTTTATTTCTTTTTTGTTATTTCTTTTGCCTGGTTTAAAAAAAAAAAAAAATTTACATACAATAGTGACTTTCATGTCAATATTTCGTGAAGAAGTCATCGATTACCTTCCGCCTTTGTCTGGAGGAGATGATCTCACACACCTGCAGTCCAATGTTTGGCCTATCAAGAGCAGCATTCATTGGTTGAAAAGCAAGCATTCTCATTGGCTGCACGATGAGTGAGTATGGGATATCATTGATCAAAGAGTAAGTGTTTTTCACTGGCTACGCGTCGTACAAGTATGGTATGTCATTGGCCGAAAATCAAGCTTTTTTTTCATTAGCTATGAAGACAAATTTCATTGGTAGAACAGTTAACAGTTGCATCGGACCAGGAATTTCAATGTCGTATTCAGGATTTATGCTAAAATGTTTGTCACTATAGAGAATTTTTTTGTTATTACTGACAATATATAGGGAGAAAAAATTGGAACCTGGCTGCCATGTCGCTACTGAGGGAATGTCACTATAGTGATTGTCGTAATAGAGAGATTGCACTGTATAAAGTTACAAATGCACACCATGGTACCCATTATTCATCTATTATTGTGAATTAATCTCAAATCCAGATTGTAAGAGGCATTTTGTGTATTACCACTAATAAGAACTATAATAATAATAATAATAATAATAATAATAATAATGATAACGGTAATAATGATGGTGGCAATGATGATGATATCATTATCATTCTTTTTTACCACCACCACCATCACCTTTATCATCATCTTCTTCTTTATTGTTAACATATTTATTAACCTGTAATTAATAATAAATAATATTGGTCTCTTCTACCTTCATGACACATGAATCCACCATTGTCTCTATTGATTTTAGTCCTTCTTTGTCTATCTATCCCAGGAACAGTCACTCTGCCTGATTGACTGGCTGCATCAAATTGAAGCAGCCGAGTTTCTGGAGACAAGCTGTTTAAAAAAAAAAAAAAAAAAGAAATTAAAATTTTAAAATTCGTAAATTTGATCATTTACATGTTTACATTTCTTTTTCTTCTTTTGTACTTTAGCGCAGAGACCCCTACCCTAAGAAGTCAGTAGGGGAATTAATAATAATACAGGGGTGTCAGAGTGAAATTGTTGCAACCCCTGAACTTTTTCGAAATTCATACAAAGACACGTGAAAGCATGACGAGCCATTCACACCATACGACAAACCCATGGGAAAGAGTGAATAATGTGGAATATTCTAAAGGAACACTTCATTACTTTGATTCAAGTATATGGTTTGACACTTACCTGAAAGGTGAGAATTTTTGGAGAGATAGGTAGTGGTGTCTGATGGCTGAGACAAGTGGTAGTTGATGGCTGAGACAGGTGGTTGTTGATTGTTGAGGCAAGTGGTAGTTGATGGCTAAGGCAAGTGGTAGTTGATTGTTGAGGCAGGTGGTAGTTGATTGTTGAGGCAAGTGGTTGTTGATTGTTGAGGCAGGTGGTAGTTGATTGTTGAGGCAGGTGGTAGTTGATTGTTCAGGCAGTGGTAGTTGATGGCTAAGGCAGGTGGTAGTTGATTGTTGAGGCAAGTGGTAGTTGATTGTTGAGGCAAGTGGTAGTTGATTGTTGAGGCAGGTGGTTGTTGATGGCTAAGGCAAGTGGTAGTTGACTGTTGAGGCAAGTGGTAGTTGATTGTTGAGGCAGGTGGTAGTTGATTGTTGAGGCAGGTGGTAGTTGATTGTTGAGGCAGGTGGTAGTTGATTGTTGAGGCAGGTGGTAGTTGATTGTTGAGGCAGGTGGTAGTTGATGGCTAAGGCAGGTGGTAGTTGATTGTTGAGGCAAGTGGTAGTTGATTGTTGAGGCAGGTGGTGTTGATGGCTAAGGCAGGTGGTAGTTGATTGTTGAGGCAGGTGGTAGTTGATTGTTGAGGCAGGTGGTAGTTGATTGTTGAGGCAGGTGGTAGTTGATTGTTGAGGCAGGTGGTAGTTGATGGCTAAGGCAGGTGGTAGTTGATTGTTGAGGCAGTGGTAGTTGATTGTTGAGGCAGGTGGTTGTTGATGGCTAAGGCAGGTGGTAGTTGATTGTTGAGGCAGGTGGTAGTTGATTGTTGAGGCAGGTGGTAGTTGATTGTTGAGGCAGGTGGTAGTTGATTGTTGAGGCAGGTGGTAGTTGATGGCTAAGGCAGGTGGTAGTTGATTGTTGAGGCAGGTGGTAGTTGATGGCTAAGGCAGGTGGTAGTTGATTGTTGAGGCAGGTGGTAGTTGATGGCTAAGGCAGGTGGTAGTAACTAAGGCAGTTAATGGGATGGTAGCAACTAAAGTTGTTGAAAGGAGAGGGGCTGTAGCAACTGATGCAGTTGAAAGATGAGGAGGTGTAACAACTGCTATAGTTGAAAATGGAAAGAGGGTGGTAGCAACTGATGCAGTTGATGTGGAGGGGTAATAACAAAGTAATAGATGCAGTTCAAAGGGTGGTATCAATAACAAAAATGATGCAGCTGATTTGGGGGTGGTAATAACAAAATAACTGATGCTGTTGATGGGGAGGTGGTAATAACAAAATAACTGATGCTGTTGATAGGAAGGTGGTAATAACATAATAACTGATGTTGACGGGGAGGTGGCAATAGCAAAATAACTGATGCTATTGATGGGGAGGTGGTAATCACAAAATAACTGATGCTGTTGGTGGGAGGTGGTAATAACAAAATAACTGATGCTGTTGACGGGGAGGTGGTAATAACAAAATAACTGATGCTGTTGGTGGGGAGGTGGTAATAACAAAATAACTGATGGTGGTGATGGGGAGGTGGTAATAACAAAATAACTGATGCTGTTGATGGGGAGGTGGTAATAACAATATAAAAGAAGCTGTTGAATGAATGGTGTTGGTGGGAACTGAGAGGTTAAGGGGGAATTGATGCAAGAATAAGACATTCATTATAGGTTGGACAATTTTCTTTTCTTTGCAAGGGGTTGACTGCATTTAGTCGTATGATGATCTAATTGGCGTTTCTTTGCAGTCACAATCAGGGCTCTCTTAACAACAGCAGAAGCGGTGGTTGTTGATGATGATTTTTTAACTCTCTCCATGGCTTTCTGCTTCATCTCCCGTCTGGCTTGATCGGCTTTTCTTTCCTTTTCATAGTTGCAAAATGCGGTTTTCATGTTCCGACAAAGAGACAGACTAACAGCATCAGTCAATGGCTTCTTTCTTTCAAAATAGGATAGAGCTGTCGCTTTATGTAAACGCAACTCATACTTTATGGTTTGTATAGCACTTAAGAATGGTATTGTTGTGCTTGCAGTTTGATTTGTAATTATTCTAGACATAACTGAAAATGTTGACTCAACTTGAGGTCCATGAAAAATGGAAAGCATAGCAGAAGCAACTTTTGTCAAATTAGGGTACTTCCTGACTAGGCTATCTTGAGTCCACCACCAATCCACTCTTCCTTCATCGTCGTTATAATCGGGCAACTTGTCGTCATTTACGTAAGCCCTCACCTCATCAAGACATGCATCACTGTTACTTTTAGACAAAATAAAGTGCGACATCCCAACCAACCTATCCAAGTTCTTTTTGACAGCTGTGTGATTTGTCAAACTGGGGTCAAGGCTGACAAAGATACCAAAGTTGGGCTGTTAAGAGGCAATTTTTTGAACATGGCCTTGGCTGCTGCTACATATCCCTGCAAAGCCTTTTCTCTAAAGGTTAATGATGCTTCCACAGATGGATGGCCTACAAATATGTCGGTAAGGGGTAATTGAGAGGAGGGATTGCAGATTTCTGTCTTCAACAGGTTGTTGGTTATATTTTCTGGTCTCATAAAGCATGCCAAGAATTTTTTAACAGCAGACATCTGGAAATCTGATAATTTATGAACCATGGGAGTGGTTGTCTGAAAAAAACTGACATATTGCTTAAAGATGGGTAAAACAGACGTAAACAACTCCAACTGAAGCATGGTATCACTCGAGGTATGAAAGATAGCCTTGATAATCCTATCTTTCCTTGTCCTGCCTTCAACCGTCATCCTCCTCCCTGTTAAATTCTCCAAAATCTCATGCACCTGCTTTCTTGCAGAACTGGATAGTTCATACTTCTTCAACAGGGATTTGATGACTGGGCGATAAGCCTTTTTATCAATTACATTCAGGAAAGAAAAGTAAAAAAGTTGATACGCATCAAACATCCTGACTGTTTCTAAAGCTCTGTCATAACTAGACAACCACCTAGTACCTGCATACATTTGAGGCACAGTGAAAGATACTTTCAAGATGTCACAAAGTTCTTTTAGGCTCGACTTGTGTTCACTACACCATTTAAAGTCAGTGTACAAGTCAGAAAATAGGCATTGTAATTTTCGCTCAAAGGGTGAACAAAAACTCTGGGCTATTATTTGCATATGGTGACAAGAATCACCATCAACATCTAATAAATGGGGTGCCTTTTCCTGACGAATTCGAGTTTCCACTCCTGAAATATGGCCTCTCATGACAGCACAGCTATCACTTAGGACAGAAACAAGGTTGTCCCATGGCAGTTCATTCCGATCAAAAACACAACAAATGGCTTCATAAATATTTGAAGATGTCGCCCTTAAAAGTTCCACCGATGCAAGATGATGAATCCTTACCTCCTTCTCTTTTGTGTAACTAACAAGAATTGACAACACCTTTTTATTATTTGTGCTGGTGGCCTCATCAATATTTAAAGAGAATGGTGTACTCTTCAAATCCTCGACAAGAGCCTCCTTAATAGTTTTTGCCACACCAAACTTAATCTTATAAGCAGCAGAAGACTTTCCAAGGCGAACACCAGACAAAGCCTGGAGATCTCGACTACACGCCTTAGCAAAGTCTACTAAGCCTGCAGCCATAGTCAAGGGCAACGAGTTTTCTGCCATGTATGCAACAATCATGGCCTCCATTGTGCTCACTCTATCTGAATAGGGGATTCGAGGCATGGGTACCTCACTACT
The DNA here is from genome assembly GCF_034508935.2 of Berghia stephanieae. NCBI lineage: Eukaryota > Metazoa > Mollusca > Gastropoda > Nudibranchia > Aeolidiidae > Berghia > Berghia stephanieae. Next base: position 12,075,540 of record NC_088371.1, read on the forward strand.
AACACTTGGACTTGGATCCTGATTCCCAGTAGTTTCCTCTATCACTGAAGACGGTTTCTGCAATTGAGGTTTTGCAAAAATAGGGAAAAGTTTCTTTGCTGAGGAGACCATAGCAAAACTTCCCAATCCGTAGTTGGACTGTCTCAACTTTATGTTCTTTACATGTGTCTCTGTTTTTACATGTTCTTTTAAAGTACTAAGCCCCTTGCCACTGTATGACAACAGGGAATTGCACCACTCGCATCTTGCCTTTCCACTCAAATTAATCTTCCCAATGCTGTCTCCTATCTTTACAACACCCACCGTCTCCACACTAACCTGTTGATCCAGCCAAGAAAATTTCCATTTGTTTTTGCACGTTTTGTCGATCTCCTGAATTAAGGCTTCCTCGCCCTTTTTCAGAAATTCGAATACCATTTTATTTTAATGACGGTAAACGTTGCTACAAACACAAAAAAGGAAAGAGTTGTAATTCACAAAATAATTCAGAAAAACAAGTACACGCTTTTTTAAAATCCAAGAGTCCACACTTCCACAACAGAAAATTAAACAGAATAAACCTCGATGATCAATGTACGCTTTATTTATAAAGCCCGAATTTCGTTTTTCGTTACTCCGGAAGTTAATGTTTTGGATCTACTTTTTCTTTGTCATTAGATTCCAAAAAGTTATCCCCATGGATAGCAACGAAACGAAATAAAAGCAGATATCCGCGAAGCGCGGAACATCGAAATTGGCGGCCAACCGCGAAAAATCGAAAATGGCGGCCAACCTCGGAAAATCAAAAACGCGGTCAACCGCGGAAAATCGAAAATGCGGCCAACCGCGGAATTCTGACACCCCTGAAATAATAATAATAATAATAATAATAATAATAATAATTATAATAATAATAATAATAATAATAATAATAATAATAATACATTGTGTGTATTTGTTGAGTGCTCTACCATATCACTAGGAAGCTCTCAGCACTTTTAATAGTGCATCAACACAGTCATTTGGAAAAGAACAAAGTCTTAAGATGCTTTTAAAACATTTCTTCCAAAGAACAATGCCCTAATTCTTTTGGAAGTTTGTTCCAGAGCATTGGGACCTTTCTAGAAAAAGAGCATCTTCCACATGACACGTAAGAGATCTTTCCTACAGTAGCCAGAATAAAGAGGAATTTCTGGTTAAAAAAAAAAAGAAAAGAGGAATCAACTTATACTATCTTAGCCTCAGCCTCATCTTATTAAAGTATTGGAACCTATTACGAGTAATCATTTAATAATGTTGTTGCTGTTATCATTATTATTATCATCAGCATCATCATCATCATTATTATTATTATTATTAAGTTCAAATTAGTGGGTTTCAGTTCAAGTGGTCATATTAGGCAGGTATTTTCCCCTTAAGGTCACGACTTTAGATGGTCTTGGTGTCAACAGAGCTGGTCGTTATGTAGAGGTTGGTCGCAACGACAGGTTTGACTATACAGTAGAACTCGGAAATAGCGAGTTCGACGGGTCCACTCCTGATTACTCGCTATTTCCGAGTTCTCGCTATTCCCGAGTTGCCAGGAAAGGTCACTCGGCCGTACAAAAATATGGAAAGACAATAAGTGTGTGTGTGTGTTTGTGCGTGTGTGCCGCGCGTGCGTGCAAATGACTGTGTGTTGATAAAGTGGGTTGAGGGTGGGGTTGAACACGGCCTTCATTAACTACGTAATGATGGCCACAGATTGAAGTTGATCCACCCCTTCCATTTCCATCAAGATTTCGTGTATGTGTGTGTGCGAGTGTTTGTATGCACTAGGCATGTTTAATGAGGTAAGCAAGCGCATCACTCAATCACTGACCCACTGAAATGATGGTTCCACGCTCCCCTCTCTCGCTGATCGTGTCATTCGTTATCGAATGCGACTCGCTGACCGATGCTGCGAATTGAGGCATGTTGACATGTTGGCTGCCAGTGCTTACCTCGCGCGGCACCACATTGGGTGAATAATTGACCCTCACACGCACACAAACACACACACCCAACCCCCATCCAAATTTGTTTCGCCTATTATGTACTCTAGACTAGGCTACTATGTAATATTACTCGTAACAAAAAATAAGAAAAGAAAAGAAGCTAGGCCAAAAATATTTAAATCGCCCTTGTCTGGTGTTTTGCTTTACTTCGTTCGAAGTCCTAGGCTGGGGCAGGAAATGCTCGTTATTTCCGAGTTGACCTCTTGTTCATACTCGCTACTTTCATGCGAATTTTATTGACTCAAATAAGAGAAAAAAACGGGGATTTAGATTTTACTCGCTATTTCCGAGTTCTCGCTATTTCCGAGTACGTTATTTTCATGTTCTACTGTAGTTATTTTTAGAATTTTATGGACACACTCTCTCTCCTATTTGATATTTGGTTTGGCTTTTGTTACTTCAGTTGAAACATCATTATGGCCTGTAAACCATAATATCATTGCTTAAATATGTATTTAAAAAATTAATTATACATAAAATTTCAACCATAGTATAATTTTACAATAAAAAAAATAAATTCTTTAAAGCATTAGCAAGTATGTTTATTTTGGACTCCTTTTATTAATTGCCTACTCAATTCCATGTCTCCAACGAGAGAGCAGTTTTCCTCTTTTTGCCATTAAGAGGCTTTATAGATGTGTAAAATAAATCAGACATAATATTTTGTTAAATAAAATATGAGGTGCATTTACTTGGCTGGAACTCAACGACAGACTAGCAAATGTAACAAACATATCACAAAATAATCCTACGTTTCGTACTCAATCTGTCCAAATCTTTGTAATTCTACCTTTCAATATAAACTGTGCCACAAATTATAGAACCAATAAAGTCACTCAGCTCTTGTTATCGTTTTTAGATGCCCAGTTGGATGATTAGTTCTCACTAAAATGTATCATTTAAGGTTACGCATAGTTTTGTCTGTTGGAACAGTTAATAGCAGGCATGTGTTATGACTATTTTACTTTAACTCATAGCATCACTAGGTGTAAAAAGGATGCCAACCATGAAAATGTCAAAAAGTTCATGTGCATGACACTACATCTTTCTAGCACAAAACAGAGCTGGGGTAGTGTGGCTCAGCCATACGGTCTTTGCTCCGTACCCGAAAGGTACCGAGTTCGACCACCCACCACTGCGCTGTGTGGCATTGAGCAAGACTCTTCGACCTAACTCAATATGCGACGCTGCACTGCAGCTGACGTCTGGGTTATTCCAGTCTTCCCTTGGAATAGACTCTTGGGACAAATTTCCCCTTGGGGATGAATAAAGGGAATTTATTATATATTTATTTTATTATTATTCTAAAGAGATTTAACCACATGCAGGCATACGTACCTTACATTAGTTATCAGAGATGCAAAGAAAATATTCCGGTCCTTATTCTCCTTTTCGTTATCAGGAATGGATGACTTTGCAGAGAACTGATTTTCATTGGAAACTTTCAAATGATTTCTTTTATTCAACTTGCTTGACTGGAAAAGCCTGAAGTTTCGGTTCTTGGTGTAAACACCTGAATAGAAATGGTGGTACAAGTAGAAGTAGTAGTAATAGTAGTGGTGGTAGTAGTAATAGTACTAGTAGTAGTAGTAGTGTAGTTGTAGTAGTAGAAGTAGTCGTAATGTGTTATTGGTAGAGTCTATACAAATATAATCTTCATCATCTCATTATCCTGATCATTAAGATGATTAACATCACCACAACCACTAAAGAATGGCACAATTTACATTTCATAACACTACTACCACCAACATCATCATTAACAACCATCACCATAATCATTCTTATCACAGGTTCTTAATCACATAAAATATTGTTATTCAATAAGAAAACATTTGTTCAAAATTTACCCAAATCACAAAATAAAGTTTCCACTCCATCTTTTTTCTTTACCATCAAAGACTGCAGCTCCTCATGACTGAAGGTGCCTCCTAGAAAATCTTGTTCCTTCATTTCAATTATCTTGTGTTGACAATTATTTCTTGGCGTTATCTTTGGACTAAAATTGCTCTCTGTATACTCCGCACAGGGTGGTTCTGGTGTTATTACAGCGTTGAAAGAATTGTCTTTTATTACACTGTATCCAATCGACTCGCTATCTTTGAATACCTTTGTTGACGAATTTTGAATTGTACTGTCCTGGAGGACTCCAAAGATGTGTTGAATAAAATCTCCTGAAAAGGAATGGTAATAGAATACAAATTAATATACAAAGAAATTCCTAAATTTAATGCAAATTTAAACCCAGAGCTAGGTCATTCCCATCAGGTGGAAAGTACTTTGCAACAGACTAACATCTTGTCCAAAGGTTAGCAAGTAATTGTTACAGTTCATGTGACGCTACAGAAATTGGGATAAACTACAGCTCTTTGTCAAAGCTTGGGAGAATATTAAAGAATGTAGAGATCAATCTAAATCATACAATAATTTATGAGTAGATAGAACTGAGAAAATTTGTGATGTTAAACTGCTTCAACTTAATATGAGCAGGTGACTTTCAAAAAGTCGTAAGTCACATCATAATAGAAAATGATTTAACAATCTCAAGCTATCTTTTGGACTACATTAAATCACCACAGAAAATGTGGCGTTTCAAAGCACTCCGGGGTATTGTTTTATGAGGCAAAGAAGACAAGTATTTTCCTCTTTGAATCAATAAATAAATGACAAAAAAAATTGCAGTCGTCGTTGAATGATGAAAATGGGACTTAGTAAGTTTTGAAAGTCACCTATTTATATATTACATGTCATAACCTTACTATTACAACTAATGATTTTTATGCTAAAATTGTGAACCAGATTAAAAGATAAACGAGAATTATCTGCAGTCATCTTTTACAATTTTGCATCATGTTTCATGGGTCAAGCATTTGGTGTGGGCTCTTACTTCAATTTTTTTAATACCTTGTGTGACATTGTTTTCAAAAACAAGATCAGATCCCTGGAAAATCAAGTGACGACTGAACTTGCTTGGAGTGCTGAAATGACAAGTTATGAAAGGAATTAAAGTAGGTACACCAAACCAAATTTTGAGTTAAGAAAAAACCAAAAAGTCTATGTTTCATCACATAGTACTCAATTTTCTAAGAAGTTTGATACCAAAATGAGCCCTCTAACTCAATTATTAAGGAATTTACGCAATATTGAAGATTCGAAAAATATGCGCCTTCGCGCAACTTGCTCCGGTGTCAACTTTGCGCTATTGTAAAATGAAAAGTAATCAAACCACATACCTAAAACTTGCTAGACAGACAGACAGCAACACAGGGAACACGCCTATTTTTTTCCAAGCATATTAAAGAACTTTATTTTACTTTTAAAAGGTCTTGAAAATGGCTCCGAAGCCAATTTCACATAAAACGACAAGGGAGGTAAAAAAGAGCAATTTGAACGATTTTTAAAAATTCATTAAAAAATAATAAAAACATGTACATATTCATGTGATACATCAAATTAAAGTTCATTATCCATACAATGACAAAATGTAAATAGCCAAAGTATGCAAGCCACACATTGGTCATTAAAGAACATGAAGCAAGACTGAAATTATGAAATCACAAAAATTTCACCAAATAAAAAAACTCACAAATATGCAAAATGTCAGGATATACAAATAAAACACTTCATACGTACAGCATGAATAACGTACAATTCAGAAATAGTATGATCTCCTTAGGAAAATAAATTAGATAACTTCAGCAGCTTCAGACTAAGCTATGAAAATTGAGAGAGAAAAATAATCCGAAACCGAGAAATCACCAAAAAAAAATGCACATTACATCACTAATGCTTGAAAAAGAAATTAAACTCAATCAGGCTATATAACTCTTCGCTTCTTTGATGGGTTCTCAATGTCACCAGAAACAGAATTTGATTTTAAAAAAGACTTTAAAGCATCCAACATAAAATCAACATCACCAAATCTTAAACTCCTTCCGCCCGACATACATTTATGAAAACGTATTTCACTCTTCAATATATCTTTTATCTTTGTCATTGAATAATTTTCAACTCTAAGCCTGTCAAATAAATCAATTACATCTTTATCTGTTCGACAGGGCCCACCGTGTAATTCAACATCTCGTTCAACCTTGGAAATATTCTCCATATCCTTTATCTGCTTATCAATCTTCTTCTGTTGATTCTCTACAAATTTCAATCTTATATCATTATCTACTTTATCTTTTAACATCTTACTCTCATTTCGCATTTTCTTCCCATGCTTTCTAGCTACTTTGAACATGAGCCCTTGCTCTTCAACAGACTTTTTAGATAAAAACGATATTGTTTTATTGCGTTTGACAGCATGAATGGTGGACCGATTATGGAGTGATGCATTTCTCCTTTTACTAATGTCATAATCGAAATCACCAAATGCACTCTCACCAACCAAATTTGTAAGAGGACAATGGCTCAATGTTCTTTTCATTTCATCACTGACATGAGCATAATAACCATCATTTAAAAAATCTTTCAACTGTCTCTCAGTAACAGAAGAAACATCTTTGCATAATATTTTTAACAAATCAATCATTACAACATTATTAAATTTGTCAATTTGACTATGTACCATATCAAATGCAGGGGATTTGGAAAAAGGGAGAGCATCTCCAAAAACAGATGTAAAAGAAATATCAAGTAATTCAGAGGGATCATCAGCCCATTTCTTAAAACAGTCATGCATCATTTGAACATACATAAAAAAATCAGTATACTTCACTGTATTACTCTTGACAAGAAACCAATAAGGCGAAGTGACTTTTAAACAAAATAGGGCAATACAACAAACCAATGACATTAACCTTAAATCTTGAAGGTCATGAGTAACACTCTTAATCAATAAATTTGGGTTATCATGTAAAATACCAGAAGTGAAAAAATTCAATAAATTGTCATGGTGGAATAAAATAGAAACAGCAGCTTCAAAAAAGCAATTAAACCTGTTGGACTTAAAACTAGGAATGGGAACAACATTGTGAGTATCAGAACAAAAAGTAATCCACTGTGGACGACATCCATTTTTCTGGTCACCCCTGGGACCCAACAAATTACAAGTACATCGAATTATTCTATTTGTCGCAGACTCTGAATCTTTGCTAAAAAATGAAAAGGCCCCATCTTTGTCCCTTCCTAAATACTCATCGTCCTGAGTGATCAACTTTCGTTCAAAAACTGACAATGTCTTTTCAAAGGCAGAACTAATTCCTAATAGAAAATGTGCATTACAATGCAAAAAACTGATCTGAAGGGAATCTCCAAGCTCAGCGTTTAGTTTATCTGTAAATTTATGACCAAAAAGAATATTGGGCGCAGCCCTATCTGACATGACACTAGTAATTTTAGAAAGAATTTCTCTTAAAATAATATCAGGAGAAATGGAGTACACATCTTTATAGCAATCAACTAAATTACTAATAACAATCATAGCAATATCCAAAAGAGTGTCAGAATTTTCAGTGGCAACAGGCAAAAACCCCAGATAAAAGGTTTCCCCACTATCTAAAGTGAACTGATGTCCCACTATCTTTTTCTGATCTCTTGATGTACCATCAAAATGAAACGTAGCATTTTCAGATTTTAAAACATTTTCAACAGTTTGCATATTTGAAAGGACAAAAGCCTCATCACACATGTTTAAAACTGTTTGAGCACAAGGTAAATTTTCAGAAAATACATAATGAAAAATATTGCTTGATACAATATCAATTACTTTTTTTACATTTTTAGCTGAGACACCTGTCTCACAAACTAAGGCGATGACAGCTTTCCTGACATCAGAATATTCATTATTTTTAGAATTTTTAATTTTAATTTCAAATGGATTAGCTTCTAAATTTTCATATCTGATGATCTCTTTCTGTAACTCATCTGTAAGGTATTTATTTTTTGACTTCATTTTCTGTAAGGACAAATCTTTCTTATTTAAATCACTGTGTAAAACAGATATAGTTGAGCAATAATCTTTACAAATTTTGTCATGCCCAGATTTAATTTCTTTTAACTTTAAATCTTTTTTCTTTAATTCAGCTTCAAACTTTTCTTCTAATTTAGACACAGTAACTAAAGCTTTATCCTCAGCTGAACTAAGTTTCTCTTTCAGTCCTTTTACCTCCTCCAGTAGAGAAAATTTCTCCGATTGAATATCACGTAGTGCAGATTCAACAATTAGAAGTTTTTCATTCAAAGACTGAATCAAATGTAACTGGTCATCTTTCAGCTTTGGAGTAGTTGGAGTTGGACTAGATCGTAGTGGGGTGGGTGGGCGAGGCGTAGGGTGCTCTTGTAATGGCAATGATGAAGGCTGTAGATGTGAGGGTGGTTGTGGAGACGAAGAAAGGGAAAATTTTGATAGCAGAAATTGCTGAAGCCTTTCAGGATGTTTGGTCTTGTTGCTCCTGAGTCGTTCATACTCTTTGAATGTTTTTTTTAGGACACAAAAAAGTTTAGAATTGATGCTCAGTCCAGATAAATGACAAACCCATTGAGCCGTTGTGTTTGAACTTAATCCCATATCCCTCCTGGAAAGTTCAATATCAATAACTAATCCGTTATCGATGTGTTTCAAATCCAGTGAAGATGCAAGCGGAAAGGGCAATGAAGCACGGGTGATGCCAAAACTCGACAACTTATCCGAAATAAAGTCGAAGTCAACCCCACATTCCAGGAACGACAGATCATGCCGTTGCATGCAGAATCTCTGGTAAGCACGCTCCACTGCATGCCTTATCCGTGATCTGTGTGATGCAAGGTCTGGGGATATCCGTAGAAGACAGTCTTCAATCTGAAATCAAATTATTTGAAAAGATGAGACAATGGCAATACAACACAATTTTACATTGTCAATTGTTACCTAACTCTGTACCTTTCTCGTTAGCAATGCTTACTCATATGTACAGTGAATCCCACTAGGCACTGAAATGCACCAATACCCCTTCATATGATCCTCACCAATTTCTTCCTGTAACAAAACATCTTAATCTTAGCCAGCAAAAAAAAAAAAAAAAAAAAAAAAAACCGGTCAGAGAACAACTGTCTTGACTTTGCTCACTTCTTGACAATGGATGATCACATGATAGCTTTGGGAAACTTCTCTGAAAAAAACGTGATTACATATAAATGACGAAATAAAAATATAGTCACCTCCTTCCAAGATTTTTTTGATGAGCAGTTCTCCGATTCCTGCTTCAAAAAATAAAGCTGTACAAGTAACTTCTGGTTCACTTTTATTGGTGGCAAATCTGGTCGTCTACCTCTCCCAGATACCAAAAAGGTATTTTTTAACCCTTGGTAAACATCATCATCTGAGGAAATATATCAAAATGAAAATTACTAATTTTATCATTAAAACCAAAATCTTCCTTACAGAAACATTGAAATAGATACACGTTATTATTATCCCCAATAAATAAAAAATACCAAACAATAATCTGAATCTGATGAAATGGCAATAATTACAACATGAATATGAAAAAAATAAGTCATTTGCCATGGTAATAGCTAGTAATAATAAGTACCAGGCAGTCTGGTAGCGCACAATTAATATTTGATCTACTGAAATTATATTGAAGGATCACAATAGTCATATAACTTTATAAACAGATCAGTCCACATCCAAATTATTGACAGGGGTCTGAGCCCATCCAAAGCAAAGTTTCATAACATAATTTTTTTTTAAAAAAGCTTACTATTGCTGTAAAGTCACATACGCCTCTATAATAATAATAATTAATGATAATGTCTTAACCAATAACCTTAGAACGCATTCGAACTAAAACAAAACTAATGTGAATCTCGATAAGTTGTCCGCAATGGACTCGTCCGAAACCTGAATTGAGTGTCCGCCATTTTGAAATCAAGATTTCATCGCCACAAAAGTCTAGTGTATTAAGATGACAAAATACAGCTGTATTATTCATTAAAATAAAATTTAGATTGGTGTCATATAAAATTAGATAACTGATTAAAGTCTTACTGGTATTTGTTTAGGGGAAAATATAACATAAAAAAATACAAAGTGCCACAAAGTTCCCAGTTGCTGGATACGAGGGAATACCGCAAGTGAAAGAATTTTAAAAGACACTGCGTTTACGATTTTGACCAAAAAAAACTAACTAATATAAAAAAAGCAATATTTTCAATGATCAGAAAGTAGATTTCAAACATGTAACTTACCTATAATGAGCTTTGAATCCATTCCTGAATGAAATCAATCAATCAATCACACCTTGTTTACAACTAAGTCGCGAGTCGACTAACGTCAACTCAGCTCCTTCGTTTGAGTGACTTCGCCGGGCATTGTCGTTCTTTTTAAATAGCCAGCTTGCGGACGCTGTTCCATAAAATAGTTTCGAATTTTTACCATGAATAGAAAATTGAATACTTTTTCATTTCATGTAAGTTTCGTTTCAATGTTCTCATATTTCGGCATTTTTTTCGTCAAAAACTTCAAAAAAATCGATTTTTAGAGAGGAATATGATTTTATACAATATAAAATTATATACCAAACGAAAGAGAATTCAATTCTGCTTCAAATAACACCATTCATTTCCCGATCTCATAAACGGCGCTCGCAAGACATCCGGTTGAAAAAGATGAGGTCATAAAAACTGACCGCGAGCATTCCGACCAACCGTTTTCTACACATTTTTATTCAAATCTATTAAGATTACTTATTGAACAAAACCATTTTCTTTTTTCCCTATCATAAAGAAAAAAGGATGATCTTTACAATGACACCAAGTGTAATGCATACATTTTACTCATTATTTGAGAGTAGCAGTGTGAAAGTGATGAATTTTCCCGATTTTCATCACAATTTTACCCGATAGTGGCTGGTTTGGAGTACCTAATTAAAGGATTTTTTTTTAAATTTAATAATTTCCATCTTAAAAATATTTCTCATGTGCGACATCGTGGTCCAGGCAATGTCACTCACCTTTGAACTCTTGGATCTCTTATTCAAATCCCCTCTGGGGCAGCATAAAGATGAGTCTCTGGAAAAAGACTCTTTACCCTAATTATTTCACCCTACTCATGTGAAAGATGAGTAACTGGCCGGTGACAGGACAGCATTATCTTTTGTCAAAAAAAGTTACTGGCGTAATGTCCCATCCCACATGTTATGTGTTGTTGTTGGCTTAGGACCCCTTGTAATGCGATTTGAGCACATATCCATTTCTTGCAAAAATAACAAGATTTTCAACCATTTCCCTCTAAAATTTTGTTGAAAAAATCTGAATTTGGCCAATACTGGCTTCAACAAAATGTGTATATTCGGATGAAATCTGTATATGGAACAGGTCTGGAATAATAGACAGATTGCGCATCAGGGCGCTAATGGGGCCGATTAGAGATAGACGACGATTGGGATTGTTTGGAAGCTTTAACCCTTTGCCCACTAGTCATTATGACATCCGAAATGCTATCGCCTTCTACATCTACGCCAGAACAGAAATAGAGGGTGGAGCCTACAATGATATAACATTTTATGGAGCCCTAATTTCGTCATATCAGTTCTGTCCACTGACAGGTGGGTGGATATCGCTTTCCAGAACTTGTGTCCTTATATGAAATTCTGAGTTTTTGACCAATCAACGATTGCTCTTTTGATAGCTCGCTTGTCAAAATGAGTCAGCTCAACCCTTGATTTATGTACAGGCATCACAGGCGGTATATGTTGTGTAACTTCAAAGACCACGGTTGACCGAAAGCGATGAATGGAAGCCCTACTGTGGCGTGGAGAACGAGGTCTTGTATGTATAGTTACGTCATATCTCAACGCTCGTGAATTCTTAGTACGGCTGGACTCACAATCAAAACACGAAATATGTGTTTTAAACTCTTGAATCAATCGAGTTACATCAGTGCGTTCGTCTCATTGAGAAATGAAAAACGATATATAAATCAAGAACATCGACCGGAAAACAAGGAAATTATCATAAAGTTATAAAATTTGAGAAAGCTGTTTTCAAAATCAAATCTATTACAAAAAAGGTTATATCTAGACCGATTTTTATGAGACAAAGACAATTTTTCTCCACTTTTCAAGCTGATTCCAACAATGAGGTTTTCAAATTTATCGCGATAAGATTATTTGTCATTATTTTTTTTTAATACCCAATTGACTGCTCAGGAAATGAATACGCAGAGACGCCAACTTTAAATTTGGCTCACAGGAGTTTCAGACATCACTCGTAGGAATTTCAATGCCGAAAGAGGAATTTCCGCACACAAGAAAAAGGAATTCAAATGGTATTTGATATTGTGTTTACATAATGTATAGTTCTAAATAGATAACATTAGAATTACATAATGATACATAAACACAATGCCAAATACAATCCCAAAGTTTCCTTATTTTAAATGAAGTAAAGGGCCAAAACCTAATGGTAGAGATTGTACTACTGGTTGTAATGTGGTGTTGGTGGTTGTAGTAATAGTAGTAGTGATGATGAAGATCTGATAGTGGTTGTAGTTGTAGTGGTAGTGATGGTGGTGGTGGTTGAATTCGTAGTTGTGATGTGGTGGTGGTTGTAGTAGTGGTGGTAGTGTTGTTGATGTGGTGGTGATGGTGGATGTAGTACAAATGGTAGTGATGATAATGTGGTGGTGGTGGTGGTTGTAGTAGTAGTAGTAGTGGTAATGATGATGTGGTGGTTGTAGTGGTAGTGATGATGTGGTGGTGGTGGTGGTGGTGGTTGTAGTAGTAGTGCTCATGATAATGATGTGGTGCTGATGGTTGTAGTAGTAGTGGTACTGATGATGATGATGAAGTGGTGGTTGTTGTAGTAGTAGTAGTTGTAGTGATGATGATGCGGTGGTGATGGTGGTTGTAGTAGTAGTGGTAGTGATGATGATGTGGTGGTGGTGGTTGTAGTAACAGTGGTGGTGGTAGTGATGAAGATGAAGTGGTGGTGGTACTTGTAGTAGTAGTGGTAGTGATGATGTGGTGGTGGTGGTGGTTGTAGTAGTAGTGGTAGTTGCAGTGATGATGATGTGATGGTGGTGGTTACAGTAGTAGTGGTAGTGATGATGTAATGGTGGTGGTGGTTGTAGTAGTAGTGGTAATAATGATGTGGCGGTGGTGGTGGTTGTAGTAGTAGTGCTAGTGATGATGTGGTGGTGGTGGTTGTAGTAGTAGTGCTAGTGATGATGTGGTGGTGGTGGTTGTAGTAGTAGTGGTAGTGATGCTGTAGTGGTGGTTGTAGTAGTAGTGGTAGTTGCAGTGATGATGACATGGTGGTGGTGGTTGCAGTAGTAGTGGTAGTGATGATGTGGTGGTGGTTGTGGTTGTAGTAGTAGCGGTAATGATGATGTGGTGGTGGTGGTTGTAGTAGTAGTGGTATGATGATGTGGTGGTGGTTGTAGTAGTAGTGGTAATGATGATGTGATGGTGGTGGTTGTAGTAGTAGTGGTAATGAAGATTTAATGGTGGTGGTGGTTGTAGTAGTAGTGGTAGTGATGATGATGTGGTGGTGGTGGTGGTTGTAGTAGTAGAGGTCGTGATGATGATGTGGTAGTGGTGATTGTAGTGGTAGTGGTGATTGTAGTAGTAGTGGTATTGATGATGTGATGCTGGTGGTTGTAGTAGTAGTGGTATTGATGATGTGGTAATGGTGGTTGCAGTAGTAGTGGTAGTGATGACGATTTGGTTGTGGTGGTTGTAGTAGTAGTAGTAGTGATGATGATGTTGTGGTGGTTGAAGTAGTAGTGGTAGTGATGATGATGTGGTGGTGGTTGTAATAGTGATGGTAGTTGTGGTAGTGGTAGTGATGATGATGTGGTGGTGGTGGTGGTGGTTGTAGTAGTAGTTGTGGTACTGATGATGATGTGGTGGTTGTAGTAGTAGCGGTAATGAAGTGGTGGTGGTGGTTGTAGTAGTAGTGGTAGTGATGATGTGGTGGTGGTGGTGGTTGTAGTAGTGTTAATGATGATGTGGTGTTGGTGGTTGTAGTAGTAGTGGTAATGACGATGTAATGGTGTTGGTGGTGGTTGTAGTAGTAGTGGTGGTGATGATGATGTGGTGGTGGTGGTTGTAGTAGTAGAGGTCGTGATGATGTGGTAGTGGTGATTGTAGTAGTAGTGGTGGTGATGATGTGATGCTGGTGGTTGTAGTAGTAGTGGTATTGATGATGATGTGGTAGTGGTGGTTGCAGTAGTAGTGGTAGTGATGACGATTTGGTTGTAGTAGTTGTAGTGATGATGATGTGGTGGTGGTGGTTGTAGTAGTACTGGTAGTGATGATGATGTGGTGGTGGTTGTAATAGTGATAGTAGTTGTGGTAGTGGTGATGATGTAGAGGTGGTGGTGGTTGTAGTACTGATGATGATGTGGTGGTGGTGGTAGTTGCAGTAGTAGTGGTAGTGATGATGGTTGTAATACTAGAGGCAGTGATGAAGATTTGGTGGTTGGGGGGGGGGGGGGGGGGGGGGGGGGAGGTAACCTTGTAACAAATTGACCTCACCGGAATTTGACAGAAGTTGCCCGGAGCCCGGAATTTTTTGCTCCAGACCGGAGTTTTTTCCGGTGAAACAGGAGTTTTGGCATCACTGGAATACGTAATCCTTGGCGGCTAGCGAGTAGGTGTTAAATTTTGCTTACCCTTTCCCACGTAGACGCACACACACACACACATACACACACACACACACACAGACTTATCGTCGTCTAGCATCCTATCGTTCGGCTCGACGATTAAAAGGGGTTCGTATCGTCGCTAAAATAATTACAAAATACATATATTTAAAATATATTTATAGTAATGTGAATTAAATATTTTAATGCTCTAATATATCAAGAATGATCATTATTATGATTTATTACGGTGTGAATTGAATTAGACCTTTAAAACTGAAGTTTAATCTGACACCCTACTCGCTGTTATCATTCGAGTCTAAGTTGTAATAAGGCAACTTTGGCCAGAAGTGAAAGACATACATTGTGTGTTCAGTCTGTGTGTGTGTGTGTGTGTGTGTGTGTGTGTGTGCGTCTGCGTGTGAAAGGGTAAGCAAAATTTAACACCTACTCGCTAGCCGCCAAGGATTACGTATTCATTTCCTGAGCAGTCAATTGGGTATTAAAAAAAATAATGACAAATAATCTTATCGCGATAAATTTGAAAACCTTATTGTTGGAATCAGCTTGAAAAGTGGAGAAAAATTGTCTTTGTCTCATAAAAATCGGTCGAGAAATAACCTTTTTTGATCTTGAAAATAGCTTTCTCAAATTTTATAATTTTATGATAATTTCCTTTTTTCCGGTCGATGTTCTTGATTTATATATCGTTTTTCATTTCTCAATGAGACGAACGCACTGATGTAACTCGATTGATTCAAGAGTTTAAAACACAGATTTCAAGTTTTGATTGTGAGTCCAGCCGTACTAAGAATTCACGAGCGTTGAAATATGACGTAACTATACATACAAGACCTCGTTCTCCACGCCACAGTAGGGCTTCCATTCACCGCTTTCGGTCAACCGTGGTCTTTGAAGTTACACAACATATACCGCCTGTGATGCCTGTACATAAATCAAGGGCTGAGCTGACTCATGTTGACAAGCGAGCTATCAAAAGAGCAATCCGTTGATTGGTCAAAAACTCAGGATTTCATATAAGGACATAAGTTCTTGAAAGCGATATCCACCCACCTGTCAGTGGACAGAACTGATATGATGAAATTAGGGATCCATAAAATGTTATATCATGGTAGGCTCCACCCTCTATTTCTATTCTGGCGTAGATGTAGAAGGCGATAGCATTTCGGATGTCATAATGACTAGTGGGCAAAGGGTTAAAGCTTCCAAACAATCCCAATCGTCGTCTATCTCTAACGGGACCCGTTGGCGCCCTGTCGCGCAAACTCAGTAATATCTTTAATCCAATACTTCCATCATATCAAGTAAAGGGTTAGTTAGACCAACTGACTTTTGAATACCCTGTGTATTTAAAATTTAATCAGAATCCAAGGACAACTATACTGAATTCAGTATAGTCATCCTTGTCAGAATCATATTGGGAATTGATCATTTCTTTATCAAGCATTATTAAGAATCTGTCTACCGAAGTAGCATTTTTTGTTTTAAAAACTTGATACTGTTCTAAAGTTTTACTGTTTTGTTAATTTTTTTTTTAACCCCCCTTAAGCTGATTTGGGATTCAATGTCTCAAAACGGTATTATGTCGAGATGATTTGGACCTTTCAAAGTGAATTTTGTATTAAAATAATGAGAAGTACAAATTTGGACTTTAGCCCAATACCAGGAATTGTATTTATTCTCTACCGAAACGACGAGAAATTAACCCTAATGTTTCATATTTGTGGCTATAAATTGAATTTACACCATCCAGTTCATCCCGACATAATACTGCTTTGAGACGCTGGGCCACATTTTTATCTGTCCATAAAGATTTTAATATCCACCAAATTACTTTGCAGAGAACAAACCTCACCTTGCATCTAAATCCAGCACATCCCTCCGACAACAATGGACTCCATAGAGCTGATGAAGCCTGGCGCAAACAAACTGGAAACAGATATGAGGATCTGGATATACAATAGTAGTTATATTAATTCATTATCACAACCACAATAATAATAATAATAATAATACTAATCAAAATAATAATACTAATCAAAATAAATAATAATAATAATAATAATAGGTATCCCAAACTACCGCTGTGTGGCAGGCGAATTTGCCGGGATCGATCAAAAAGTGGGGTGTTAATATCTGTCTCTCTCTCTCTTGAATTAAACTTTATTTAATAAAAAAAAGGATAATATTATATTTCAATATCTGCTCTACAAGATGAGCTAAATATTTAAACTATTCAAGCTATGTGAACTTTTTAACAGCTATTCAAAAACGCTCTCATAAAGAGATCCGATTGCAAATTTTCGCTGTGAAAACTGCGTACCGATCGACCGAAATTCGGGTCTCGTCACAAGATCTGCTCGCGCTAAAGGCTGAACGGACCAACAGCTGTGAAATCAAGTGTGGGAGAATCTCCTTTTAATGCCCTTTCGTGTGGTGTAATTTTTTCGTTTATAAACACAACAAAAATATTATTAAAATTTAACTGAATTTGCCCTATTTTTGACTGAAAATTTGACTCTCTTAACGGTTAATAAACGGCGAAAAAATTACACCATAAAAATCTGCAGCATTTGAAGGCTATAATATCAAAAATCCAGCATGCTGGCTTGATTCAACACATAGCGCCATCTTTAAAAGCAAAGCCTTTGTTTCCGCTTTCTCTTTCTTTCTCTCCTACCGTCCGACGCGTGAGTTGATACACTGCCGGTGACCGAGACCGATTGTATTGTAACGTTTCCAAACAGCCATCTAGAATAGTCAAAAGTGTTTCAATTATGGACATGGACTTACTTGAATTATGTGGTAAGTAAATCTTATTGTTTTTTATTTTATTATGATCGGTGTTTGAGTAGATCGAAGCTTTTCTCTATCTTGTCTTAATCTTATCATGATACTGTTTGCTCCACTCCACTAACTTTTCTGAATTAATAGATAATGTTTGTATTCGTGTTCATTCATGAAGGCTATTATTATTATTATTATTATTATTATTATTATTATCATGATGATTATTATTATTATTATCGGAGCCCACCGATCGCTAAGAATGAACGTGTCATTATCACTGATACTTCTAGATGAAAAATAAAATAATAGAAACTGGTCGTGTCAGTGTCCGTCCTGACTGCTAAACTTGTGCTTGTGATTGTGAGTCCTACTAGTACTAGGAAATGGAAAGTATCACACTATCGACGTCTAAGTCTAGTTGTTTCTCAATTTTCTGAAATTTAGATTAAGTCAAGCTCATTCATTAAGAAATTATTGACAATTGGGACGAAATCTGGTGCACATTGTTTGATCTTATAATAATAATCTTAACAGGATTGCTCCATTCTTCATCAGGTGTCATCAATGAGTAGTATCCAACTTGTTTGTTTTTCAATCGTTTTTTAAAGATCCAGTTTCACCCATGCCATGATTGATGGAACTATTACTATTATAATATAGTGACTCAAACTCCAGTTTAAATTTAACTTTTAACCTTTTACTGTATAGACTACTTGGTAGAAAGGCTTGTTTTTATTTGATGCTATGGGATTGACTTGGTGATGGTTGCTTGTTTATAATATAAGTTTTAGATTTATATTAAATTCTTGAATCCTGCCTATTTGAATTTGACAGTTGAGTTTTGATAGATAGTGTTGATGGTAATGAGTAATCATTTAGCGCGTTGAGCTTGTTGAAATACGGGGTAAGGCGGTGTATAGAAACTATTTATTATTATCACATCTCAAATAAGTTTGAACATTTTAATTCTCCATTTTCAGATGACGAACAAATGAGTCGTCTCAGGGCTTCATTTTTGATGAAGGGAGAAAGGTCGTAGACCTGCACTCCCACCTGTGCAAGTGACACCTGTTTGTCCAGCTTTATCATCTGCGCTTTGAAGCCAAAACGACAGTGTCTGAGGTAAGGTTTCTATGAATATATGACACATCTGTTTTCGTTGTCACAGGCCACCATTATATTTTTTGATAAATATTTTGGTTGTTTTTGATGTTTTTTACTGCGCTAATATTATCAGTACAGTGAGGCTAAACCAGCTTATGATTTGATTTTTTGTTGTAAAACACAAGGTCCCGCTATGGAGCTTTCAGATTCATATAAGTTCATGATGGTTGCCAGTAGATTTTATTGTTAACATGTATGGTTGAGTTTATTTGGGTTTGTAGTTACAAGTGACTGAGTGACATAGACAAGTAAAAGACGTGTTTATGGCTCTTTTTATGATATAATTTAAGCATGCCTGCAACAGTCAGCAATTAGCAATGGGCCATGTGCTGTTGGTATAATAGCACTAGTTGAAAAGGTCTTTACTAGGTTAGACAAGACTAGATGTTTGCTATGGAATACAATTAAATTCTAAACCATCCCTGTGTTCCTCTCTCGAGCAAAGTATATTAATTTTTTCATACCTAATCCTTATCTTTTTTTAAACTTGTTGGATTCTGATGTATTATCAAGGGTTATCTTTTTGTATAAGGTTCTATTTTTTTTTCTGTTCTAATATACTAATGCATTAGTTATAAGCCCTTCAATATTTTCTGGTTATTTTTTCCCTTCTAGGTGGAACAATGGTTCTCCATGTTAAGTCCAGACTCAAGTTATCCTGTCAATAGTATCTGGCGAAAAATTTTGAAGGTGGTGAAGGCGGCAAAAGGGAAAGATAAAACGTTTTTGAATGCACCTGTGGATCTTCACCACCTCAGTGATGCCCTCAATGCCATTGGTGTAGACATGACATTGGAGAAGAACAATTTTAAAAAGACTGTTGTGTCAAAGGAAATTGCTGTGGACCTCGGCAATTTTCTCCTGAAACATGGACATACTTATGGAGACTTCCATAAATTTCTAGGAGACATATCGTCTTCTCCTGTAATTTGCACGAGAGAGAAGTTGCGAGGCATGTATCTCGCTGCAGAAACAAAGAAGGGGAAGCTGATAAAAAATATCAGCAGGGACCCAGCAGCACTTCAGGCATGGCTCAGGAAACCCTTCTTTCCCTGTCATCTGACGGAAATTCAGCTAAACTCTCCTCCTGCCACAGCCACAAAGCCACCCTCGTCATCGCCACCACCACCACCCCACTGTCATCTACTGTTGACTGGCCAGCACTGAGTCCTCAGCCAACCGTTTTATTTCCTTCATCTGTACTATCATCATCGAGTCAACCTTCTACTTCTACTAAGATTCTCAGCTCACCACCACCGTCGTCTACTGTTAACTGGCCAGCACTGAGTCCTCAGCCAACCGTTTTATTTCCTTCATCTGTACTACCATCATCAAGTCAACCTTCTACTTCTACTAAGATTCTCAGCTCACCACCACCGTCGTCTACTGTTGACTGGCCAGCACTGAGTCCTCAGCCAACCGTTTTATTTCCTTCATCTGTACTACCATCATCAAGTCAACCTTCTACTTCTACTAAGATTCTCAGCTCACCACCACCACCACCATCGTCCTGCATTTCTACTGTATCTGGTTCTACCCCTCATCTCTCCACGAATATTAATTCTCGGAATGTGTCCACACCTGATTCATGTTCAGCACCACTACCGTCATCGTCATTCACTTTTGGTTCTACCCCTCTACCCTCTACGTCTGTTTCTACTCAGAATCCAGCCAAACCTGAATGTACCCCTGCATTGATCACTTCTGTTTTATTGCCAGAATCTTTTTCAGAGTCCCACATCCCACTTTCTTCCACAATTGTTAATGTTGACGATGTTAGAAGATTATCAAAGTCTGTCTCTTCCAAAAAATTGTTTTCATCTATAAAGTCGATTCATCAGAATGTAATATTTTAAAGAAAGAAATTTTTAATTTAAAATTAAAGAACAAAACTTATGTCCGATAGAGCGGCAAATATGAAACTTTTAAATAAAAAAATTCATGAATGGCGTAAGAGTGTTTTGCATGATGAGGAATATAGACGGTCTATGTACACATTTTTTGTATTGTAACGCGCATTTTTTGCTTGGTCTATCTAAAGCTGTTGAGAGTGCTGTGTTAGAATTTGAGAGGGATGTAATTAAAGTGGGGGGTTCACTTGGGAGGGACAGTCAGCAAAAGTTTAATCATTTTCAGTCTAGTATTGGTAAAGAAAGTGCAGCCTTACGTGCTATAAGACTAACTGCAGAAGTATTGGGACCTCGGGGGGGGGATGAGAAAAATGGGGCAAGGGAAGAATGGCTAAATTATTCTGAAGCTAATAATATTAAGTCTCAGTTTTGCAGTTTTAGAAGTAATCGTTTCAATAATATATTTGAAAATGCTCATGCTCTTTTGTACCATCATAAACATGTTCTTGATTTTCTAGAAAATGAAGTTTCAGGTGACAATTTAAAGCTTCAAAGTATTGTTGCAGATTTGAGGATAGTAGGGTAATTTCTTTAGTTGCTGCTATTTCACTGTTTAATCTATCACTGGGCCATACTTGGAGTTGATGAAAAGTAAAATTCCTTATGGGTCATTCCTCTCTTATGTCAAAAAGATTGATGTTATTTTTGAGAAATTTATTTGTTAAGGATGTTTACTGATGATGAGGCAGAAGCATCTTTTTTGTCAACTGCTGTCAAACGAAGAAGGGTTTCAGATTCTGATGTTGATTGAATAACACTATGAGATTAAATTCAAGCTTCAGTTTAATTACAAAACCAGATAGAATGGACGTTTCAGGTTTCTCCTTTGTCAACAAACAGGATGAACCAAACAGTATAGATGATGTGGTAGTGCCGTTAAGTTGAATGCGTTTGTTGGTAAAGGGGAAACACGAAACATCCATTCTTCTATCTGTTTTTATAATTAAATTGAAGCTTACATTCAATTTCACATTATTTATCGCTTCGAGTAGCAACATTTACATTATATTGATTAATGAAATTATGTATCTATTTCCATCACTTTACATTTGATCAGTGACATGCTTTGTTTAAACAATTGTTGTTTCTCATAATTATGTACCTATCATGTAGCTTTTCTGATTATTACATATGTTTTATTTACTCATCATGTTTAGCGTCAAGCAAGATGGCTTTCTATTATTTCAACATTTTTAACACGTCTGAGTGTACTTAAACACTTTAATATGTTTTTTTTACCTGGAAGTTCGTATTCATACAATAAGGGAGTCCAATATAATGTCTATTTCTATTTAAACATTTTATAGATGCATTTAAAATGTGTATAGTGGAGAGCCAATGATAACCCTTATACTCATACTGATGTTGGGCTATTAGACCATAATAGCAATATTATAGTCCGTGTTTAAATTAATCTTTATCATTTATAGGCTATGTGGATATGATCAGCTTCCAGAGTCCGCGTATGTATAATCTGTTATTAGATATTATATTGGACTCCCTGTATGAATATGAACTTCCGGGTAAAAAAACATATTAAAGTGTTTAAGTACACTCAGGCGTGTTAAAAATGTTGAAATAATAGAAAGCCATCTTGCTGACGCTCAACATGATGAGTAACAAGAGCGCTAAGATAGGTTTGCCCGGTGTCTGTGCATTTATATGCATTAAAGCGTGTCCTTATACCGTTGCCTTAGTTATATAAACTAAAATGTGTTAGGACAGGGCGTTGAATTTTGGGTTGATTGTTGAGGTGTCTCAAAATATGTACTTATGGATAGGTATAAATTTTCATGTTCGTGGGTTGCATTGGATATTGTATGCTTTTGTGTACTGACTTTTTTGTCTAATGTTTTTATTTATTTATTTTATTTGATCGACTGTGCGCCACCAGTAGGGGCAGCATTAACTTCCATTATTGTGTTAGGTCGTGGTATGAATTTTTGACTTTTCCCCCTTTTTTGACATATATTTCTGTTGATTTTCGAGAGCTTAAATCTTGATTTCTTCTCATAACTCTGTTTTTGTCATTCTTATTGTGAAAAGGACATAAAATTTGGATTCCCCATCCCTCAAATCATTTGTATGTGAAGTTTCATAGCCATATCTCATCATTTAAATTTTTTGTAGCGGAAACACTGTTTACTTCTCAAAATGTCTTCCTTTGGCGATTTCGGCCTTTTTTCGAATTTTGAGACGTAAAATCTCAGTAATTATTGCCTCTATCTCTCTGAAAAAAATTGGGCTTACTGTCTGGTGCCAGTTCTAAGGCTCAGATAAGTTTCATGCCTTAATTTAGATTATGACGAGTCTGCAAAGTGCCGAAGATGGTACATCTGGCGATTTCGGTGAAATTATTTTCACGCGGGTCATGTTTTTTCTTGATTTTGATGCTGTATAGTAACTGAATTATACTAGGTGAATATTTGTTTGAGTATTTTTCTTATTCTCTATGTCCATGGCTTGCGATTGCTTGCAAATTATTCAATTTTGTTATTATTTTGTTTGTTTTGATGCACCTTAAACTTGCTGTTTGGTAGCATGTTCTGTTGGTGTACGAAAATTACAAGTTATTAAATAAATAAAAAATTCGTAACTTTTTTATTTGTTGTCCGATTTTAATCATTTAAAGACTGTTGTTCATGGTTTGACAATCTGTATTTGTTCAATTCAAAATAACAGCAGTTTTCTGCAGTTGAAATTTTAGTTTGGGATACCTAATAATAATAATAATAATATAATACATAATAATAATAATAATAATAATAATAATAATAATAATAATAATAATAATAATAATAATAATAATAATAATAATAATAATAATAATAATGAGTGATCAGTCAAGATATTTACACAATTTTCTATTCAAGTCACGGTAGCACCTTGAAACGGATACGACCCAACTATTATATTCATTCTTATTACTTTTTACAATCCACAGCCTCTAGCAGCCTACCTAGTATCACTTTAAAATTAAAAAGGCACCTCTGTTGAAAGCTTAGGAGTCATAGTCTCTAGAGAGTCTTGTTACCTTAATGAGAGTATCTACCATGGTATTGCCATCGCTGTTGGGGTTCAAGTCTATCTGGTATTCCAAATCAAAGTAAAGCTTGCAGGGAGCATCTGGTGGATTACAATAATATATAGAGTAAAAATCAGTGAAATAAAGGAAGTTTGTAGAGGCATTTGCTAGCTAAATTTAGAAGTTTTTATAGGCATTGGGTTGTCGAATTTAGAAGTTTGTATAGGTATTGACTGACGGAATTTAGAAGATTGTACGGACAATGGCTGGCTAAATTTAGAATTTTGCAAAAGTCTTAGCTGGTTGGTCTGAGGAGTAGGTATGAGGCTGATATCATATCTAAGACAAAAGAAATATGCTTGGTAGCAGACTGTGATTATTGACATATTGTAAGCAGATCTCAATTAGCAAGGCGTCATACTTGCTTGACAAAAAGCCAGCCTGTCGGCATAAGCCAGTGATTTAGCTACCACGCAACGTGAAATTTTCATCAAGAATAATCATTAAAGTAGTTTTATCAGAAGATGAGTTTAAGTGCCAGCTTCTCGTTTATTCTATATTTCAACTTACTTTCAGGGATGATTTCATAGTGGTGTCTTTGGCACGGTTGTAACTGGCTGATGAAAGAAAAATAACAAGATGAAAGGATGATTCACATGAACAAGACCTAATTTGCCTTTTAATATTTAAAGAGCTCTTATTTGATTTTTTAAAAATTCCAATCATAACATTAGGCTGAAAAGTTTTGACGCCTCTTGACTATAAAATATGAAATTGATAAAGGTATCAAAACAAAATCTTAGTTTTGATTTATTATTTTAAATTTCAACACAGTCATCAACACAACCCACATGCATAGTCACTGCATCAGTTAATGCATTGTGTCAAAGTAAAAAATAAAATTACATTAGCCAGAAAACTCGTCCTTCAAATATCGATTGATTTAAATTTCCCTCATCTTAGCAAAACCTCTTACACATGGCACATTGCAAGTTTTCAGACCAAATTTTTAAATACATGTCTTTCTAGAGTACGGCAGCAAACTGGTTAAATGCTTTGACACTAGTGAGTCTCCACCTCCCGCCCCTCACCATCATTGCCAAAAACTGTCCCCCTGAAGTGTCTCTTAAGTCTTAGCTACAGAAAAGAGTCACTTGGAGCTCAATCGGGACTAATGACTGTATGAGAGGCAATCTACGACTTCACGAAAACTGATCCTTACAATGTGATTACAAGTTTTTGCACCCATAAGAGGTTGCACTCATCTGACTAGTTGCTGAAGTTTTCTTAAAGTACAAGATGTAGGAAAAGATGAGAAAGAATATTTACATTTTTAACCTTATTTGAAGATATTGAATATGGAAAAACAAAAAAAGAAAGGAAAAAGAAATATATTTGAAAATTACACTTATTTTCCATGCCCCAGACAGGATATCTCCCTTGTCAAAAAGTGTACTAGTGCATACCCAGCTGCATATCGAGTCCTGGGTGTGAAAAGTACACTGTTCCACCAAATATTCTGAAGAATTATATCATAGAGAAAAATAATACTGAGAGTTATAAAGCTGGGTTTCTTGGAAACAAGATTGTATTCATCAGTACCACACAAGTGACATATACATACTTGTAATAATGCCAGAACACAGGCAAACTGGAGGCCAGATAACGTCTTTGTCCAGTGCCAGGTTTTGTTGGATCAATAGAACTCTCAAAGGAAAACACATGGACATCCTGCAATGACGATGAGCAAAGAAGGAATCATTTTGTTTTAAATTAATAAATATATTTTAAAAATCAAACAAAAAAATTTATACATAGGCATATCATTATAATTGCCCATTCGGGTCAAATGACTATGTCAGTGTGACCCTTTAATTTTTAGCTTAGCTTATCAGATTTAATCTAACATAATAAACTTAGGCACAACATTGAAATTGCATGGTTTGAATAGGCTCTCAGACCACTAAATAGATAGCAACCAATCTTTCCAAGATATGTTCTGTAAGTAGAGGAGTGTGTATTCAATTTGGGCATTTATTTGTTTTAAAAAATATATTATCTATAAAGAAAGACCTTTTTTCGGCTCTTTTGGTTTACTATACAATTATTATCAGTTTATGGTAGAAAAAATTCCCATAACTTGGAATTGAGCGAAATAGATATCAACCCTTACCAAAATCTTCGTGATAACATTTATCCTGTTATCAGGGCAATCCTTTATAAGATGATTTTTTTATTTTAAAGGAAGAGACAGGGTGTAATTAAGAGATTGAGAGAGGGGGGAGAGGGTGAGACAGAGAAAGAAAGAGATAGAGGGAGAGAGAGAGAGAGAGAGAGAGAGAAGTATAGTTATGAATATACTGGAATGTATCTAGTTTATGTATGGGACATGACCATTTATAACAATATCGAGATGAGAGGGAGTAGAGTAAAGAGAAAGAGACAAACCAAATGAGTAGGGGATTACTGGAAAGGCATTAAAGAACATAAACTTAAACTACAAAAAAATCATTTTTATTCTCCAGTTACATCAAATACGGAATGATACCGTCAATATTTCTACTGAAAATTACATCTTTAGATGAAAATATATAAAAAAAAATTATTATAACTTTCAAGGGCGAAATCAACTATACTTTTTTTTTAAAGTAAAGAAATAGTCCTCCAGAGCAATAAGACACATGGAGCTAGAGCTCATCCTTGTTTCTTCAGCATTAAACGAATATAAGCAAATTGCTTTCTGGCCTTTGGATGGTACACTAGGACACATATAAATAAATTGGAACCAACTACCCAATCACTACCGGGGGGGGGGGGGGGGGGGGGGAATTACAGATACTAGTCAGAAAGCTGGTGAAAAAGGATATCTAATATTACATGATGACTTCTACAGGATGAAATTAAAATGTAATTCAGAGTGGGTAAGAATTGAAACACTCTGAGGACATTTGCAACACTGGGAGCTGGATCACAAAAAATGTGCAACTATATAAAAACAATATTAGATAATACATTACAATAGAGTAATGTTTCTTATTACTTTAATGTGTTCCTTTCTCTCCCTCTGTTCAACTGTACTGTTCAAGACTACCAATGCAACTATTCTGCTTCCATTTTATGATAGAAGGGAGACAACTCAGTCACTCAGGATTGCTAAATTATGACTAACATCCCTTGAATTCCAACCGAGTTTAATCCTTTGATTAAAACCAAAATACATTTAAAGCTAGAATGGTTTATGAGAAAAAATAAAAATCGTTCTCAACAATACCAACTTATTCTAGTTAAATAATATTATAACAAATACAATTCTAAAAATGTACAGGTTTTTTTTATTTAATCTTAAAAAAAAAAACAAAACAAAATAAAACCCCACAAACCTCTGCTAAACTTTGTGCATATTCAAAAGCATCATTCTGTCTGTAGAACACCTTCCAGCAAACAGTAGGACCAAGAATTCTGAGGATGATAGAAGATTACAGTTATCATCATCCATCATGGCTTGTGCTCTTGATTGAGCACGTTGCCGGTCAGCTGTCTCCACGAATCACGACCCTCTGCAGTGCGCATGAAATCTGTGTTGCATTTTAAGTCACATTTGGCCATTCTTAGGTTATTTAGATAAGTCATTCTTTGTCTTCCTCTAGCTCTCATTCCTTCGATCATCTCAGATGTTACCAACGTTTCTATTCCATCTCTTCTCCACACATGTCCCAGAAAACGTAACTGCCTCTTTCTGATGGTATCGATCAATATTCTTCCCTTTCTCACCTCTGCAACACAGTTATAAGCAGTCTTAATTTATTCTTGAGTGAAGGGAAACAACTGGAAAGAATAATTTAAAAATATGCCATGATTACATGGTCTTAAATTAAGTAAAATGTGATGCTGAGCAATAACCACAGAAACACGAGCATAGACCTGCCACAGAAACATGAACATAGGCCTGCCACAGAAACAAACAAAACATTAAGTATATTATTTATTCATTAAAATCCGAAAATGAAGAAACAAATACAAGCTGTACTGGAAATAAATATTTTTAGAATTATCTCTTTAAATAAAAAAAATAATAATAATAAAAAATAAAATGTAGTTCAATTTGGTTATAATATTTCAATTCCATAGTGAAAATACATCTATTATCACTATTTCTACAAAATTTTGATTTGGTGAACAAAATCTGAACTTACTCTTTATAGACTATATAAATAAATACCATGACTTCAGGAATGAATCAGATGAGCAAAGAGCAGGACATGAATAGCAAATAACAACTCAACCCTTTTTGTTGTCAAAAATACATCACCCAGTTTATGTGTTTAAAAAAAAAAAAAAAAAAGAAAGAAAACCTAGCAATTCCAATAAATGAGGCCACTGTTCATCATTTCATATTCTTGCAAATTTTCTCACATCTTAATAGTTGCAAATTTTTTTATTTATAAAAGTGCTCATTACATATAGTCGGCAAGCCTGCTGTTAGATTTGTAGACAAAACAAAGAGAAAATTTTGATTTAAAAAAATTTAATGTCCACATTTAAGGGTTAAAATAGGTTTCCGTACCTTGGTATAAATTCAGAAGGGAAGTTGCCTTTTGATCTCTTGAAGACACCATCATTTGAATCAGACCTGACAAATCCCGACCATTAGAAATACAAGTATTAATAACATTTTAAAATAATGCTGTAAACAATAAAAAACAATGAAATTTCCAACCTAACATTTAGGTTTAACCAATTTATGGTTAACAACCATCCATATTCAATAATGTGCTTTATTATTAAAGTACTCATATATCTATAGCATTTCTTGAGGAGCATAGAACAGTGGTTTGCTATTTGCTGTGTACCCAGTTGGACTCCCAGCTGCACTGTGCAGCTATGAACAAGTCTCCTTACCCTAGCTTACATTGCTATTGCGGTGCTATCATGCTGTTCTAATTTCCCCTTGAATAGATCTCTCAGGGATAAATGAAGGGAATTCTATTATTATTTATTTCATTTCCCATCTCCAATTTTTTGTGAAATGCGGTTATTTTCATTATTAGAATATTTAAAAAACACCACATAGAGAATAAATCCTATTACATAAATACAGATTAAAACCTTAAATAAGGAATACTGTGTTTGACTACAATTATCAGTGTCAAATATTTGGTATCAATCATATCCCCATAGCTCAGTTGGTGGAACACTTGCTTCTTGTGTAAAGGGACTGAGATGAGATTAATCTCTTGTGCAGTCGAGATTATATTCTTCCAATTTTAATGTCACTTTCCCTACGTTTCATCATAAACTAAGTCATAATTTGAATTTAACAATCAAGTATGATTTTTGGATCCTGGTTCCTTCATTTTTCAGATTCCTCATTGCACTCAGGTATAAAATGAGTAATGGATCCAAAAGAGTCTCAATTGAAAAACAATTGTAATTGCACATACAGGCATTGTGTCTTTTCCTTCATTATTTGTAGCTGTTAGCTTGGGCCCTTTGTGAAACACTTTGAACACATTATTTGGATAATGAGAGCTATATAAAAGCTTGAATTTTAACAATTGATTTGCTTACCATCCCCTCCTCACACCTTTTCTTTTTCTTTTTTTCTGTTTACAGGACAAGAAGAGAGCGAAAGGAAGATCACAAGAGAAGAAGAAAAGACCAGAAAAGAGTTGATTAAGCGAGCCCTAAAAAGAGATGCTTCAAGAAAATTTCATGGTGCTTTGTGTTTTATGCATGAGATTATCATCTAAATAACAATAATTAAGCATACACATACACAGCTAAAAATCTCCGGAACCAGATATTGTAAGATAAATAACCTGTTATTTTGTTTTCCCTTTGGACTCTGCGCCATAAAATAATCTGAAATAAATGACATAAAGTATTACAGAGATGACTTTAAAATCAAACTCCTTTTACCCGCACTGAGCTAAAACTAAAACTATCCAGGGCAAATAAAAAAATATTTGATGTACCTCCGTTTTGCTGTTTTTCTTATAGACTCTGCGCCATAGAATGACTTTGGAGAAAATGATACAATTTCATTATGAATAGTTGGTTTTTCCATCTTGTTCATTGATGCCAATGGAAGGAAGAATTGAAACCTGAAATTCAAAGTTAAAAAATATATTGAATACTAATATTAAAAAGAAGGTGGCGTTTTTATACACCTCCGTTGGAGGTGTACAAAAACGCACCGTTTTTATACACCTCCATTGGAGGTGTACAAAAACGCACCGTTTTTATGCACCTCCGTTGGCGGTGATGGTAAAGTTGTTGCTGCATACGTCCATGAGGTTTAAATAGTTTTAGATTGTAGTTTAGCACGCTGCTTAGTGATAACCGATGTACAATGATAATAAATTAAAGAAAATAACAATAATTTTAAAAATCAAAAGTAAAAAGAAACATGGCACACAAATACTGATCTCAAATAAATAAATAATTTTAGATAATTAAAATCGAAGTATTTTTTAAAAACATGATAAAAAGTTTTTGAAAAATAAAAGAAAAAAAAAGCAAACAAAAACAAAGAAAATCAAAAAAAAAAAAAAAAAGTCACCATTGGGAATCGAACCGGGTACTTTCAAGGTTGGAGTCTGACAGCTTGTCCACTGCGCTACGGAGCCACCTGACTGTTCATCACATTTAATAAGGTCTTTCTAAAACATTATTTTACCTTCAATGCAACTTCTATTTTCTGGTTTTATATTTCGATTTTTTAAATTATTAATATTTTTATATAAATTTATTAACAAAGACATCCTACAGATGTCACAATATAACTTTCGCCATGTCCAAATGAAGAAACACAATATCGCTAATGAAATTGGGTGGAATGCGCATGCGTGACGGAGGTGTATAAAAACGATCCGTTAAGATACACCGTCAACGGAGGTGCATAAAAACACGTAAAAAGAATGAGGAAGAAGAAGAAGAAAAAGAGGAGTAAGATGGAGATGCTTTTAAATTTGTTTTTACGGGTTTTACAGCGCTTGCAACGCATTATAGGTCATTTCAGCGGAAGTAAAAAGACAGTCAAAGCCATTTTTTATCCAGTGTGTCTATGTACATGGTAACCCAGCACCTATCCTCAGGACACTGTAACTGTAACCGGTTTGCTGACGTAATGTGACCTCGTTGTCATGTGTGTGCTATTATTTTTTATTAATCAATACAATAGGCTAGAATCAATTTTACTCTAAACTCCTTCAGATCTTTTAATGTTGATATCAAAAGACAAGCAAAGCAATTTTAATTGAAGCCGGAGTCAAAATACTCTTACTGGTCTCTTGGTGGAAATGGTTTAATCTGCTGCATTAACAACAATAATACACTTGGTTGGTAACTATTATGTTGAAAAAACATCAGTGTCACTGTTAAGAGTAAGAGGTTAAAATAGCTGCATTAAACATGCACTGTAAAGCACCCATTGTAACTGTACTATGTCATCAAGTGACCCATCATTCCTTTCATCTTCCCCATGCCCCCCCCCCCTTCCCTCTCTTGTCATAATGTCATCCCTTTTTTACTTTTACCTTCCAAGTCCAATCTCATGGTTAAAAAAATGAAAACTATCTGCTCAGTTTGCAAATACATGTAAGACTTGCTCTTACTAGATAGGTTATTTGATTTAAAAAAAAACAAGACATCTGGTAAAGGGTGTCTAAAGTCAAACAATGCATGGATGTTGCTAAATTGAATATCTACGAGAGTGAGAGTGAGTGTGAGTGTGAGCCTATCGGCGACCATCGGTCGACAGCCACTGGCCTGGAGTTATCAAAGTCAAAGTGCCTATTCTAGTTAAATTGGTTAAAACTTTACATATTTCTATGTGCATTTCGAAACATTCCATATTCTGGGATGTGGATAATTGTTTAAAAAGAGCGGAGTTTCAAAAATGTTTGGGAATAACGAAAATTGGTTATTCCCAGCCATCTGCTGGGAATAACCAAATTTCGTTATTGACTATAGACGTCTTGACCCTGTCTGTGAATAATCACAGCGTTGTTATTAACCAAACAATTACCCAACAATGTATACATCGTTCTTGGACTGGTGTTATATCCATGATTTCGATTAATATTTCAGAGTTAGATTAAGATGCACAACAAATGATAAGTTCGTGCAGTGCAACATTTTCATGCGAGAGTCCGTCAGTTTGAGACATTTCCGCGGATTTGAATTTCCGGCCAGTGTCGTCGCAATCTCTTATCTCTAATTTTCTATAATAATATCGCATTTTTTTATTTTACATCATTCACGTTTTAACAAAACGCGTGTGACCGCAACCAGAGCGATGTTAATTATAAGTTCATCTCTCCTTAATTTAATTGTTATTCTTGCTTGCCACTTCAACAGGGCAATGGGTATAATACTTATCAACTGAATATGTTTTTGGAACTGTGTTTTCCGTCAACCGGTGGACAGCTGTGTACACAGACTACTGTATTCTCTATGATTCAGTACACCGAAAGAGTTTGAGATGATTGAGAGTCTCATCCTCCTGTCCGTACGCACATATTACACAGGACTACTCCTGTCTGATGTGCCAGCGCGTATCAGAATATATCCCATCAATTTACCCATTTCGAAGCCTGCAACCAAACTGTTAAGGCAGACCAATAGCACGTTTGTCAGGCCACGCAAAGTTATGACAGAGTGAAAATGGAGAGGCTTCGTATGGGAACAATACAGACAATGGACTTTCGGGTACAAATCCTTCGTCAGCACATCAATAAACGTGGAAAACAAATAAAATAAAATGCAAAATATGTCACTTGTATCGTCTGTACTCAATGGCGGTTGGAGTATGAATGAAGCGTTTGCGTGGCGTGGTAGTGGGTAGGGTGTCCCAGGGAAGAGTTCAGGATGATAAGAGAGGTCAGCGTGTGAAGGAACAAGAACCTACTAGAAAATAATGGAAGATAAAAGGCATTAGAATTATATTATTGGAAGAAGTAGTAGTAATAGAGTAAATAGTAGAAGTAGTATTAGTAGTAGTGGTAGCATTAGTAGTAGTAGTAGTAGTAGTAGTAGTAGTAGTAGTAGTAGTAGTAGTAGTAGTAGTAGTAGTAGTAGTAGTAGTAGTAGTAGTAGTAGTAGTAGTAGTAGTAGTAGTAGTAGTAGTAGTAGTAGTAGTAGTTGTTGTTGTTGCAGCAGCAGCAGTAGTTGTATGTAGTAGCTGTTGTTGAACAGTTGGGGGGGGGGGGGGCGAGGTGAAAAAGTCACGGGGGTAGGGTTGGAATGGGCAAGATGTTAGAGCGGCGGTCGAATCTTCGCGAAGGAAATACAAAATAAAACGAACGGTTGTGTATCGATGTGAGAGGATGATGAGGAAAGTTGAATACATAGATAGATAGATAGATAGATAGATAGATAGATAGATAGATAGATAGATAGATAGATAGATAGATAGATAGATAGATAGATAGTAGCCGGCAACCAGAGCGGGAGGTCACGAGATAAGAAAGGCCAATAGCTCATGTTGCATGATATGTTGGCGCTATATAAGTGTGCAGTATTTATCTTAACACACTCAACCCTAACACCGACTATATCCGTAGTTTACCCAGGTTACTTTGACCCCAGGCCTATTTACTACATTTTTATGAGACAAATTGTAGACGTAGCATCAAAGCTAATGTTTTTAGTTTTTACATGTTAATGTTAGTTGAATAAAACTATCTTTGTACATGCTTATTTTTAATACATTTTTTCCAATTTTGAAAAGTAGTAAAAATCTCTAGGAGTGAGTGAGTTAACGCTGTTTATCTTAACCCTATTCCTGAACTGTGTTTAACAGCCCCGGTCCTGTACTGTGAGGTACAAACTACGTAACCCCCCCCCCCCCCCTCCCCCAGACCTTCACATACGAAAAAAAAACCCACGTATTCCTGCAATGTGGGACACGAATGCATTCCAGAGTATATGTAGAATTATTTTAATATTCATTCAATTTCTGTACTTTGGGTACAAATGGTGTTATAGGGGAATGGTGAAAGTGAAGGGTTGTAACGGAAATATTAGGAAGGTCGTTGTGATGATGATGATGATGATGATGATGATGATGATGATGATGATGATGATGATGATGATGATGAAGATGATGTTGTCGATATCGATGATGGTGACGATGACTACGATGTTACTAGTGTGCATATGTGTGAGTGTGTCTATGTCAATATATTACATTGTAATAAATGTGTCACCAAATGACAAATTGCCACTATTTTGAGGACAATAAAGATATATTATTATTGTTGTTCATGTGGAGTGTATGTGCCTCTTGTCTCTAATGCATATTTGTTGTGTGCAGTTCAAGTTCAATTCGCTGCACAGTGCTTTATTTGTTCTCCCAGCAGGATATATCAAGTAGAATTTTCATCTCATACAATACACGCACCCTGTAGGGCCTCTTTCTGTTGCACAATTCTTATAATATCTATCATGGCTCATATTCAGTTATTGTCACAAGAGGGATGATGTATTAAAAAAAAAAAAAAACTTTATCCAAATACAACGTCAAGGCTACTCTGTTACTATCATTACCTTCTAATCAGCACGGACTATGTTTGTGTTTTTTTGTCTCCTGACGAAGGCCAAGGGCCGAAACGTTGTTTGTTTTGTGTTGTTCCCTTATATATGAGTCACATCTACTCGTTATATTTTTCTCTCCATTTTACTGGCTCATTTAGGCACCTCTAGCTTTGCTG
This sequence comes from Berghia stephanieae, assembly GCF_034508935.2. NCBI lineage: Eukaryota > Metazoa > Mollusca > Gastropoda > Nudibranchia > Aeolidiidae > Berghia > Berghia stephanieae. Next base: position 12,109,754 of record NC_088371.1, read on the forward strand.
TTTTTTTTTTGTTTGTTTTGTTGTTTTTTTTCTCTTACGTCTTTAGTTGTGTTCCCAAGTTGGTTTGCTTCGTACCCAAAATAACATTAGAACTCCTCTTTTCTTTTTTAGGTCAATCTCGCATCATTTTACCTATAGATAGTATGCAGATGACGTCACTCAGGCCTTTGTTATTGTTTTTGCCATCCGCGTTTGTGAGTTGTTCTCACTAAACTGTATTAACCAGACTATAAAAGTTCATGGTTACACAGAGTTTGTGTGTTGGTCCGTTATACTTCCGGATGGCAATGTTGTGAACTCCTTGGCCAAGCGCATTCTATCTATATGCGGCTATGAGGTCTTGTGGTATGATACTGGCTTTCGGATCGGAAGGTCCTGGGTTCGAGCCTCGCCCGGCGCATAGTTGAGTCCTTGGAAAAGCCTCTTTACTCACATTCTCTCACCGTACTCAGGTGTAAAATGAGTACCAGGCCGTTGACAGCGTTGTCCCGTCTTACACCCCATGTAAAGCGCTTTGAGCACTTTTAGTGGATATTACGCTATATAAAAGCTCAAGCTCAATTTATATGAAAGTTTATGCTGTTTACTGTTTGTGCAAAATATGGTGCATAGATCGAGCTCATTATCTGCCAATTGTTTGATGTAGATGTAAAAAAAAAAAAAAAAAAAAAAAATGATTTACGTTAATTCCCATTGATTCCATGTAACTTTTCAGACTAGCCATTTGGTCAATCTGTTAGATTTTTTCTTGTGTGAAATGGACTGTTGTAATGGTTTATTATCCTCTGAGGAAGACATGGTCCATTGATATTTTCTCCCACAAAATACATTTATCTAACAAATTCTATAACAATTTCCTACTCTGGTAGTCGTTTTGAAATCACTTGCAAGCCTCATCTCTGTGTAGAGTACTATCGATACTTTGTGGCTTGTTGCAGAGCTTTGCAACAAAGAAAGTTGGTTTTTAAAAACCCCATAAACCCCACTTGTGTGTTGTCAACATTCTTCAGCAAGGTCTTGGCCTCAGTCTGTTGCATCGTGTGTCTTTCTTTTTTTGAACTTCGATTTAGGGACCCAATTTCCTATCACAGAACTCATTATCACCCCTTCCAGTAGTATTTTTTGGTTCCTTTAATTCAGACTTCCATGACTTCATACTGCCCCAATCCATATTTAATTAAGTTAAGTTAAGGCGTTTTACCTTAACTACGCCATTCACACAAAAAATCTCATTCGTCCTCAGTGTTTCATTCATCTTGTTTTGTTGATAAAGAGGAAACCCGAAACGTCCACAAGATTTGTCTTCATCTAATAAATTAAAGCTTACAATTCAATACTTATCTTTATTTTCCCCCTAAAATTCAACGTAACCAAACTGTGCTTTGAATAGTCATTCGCGACCCTGACCTTCACCTTGACAAACAAAGCCATCACTCATCAACATTCCCCTTCATTGCATCATCGCAATTTAACTCAATCAAATTGAGCCCTGAGTACAAATAATTTAACAGTTGACTGACCATAATATAAGAGTCGCCACTTCATGACCTACAGCATGAACATCAATCATTAGGTACAGGGCAATTACATCAATCTATCGATTTGTGACATACCACGTCAGCCTAGTAATACGTTGGCATTAATCAGAAAAAGAAAATTGACTTTTAAGTCAATATGATAAGAATCGGAACATTCAAGTTTGAATTCAATGGCTTAATTTTTAAAATATAATTGTCCTCAATGAAGGCGTTTATTATAACTCTAATTATACAAGGTCAGTATAAATTTTGATTTTAATCAACAGGTTCACCCAGACATAGTAACGTTTTGACACGATTGTTTACATTCCGGTGGCCATTGGCGATAAAGTAAGTACTCATTGACTAATATTAATAAACTCGCTGTTTGTGTGCATCTATGCCGACCATTATAATATTATTATTAAATTGGGACCAAACGTGTCTCCACATTCTTTTTTTTATTTTTTTATTGCAAGTTAAAGTTTGAGATAGTTTTAAGGATTATTCCTACATAACTTTATCACGTCCGTTGGATAATCGAGACGTTCGTTTCTCGGCCACAAAAAATGTGAGTGACAATTTGTATTCTATATTAGCTCTAACCCTCATTATCGAGCACTTTCGTACCTACGAGTACCCACCAACACTCATAAATATATGCACTCGGAGCATAGTTGAGTCCTTGGAAAAGGCTCTTTACTCACATTCTCTCACTGTACTCAGGTGTAAAATGAGTACCTGGCCCTTAACAGCGGTGTCTTTGTCCAAAAGAATTGTGATATCGCCTAACAGGCGTCATGTCCCGTCCTACATGTTAAATGCTGCTTTGACCAGGGACCTCTTGTAAAGCGCTGAGCACATTTAGTGGATATTGCGCTATATAAAGCTCAATTAAAATTAAAAAAAAAAAAAGATGAATAGCTTCCGATGAGTCCTGACCTTGAATCCCTTGGATTACGGTATTTGTCATTGGTGTCCAATATGGTTTATACGGATTGCACAACGGTTTACACAGAAACAGAGTTAAAAGAGCCAATTCCAAATGCATGGGATGAAATGACAATTCAAGACAATAGAAAATCAATCGAGTCATAGGGAAAATAGACTGCGCATAGTCATGAAGCAAAATGGGGGGTCGATGGATCATATCAAAATTTGAGAATTACTTCGAAATCTTCAATGTGGCAATTTGCGGTTTGTCCAACGATATGATATTTCTATGGGTTTGTCTATTAAAACAATCGTCAAATTAATATTTTTCAATATTACATTTTCCTGAAAGCTTGTGAACATTGAGTTCAATAAATTGGTTTGATTATGGTGAAATCTCAAACTTCCATCAGTTATGGTCTGGCAGTCACAGGCTTCTAAATTTCTCCATTATATGTCTCGCACCCAGGGCCTTCTAAAAATAGTATCGGGCCTGTCCAACCGAATTGCGCGAGTTCTCTGCTGGGCTTAAAATTTAAAACCCCGCGATATTTGATTGTCAACAAAGTTTGTGTGTTAGAACACATTACACACCACAGTTACGCTGGATTACCTGTTGATACAATGAATTTATCGCGTCGTTTGTTATTATTTCTGTTCATGGATATACGAGTATATTCATTGTGATTGCCAATCCCACCATGATGTTTGTTGTGTGTATCTTTTAAAATCTAATTTAGCAATTGAAAAATAATTTAAAGGTAATTTAAAAACTATAGTGTCATCTTAGCCATAATCTGTCGTCGAGCGAAACTTTGAGCAGTTGCCTTGAGTCAAAACAAAACCGGATGATCTTGTACTTGTACACATCAAAATGAAATTGTCATTGATAGTCTATTCAGTGATGCCAAAACTCCGGTTTCACCTGAAAAAACTCTGGTCTGGAGCAAAAAATTCCGGGTTCCAGGCAACTTCCGTCAAATTCCGGTGAGGTCAAATTCTTCCAAGGACGCCCCCCCCCCCCTTCCAACCACCACATCATCATCACTGCCACTAGAATTATAACCATCATCACTACCACTACTACTGCAACCACCACCACATCATCATCATCACTACCACTACAACTACAACCAGCACCACATCATCATCACTACCACTACCACAACTACCATCACTATTACAACCACCACCACCACATCATCATCACTACTACAACCACCACCACCACCACATCATCATCACTACCTCTACTACTACAACCACGACACCACATTATCACTACCACTACTACTACCCCACCACCGCCACATCATCATCACTACCACTACTACTACAATCACCACCACCACATCATCATCACTACCACTATTACTACAACTACCACCAACACCACACCATCACTCCCACTACTACTACAACCACCACCACCACCATATCATCATTACCACTACTACTACAACCACCACCACCACATCATCACTACCACTACTACTGCAACAACCACCACCACTACATCATCATCACTGCAACTACCACTACTATAAGAACCACCACTAGCACATCATCATCACTACCACTACTACTACAACCACCACCACCACATCATCACTACCACTACTACTACAACCACCACCACCACATCATTACCACTACTACTACAACCATCACCACCACATCATCATTACGACTACTACTACAAGCACCACCACCACATCATCATTACAACTACTACTACAACCACTACCACCACATCATTACTAACACTACTACTACAACCACTACCACCACATCATCACTACCACTACTACTACAACCACCACATCATCATCACTACCACTAATACTACTACAACAGCTACCACATCATCATCACTACCACATCATCACTACCACCACTACTACAACCACCACCTCATCTTCATCACAACCACCACCACCACATCATCATCACTACCACTGCTACTACAACCACCACCACCACCACATCATCATTACTACCACTACTACTACAACAACAACCACTATCACATCTTCATCATCACTACCACTATTTCTACAACCACCAACACCACATCATCCTCACTACCACCAGTACTACAATCTCTACCATTTGATTTTGGTGCTTTACTTCATTTGAAATAAGGAAACTTTGGGATTGTATTTGGCAATGTGTTTATGTATCATAGAATAATTCTAATCAGTTATCTATTTAGAACTATACAAAACGTAAACACAATGCCAAATACCATTCCAATTCCTTTTTCTTGTGTGCGGAAATTCCTCTTTCGGCATTGAAATTCCTACGAGTGGTGTCTGAAACTCCTGTGAGCCAAATTTAAAATTGGCGTCTCTGTCTATTTATTTTAATTCTTAAAAAAAGCTCACCTCTCAATCAACATCAACATCATCTTGCTAGAAATTGTAAGTTACCATATTTAACACCATCAATACAATTCTCCTTCTCATCTCCTCCTTTTCATCAACCTCCATCCCCTCCACCTCATCACCATCATCATCATCATCATCATCATCATCATCATCCAGTGGCGGTTCTAGCCTATTTACAGTGGTTGGGCAAAGATGATCCGGTCATATATATAATATATATATATATATATATATATATATATATATATATATATATATATATATATATATATATATATATATATATATATATATATATAATATTATTTATTTATTTATTTTTTTTTTTTAATTATATTTTTTTTTTCACCTTTAAAAAAAATATTTCAACCACAAATAATCACATTCACAATGAAATGACAATACCAGTAGATTTTAATTATTCCAAACGTAATCAAAAAATAATCACGAAAGAGAATACAACTAAAAACTAAAGCGACGAGACATAATGCGACAACACCTTGACAATAGAAGTCCATTTCGTTCACTCGAAAAATTAAAGAGATGCTTTAATCCCTCAACGGCGAGATTAATATTTCTGTTACATTACTGGTTTTCAGTAGTATGTAGTAACCTTAAAGTTTTCATCGAGAAGCAACAACAGCGATATGAATCGAGTTTCATTCAGAGCTGAAATTGCATCATTTTTACTGCTGTCTTGGTGGTTAGAATGATTGTGCCGGTGGTGGTAGTGGTTGGAATAGTGGTAGCGGTGGTGGTGGTGGTGGAGGAGGAGGAGGAAGACGAGGCGGTGAGGGAGGATGTAATTATGATAGTGGTTTTGGTGGTGCTGTTGGTTAGAATGATAGTTGTGGAGACGATTGTTGTACTTGTTGTTAATATTGTTGTTGTTGTTGTTGTTGTTGTTGTTGTTGTTGTTGTTGTTGTTGTTGTTAATGATGATGATGATGATGATGATGATGATGATGATGATGATGATGATGACAACCACGATGTCGTCGACAATGATGGTTACCACCATACGATATTACAAAGTTTATTTAATCTTAGGCTTTCGCCAATAATTCACACAATACAATTAAGACAAAAGAATGTTATCAATCTCTCCTCATGCATTCGTTATACTATCACAATAACGACCGTGTTATCTTTACTCCTTCCCAATGCTATCTATACAAGAGTGCTATGCTCCTTCCCCAACCAACCCCTAGCTTCCCGCCTCTTCGTCGCGAACTATCTTATGTATGTATTAGCTTCAGGACGGGCAAGTACGGAATCTGCCCACCCTTCCTTTAAACGTCTTTATTTCCTCTATAACTTAGAATTCAACTCTCTCCTTACTCAGAAGAGTATTTCTCGTATACTAATTCATTTGTTGAGAAAACCAAAATGGTGGTTGTATTAATATTTATTTAGTCGTGACTTTTGAATAAAATGTTTTGTTTTATTAGAGGAAATACAATAGAAAATTACATTGTTTTGCAAAATTATTTAGTCTGGCAATAAAAATACAGCGGTAATTACTTTAAGAATAATAAAAAAAAAGAACTAACAAATTAATTTGTTAAAAAACAAAAACAAAAAAACAACAAAAAACAAATAAGAAAACAATTTAAATAAATGAGTTTTGAGAAGTACTTAAAGAAAACGAGAAAAAAAAAGAAATAATTTAAATGGATAAACAAATATATAAAAACAACACAAATTAATACTAAATTGATATAATTTTAGTAAGTTAATAAATTTAATTCAATACTGGAACCTTCCCAAAGTCATTACATCAATGGTACCAGCACAAGTAAGGCAATAAATAAGAAAAAGTTCGTTTGCCAAAAGCTCTATTCAGTGTTCACTGGTTATTAAGGTGGGCTCATTTGAATTAGCCCGACCTAGTACTAGAGAGGCCAGACAGCAAAAATCGGAGTTAGTTCACCGTCAGGCGACGTGACGATGAGATGACGATGTGGGCGGAGTGGAGTGGTTGGGGAGGGGAGGGGGGGGGGTTGATAAAAAGAACAGGAGCGTATCCTGGTTTATGCATTACGGGGTGCATGGTCATTCGCAATCTATCAAAAATACACACAAATTGATTTCAGTACGAAGTATCAAGTTTAAGTAGTAACTTTTGAAATTATCTAATTTAGATTAGATTATTTCGGACCTGGTAATACAGCTTATAACTTGAAAAAAAACAGACTGGTATTTGCCCACCCTGCCCATTATTACAGATACCCCCCTCCAAAATTCTAACCATTCATTTGATCACGGTATTAATCAAAGTTGCATCATTCATTTTTTCATCATCAAATTAATCGGCAATGACTGTATCACCGTTATGAAGTGAAAATATTGAAATATCACTTGCCTCCTTACTTTCTCCGCCTCCTCCTCCCCCCCCCCCACCCCCACCCCCTCTTCTTCTTTCCATTTGATTTCTTTTTTGGTCCGGCATAACTAAATGAAAGATAGAGGGGGAGATGAACTATAAAAGACTGCGAAGAGAGAGAGAGAGAGAGAGAGAGAGAGAGAGAGAGAGAGAGAGAGAGAGAGAGAGAGAGAGAGAGAGAGACGAACAATTACTAAACGATATATATATATATATATATATATATATATATATATATATATATATATATATATATATAATGTAAATTTGCACTCACATTTTTTGCCGAGACGACTCGTTTCTGTGTTTTTCCTTTAATTCACACTTCTTCAGTCGGCATAATCCATTCTGTCATGTCCGTAGAAAACTCCAAACTCCAAACTCCAAACTTGTACCAGAGTTTGGAGTTTTCTACGGACAGAGAGAGAGAGAGAGAGAGAGAGAGAGAGAGAGAGAGAGAGAGAGAGAGAGAGAGAGAGAGAGAGGAGGGGTGCTGTGTACAAAGAAAAAACACAAACTTGGGCTTTTATATAGACCAATATTCACTAAACGTGCTCAAAACACTTTGCAAGGGGTCCCTAGCCAACAGTAACACATGTAGAACGAGACATGACGCCATTTAGGCGATATTACAGTTGTTTCCGACATAGACAACGCTGTTAACAGCAAGGTACTTATTTTACACCTGAGTACCGTGAGAGAATGTGAGTAAAGCGCCTTTTCCAAGGACTCATCTATGCGCCGCTCAGAGCGGAACTCGAACCCAGGACCTTCCGATCTGAAGGCGAGTGTCATACAAGACAACACGCATCGCCGCACAAGAATGTAATGAGAGAGAATTGGTCCATGAAGGAGGAGAGATTGGACGTATTCAGTAAAGCTCTTGGATACGTATAGACGCCGTGCGCTTGGCTGCTACTACACTACTTTTATTATTATTATTATTATTATTATTATTATTATTATTATTATTATTATTATTATTATTATTATTATTATTATTATATATATTATTATTATTATATTATTATTATTATTATTATTATTATTATTATTATTATTTATTATATATTATTATTATTATTATTATTATTATTATTATTATTATTATTATTATTATTATTATTATTATTATTATTATTATTATTATTATTATTATTATTAATTATTATTATATATTATTATTATTAATAATTAGCTTTGGCATATGTCAATGGCATGTCGTGCGCCATGTCGACGGATATATATTATGTCGATGATGAAATCGCTCCCTGACTCAAAATTTTTAAAAAATATATTAGATCTATAGTAAAAATGTATTTATTATTATTATATAAGCTATTGTAAATTTGACACTGATCAAGAATCGGAAGTCAAAACGGCGTTGTTGTTAATTCTGTAATGTGTAGATAAGGGCCAACCAGTCAAACAGCTGTGACTGTAGTTGCGTGGCGGTGGAATGTCTTCAGTCAGGGTTATATTGACCTTTTCGAACTCTAGTCTTGTTTCGTACCATCAGTGTTTGCATTGCTGATTGATTTGCGTCCATATTTTAATATGATAATTTTTTTTCATGTCAAATAATATCATTATCCCCATTTTTACATATTTATTATTATATGAAATATATCATGTAAGCCACACATATAGATAGTTCGAAGATGACGTCACTCAGGTCTTTGTTATTGTTTTTTGCCATCCGCGTTTATGAGTAATGCTCACTGACCTGTATCAACCCGACTATAAACGTTCATGGATACACACAGTTTTGTGTGTTGGTCCGTTATACTTCCGGATGGCAATGTTATGAGCTTCTTAGCCAAGCGCATACTATCTATATCCTTCATACTTAAAGATTCAACATTAATTTTTCCAATGATTGCATATATCATAATGAATACATTGTATTTACATTTGGTCCATTTTCTTCATTGAACTATTATTAAACATTTAAGTGAAAAATAACTTAATAAATATGTAGGGATCGACGATCACATCATATTTGCATGTGTAGGCTACACGTTGTGTAAACTTAGACCACAGCCATCACCAACAAAACACATTATAAAATAAGAAATCGTGCTTAAAGTTGTTTTTTAAAAAAATCATTCATGGAAATAGATACCTAAACGAGAAATCGACTCCGTTAATCGCGTTGCCTCATGCGCGAGTTAAAAAAAAAAAGCAACAAATAATAAAAAAGAATGACCATAGAACGGGTTTGATGCATCCGTGAAGAGAGTGGTAAATCATTTCATTTAACGTTAAGTGGTGACATCACAGATATTCACAGAGACAAGTGGATTTTTCTAAACACCATTCGATTCGTTCACTGATTAAAAAAAAAATTCGCTAATTTACACATTAGATTACATTATTTTAACAGTGGTATCAGTTTGTAGTAGATATAGTGGTGGTGGTGGTGGTAGCGGTGATGATGATGGTGATGATGATGATGATGATGATGATGATGATGATGATGAATGAAATAATATAGATAATAATACTATAATAATATCTAAATAATAATAATAATAATAATAATAATTAATAATAATAATAATATAATAATAATATAATAATAATAATAATTAATAATAATATATAATAATAATAATAATAATAATAATATATAATAATATAATTATATAATAATTAGTAATATATATATATATAAGTAGTATAGTAAGTATAGTAATATAATAAGTAAGTATAATAATAATATAGTATTAATAATAATAATAATGATAATAATAATAATAATAATAATAATAATAATAATAATAATAATAATAATAAATATAATAATAATAAAAATAATAATAATAATAATAATAATATAATAATAAATAATAAAATAATAATAATAATAAATAATAATAATATAATAATAAATATAATAATAATAATAATAATAATAATATTTTTTACTTTAAACACTCTCTCTTTTATTTTATTTTATTTCTTTTTGGCACCAAGTTTATTCCAACATAATAACAAGTTAACGATTACGTTCCCCGAACCTAAACGATCGACCGACGACGAGGTGGAAAATCAGCATCTGTCCTCAGACGTCGCCAAACGACGACCGATGCGCGAGTTATAAACATCGTAAAGTTGCCTGACACTGACCAAAAAATGACGCCAAAAGGCCAGTCTTTTGCCACAAAAGAAAACAAATCATGAGTTGTATTCAATAGTTCAACCAATGAAATCACTTGTTTCCTTGAGCTCTACCATCGACCATGCCATACTACTTCGAAGGCACAAATTACTTTCGGCATATCAGGCACTGCTCTAAACTGGTTTGCATCATATCTTACTCAAAGAACTCAATCAGTTTTAATTGGGGAAGTAACTTCGTCAGAGCGTGACCTTCATTTTGGTGTACCTCAAGGATCCGTTTTAGGTCCAGTCCTTTTTGTACTTTACACTTCCCCTGTTGTGAGAATCTCAGAGCAACATTCTCTCGCTTACCAAATGTACGCCGACGATACCCAGATATATAGCATGTGTTTGCAATCCGATATAGTTTCAAAGATAACTGTTTACGAACAATGCATCAACCATGTGATGAGATGGAAGTCTGCAAATAGATTAAAATTAAATGGCGACAAGACTGAAGCCTTATTCATTGCTAGTTCCAATAATAAGACAGATCCATTTACACTGGGACTGACAATCAACGATAATGACAAAATACAACTCACAACATCAGCAAAAAATCTCGGCATCACCTTAGAGAGTGATCTGTATATGAACAAACATATTAATAATTTGAGAACAAGTGCTATCTGCATTCTAAGAAATATCAGAACAATCAGACCATTCATTAATAGGGAAACTTGCAACAAATTGGTAACTTCTTTGATCTTCCCGAAAATGGACTACTGCAATGCACTGTTTGTTGGTCTCACAAAGGACAAAATAAACAAACTCCAGAAAATACAGAACATGGCAGCCCGCGTTGTACTGCAGAAAGACAGGAAAACTGCAGCTCTCGAATTACTACAGCAGCTGCATTGGCTGCCAGTGGACCAGCGGATTAAATATAAATCTTCAACTATCGTTTTCAAATGCTTGGAGGGCTCGTCACCAGCATATCTCTCAAACCTCGTTGAACGGTATAACCCACAGCGATCGCTTCGATCAACGAACGACCTCAAATTGAAAACACCCCGCTGTCGAGTGAAGGCTGGTGAACGCGCCTTTCAGCATTCTGGTCCAAGGTTGTAGAATTTACTACCACTAGAGATACGTTCTTCGTCTTCACTAGAGGAATCCAAGCGTTGATTGAAGACATACTTATTCCGACAGGCTTTCTTTTGATTATGTGTATAATTGGCGTTGTTCGTGTACTGTGTTAGGGCTTAATGATTAAGTTAATCTATGTTATACGCCCAGAGCCCTCCTGATGAAGGGATGTTTGGCGCACTATAAATCTACACCATTATTATTATTTATTATTATTACTAACGACAACGGTAGCCGTCGTAAAGTTATGGCCTGACACTGACCAAACAATGACGCCAAAAGGGCCAGTTTTTTTGCCACAAAAGAAAACAAATCGTGAGTTGTATTCAATAGTTCAACCAATGAAATAACTTTTTTCCTTGAGCTCTACTAACAGCAACCCACTAGACGCTACACAAACCTAAAATATGACGTCAAACTGCCAGTCCTAGAGGGTTCTAGCGTAGCTAGCCATCGTTATGTTATAGCCGGACACTAAAATCCAAAAGGACTGGCAGTTTGACTTCATTATTTGGTTTTTGCACCGCCTAGTGAGTTGTCGTTAGTAGAGCTCATGGAAACAAGTTATTTCATTGTTTGAACTATTGAATACAACTCACGATTTGTTTTTTTTTTTTTTTGTGGCAAAAAACTGGCATTTTGGCGTCCTTTTTTGGTCAGTGTCAGGCCATAACTTTACGAAGGCCACGGTCCTAGTGTCAGGCTATATTAATATGTTAACGATGGCAACGTATAAACTCGCGTTGTGTGACGTGGTCTGAGGACAGGTCCTATCGTTCTTCCTTGTCGTTGATCGGTTTTCAGAATTTTATCCAAAATTTTACACTCACTCTAAACAAAAATAGATTAAGGAATTCAAACAGCAAAGCAACAAATAAAATCTATAATATATAATATTGTCCAGCAAAATGAGCTCTAAATTACTGTGCAAAGTTTGTAGAGTTATAACAAAACATTTTCTTTTAATTTTGTGATGTTTACGGTTGCATCGTAACGAATGTGACGATTTTCTTATAGTTGGTATGTAGAAGGTTAAGTTTGGAGAACATAACCGTTCATTTGCTAATACTGCTATGAGGCGCTGAGTCAGAATATTGACTACAAATAACAATTATTTCATCTTGTTCGTTTACACTTAATGCTGGAATGCGAGAACGGGTCGTATATTGACCTCAAGTTTCTTACATTTTTTTTTCGGACAGAGACAACGCTGTTAACTTATTCATTTATCTATTTATTTATATTAAACAAGTTAACAGCGTTGTCTCTGTCCGAAAAAAAATGTAATATCGCCTAACAGACGTCTGTCCCGTCCTACATGTTAAATGTTGCTGTTGGCCATAAAAGCTAAAAAAAATAGATTAGTTGATAAATAGATAAATAAGTGAATGAATGAATGAATAAATAAATAAAACTTGAAAGATGAATAAATAATGAATAATAAACAAATGAATGAATAAATGGCTGAGCTGTCTCTATGGACGCTTGCCATGCATGTGTGTGTTACTTCGAGTGTGTCAGTCTGTTTCTAGCACATAGAAAAGTAAGATATGCAAATAGATAAATAGATAAATAAATAAATAAATAAATAAATACACAAATAAATAATGAATAATAAACAAATGAATGAATAAATGGCTGAGCTGTCTCTATGGACGCTTGCCATGCATGTGTGTGTTACTTCGAGTGTGTCAGTCTGTTTCTAGCACATAGAAAAGTAAGATATGCAAATAGATAAATAGATAAATAAATAAATAAATAAATAAATACACAAATAAATAATGAATAATAAACAAATGAATGAATAAATGGCTGAGCTGTCTCTATGGACGCTTGCCATGCATGTGTGTGTTACTTCGAGTGTGTCAGTCTGTTTCTAGCACATAGAAAAGTAAGATATGCAAATAGATGGATAAATAAATAAATAAATAAATAAATACACAAATAAATAAATAAATAAATAAATACACAAATAAATAATGAATAATAAACAAATAAATATAAAAAAGATAT
>NC_088371.1:12128246-12145746 GCF_034508935.2 Berghia stephanieae
GTCTTGTAATTAGTAATTCACAAATAGACGACTGAATAACTCGAACTCTAGATATAGTCAGATTTTTTATTAATGGCGCCTGTTTTTCTGTTTTTTTCTCAGCTGTCCCTCTATCAAAAGTTGTAAAAATTTGTGTCAACCTTTGAATCAATTTGTCTTAACTGAATATAGATTTTGGACAGTGTTGATGCGATATCAAAAAAGTTTTCTCCTTTAAAACCTATAAAAACTACGTTAATCCCGCTGTCATAAAATTCGAGGTTTTAAACTGTAAAAAAATGTAAATAAGTTACGCACCACAAAGTATCGTGCTCACACGTAGTTCCGGCTTGTGCTTATATGTGTGGAAACAAAGTATCATAAATTGATGAATTTCTACTTTTGACCAGTTTACATTAAATTTATGTAATCTTTGGCATAAACACAGGCTATTTCTATAAATTTCGCAATCAAAATAATGTTGAAAGTACGTAATGATCACTTTCATTTGTATTTATCAGTAATGTGTATTGATAATTATAAAATGTAGATGTCTTCATAATCAGATACTGAATGCATATCGTTTAAGTTTCAATTAACCGAACTTTCTATTTTAACGAATTCCGTCAAAATGGATAAGCGGAAAAGTCATAATTTTGATGGTGTATATCATTTAAGAGTTATGATCCTTACCAGTTATCGATTTTAATATAGCTGTTATAAGCGAAATCCTTTCCTATTGTGTTACAATTGATGAAAAATATTTTTTGATTAAGACAACTTGATTCAAAGGTTCATACAAAATTTTGCAGCTGTGAATTGAGAGACAGCTGACAAAAAAAAAAAAAAAAAAAAAAAAAAAAAGAAGAAAAACACGCGCCACTTATTAAAATCTGAAAATAATTATTTAGAGCAGCTGTATTCGATTTATTGAATTCGACTGTAAAGCTGTAAAGGAAGGGGGGGGGGGGGGGGGGGGGGGGGTCACATGTGGACCATCTGGTCGTTGAACAAATCACAAATCAACATTACCGAGTTAACGATTTCGATCGTCGAGACGGCCGGACTTAAATTTTACTTCATCATAATCTCTTTTCCGTTCTCGTCACGATCAAATCAGAACGAAAATGGAGCCTGTCTCTATAAAGTATTATATCATGTATCTAAGCTCTGCCTTCTCTTTCTCTTCTGGCGTACATCAGACGGCAACAGCTATTCGGATGTCACAATTCGCCCCAACCGTTTTCATCTTCTAAGACCACATAGCCGCCTAGTAGTAGTAGTAGTAGTAGTAGTAGTAGTAGTAGTAGTAGTAGTAGTAGTAGTAGTAGTAGTAGTAGTAGTAGTAGTAGTAGTAGTAATAGTGGTGGTGTATTTATTATTATTATTATTATTATTATTATTATTATATTATTATTATTATTATTATTATATTATTATTATTATTATTATTATTATTTATTATTATATATATTATGTATTAGTAGTAGTAGTAGTAGTAGTAGTAGTTGTTGTTGTTGTTGTTGCTGCTGTTGTTGTAATAGTAGTAGTAGCAGTAGTGTGTCATAGGGCCATACGAGGGACGAGATTGTAGAGAAATTCGAATTTGCTCTCTTCATCGACTCATTGACTTCATGCTTGAATACACAGTCAAGAAAACTGTCATCAGCCCAAAACGAACAGAGAGACTACAACGTTAGTGTTTCCCAGGACTTAGATGGTGATTTTCTATAGGTGGGGGGGGGGGGGGGGGGGGGGGGGGGGAAGGGGGGGGGGGGGTCATGATCGTGGTTTCCCGACAGAATTAAAGAAGGGGGTATTTTGTCTAGGAAGACCATGATCCTGCTCTCCCTAGGGACACGAGAGTTAGCAGCTTGCATTCACAAGCCAACTTGAGTCTGCTGCTAAGCAAAAGGTTTGATTGGATGCACATGACATGTTTATAATATAATATACTAATATAATAATACTTTATTGCATCCCAAAAAGGAAATTTTTGTACAGACGTGTTATCATTTACACAATAAGATAAAAATCTAATGGAAATAGGATGTAGGTATATATAAAAGGAGCAGCTCTACAACCAGTGCCGCGCTTTAAAATATAAATAATTTCAACACTGTAAAATAGTTAAAACTGTCACTATAAATTGAAAATTGAAAAGATTGCAAAACAGATAAGTAATAAATTAATATTTACATTATTTGAAAGTAAAAATGCGAAATAATTATATAACATGATTATTGCTTGTTGTTATAAAGCCTAAGGCAGCATAGTTCGGGTCATTTTCATCTAATTATTTTTTAAAAATAGGTCATGTTTTGACGGGAACGTGCGAATGAGTAGCTCGTCATTTGTAGTTTTCTACATCTGCCTGAATGACAATTTGGCCAAAAACAGAATAACGATTTATATTCATGCCAGGGCCTTCTAAAAATAGTATCGGGCCTGTCCAACCGAATTGCGCGAGTTCTCAGCTGGGCTTAAAATTTAAAACCCCGCGACCTATTTGATTGTCAACAAAGTTTGTGTGTACACATTACACACCACAGTTACGCTGGATTACCTGTTGATACAATGAATTTATCGCGTCGTTTGTTATTATTTCTGTTCATGGATATATATTCATTGTGATTGCCAATCCCACCATGATGTTTGTTGTGTGTACTTTTAAAATCTAATTTAGCAATTGAAAAATAATTTAAAGGTAATTTAAAAACTATAGTGTCATCTAAGCCATCATCTGCCGTCGAGCGAAACCTTGAACTGTTGCCTTGAGTCAAAACAAAACCGGATGATCTTGTACTTGTACACATCAAAATGAAATTGTCATTGATAGTCTATTCAGTGATGCCAAAACTCCGGTTTCACCTGAAAAAACTCTGGTCTGGAGCAAAAAATTCCGGGTTCCGGGCAACTGCCGTCAAATTCCGGTGAGGTCAAATTCTTCCAAGGACACCCCCCCCCCCCTTCCAACCACCACATCATCATCACTGCCACTAGAATTATAACCATCATCACTACCACTACTACTGCAACCACCACCACAATCATCATCACTACCACTACTACTACAACCACCACCACATCTCATCACTACCACTACCACAACTACCATCACTATTAACCACACCACCACATCATCATCACTCACTACAACCACCACCACCACATCATCATCACTACCTCTACTACTACAACCACGACACCACATTATCACTACACTACTACTACCCCACCCGCCACATCATCATCACTACCACTACTACTACAATCACCACCACCACATCATCATCACTACCACTACTACTACAACTACCACCAACACCACATCATCACTACAACTACTACTACAACAACCACCACCACTACATCATCATCACTGCAACTACCACTACTATTACAACCACCACTAGCACATCATCATCACTACCACTACAACCACCACCACACATCATTACCACTACTACTACAACCATCACCACCACATCATCATTACACTACTACTACAAGCACCACCACCACATCATCATACAACTACTACTACAACCACTACCACCACATCATTACTAACACTACTACTACAACCACTACCACCACATCATCACTACCACTACTACTACCCCACCACCGCCACATCATCATCACTACCACTACTACTACAATCACCACCACCACATCATCATCACT
This sequence comes from Berghia stephanieae, assembly GCF_034508935.2. Taxonomy (NCBI): domain Eukaryota; kingdom Metazoa; phylum Mollusca; class Gastropoda; order Nudibranchia; family Aeolidiidae; genus Berghia; species Berghia stephanieae. The sequence continues at coordinate 12,131,916 of NC_088371.1, forward strand.
AACACTAACTACACACTACCACACACCACTAACAAATCATCATCACTGCAACTACCACTACTATACAACCACCACTAGCACATCATCATCACTACCACTACTACTACAACCCACCACCACACATCATCACTACCACTACTACTACAACACCACACACCACACATCATTACCACTACTACTACAACCATCACCACCACATCATCATTACCACTACTACTACAAGCACCACCACACACATCATCATTACACTACTACACAACCACTACACCAACATCTCATACCACTACTACTACAACCACCACTCATTACATCACTACACAATATTACAACATACTCACAACCACTACCACCACATCATCACTACCACTACTACTACCCCACCACCGCCACATCATCATCACTACCACTACTACTACAATCACCACCACCACATCATCATCACTACCACTACTGCTACAACTACCACCAATACCACATCATCACTACCACTACTACTACAACAACCACCACCACTACATCATCATCACTGCAACTACCACTACTATTACAACCACCACTAGCACATCATCATCACTACCACTACTACTACAACCACCACCACCACATCATCACTACCACTTCTACTACAACCACCACCACCACATCATTACCACTACTACTACAACCATCACCACCACATCATCATTACCACTACTACTACAAGCACCACCACCACTCATCATTACAACTACTACTACAACCACTACCACCACATCATCACTACCACTACTACTACAACCACCACATCATCATCACTACCACTAATACTACTACAACAGCTACCACATCATCATCACTACCACATCATCACTCCCACCACTACTACAACCACCACCTCATCTTCATCACTACCACCACCACCACATCATCATCACTACCACTGCTACTACAACCACCACCACCACCACATCATCATTACTACCACTACTACCACAACAATAACCACTATCACATCCTCATCATCACTACCACTATTTCTACAACCACCAACACCACATCATCCTCACTACCACCAGTACTACAATCTCTACCATTTGATTTTGGTGCTTTACTTCATTTGAAATAAGGAAACTTTGGGATTGTATTTGGCAATGTGTTTATGTATCATAGTATAATTCTAATCAGTTATCTATTTAGAACTATACAATATGTAAACACAATGCCAAATACCATTCCAATTCCTTTTCTTGTGTGCGGAAATTCCTCTTTCGGCATTGAAATTCCTACGAGTGGTGTCTGAAACTCCTGTGAGCCAAATTTAAAATTGGCGTCTCTGTCTATTTATCTTAATTCTTAAAAAAAAGCTCACCTCTCAATCAACATCAACATCATCTTGCTAGAAATTGTAAGTTACCATATTTAACACCATCAATACAATTCTCCTTCTCATCTCCTCCTTTTCATCAACCTCCATCCCCTTCACCTCATCACCATCATCATCATCATCATCATCATCATCATTCCATCATCATCATCATCATCATCATCATCATCATCATCATCATCAGATACCCCCCTCCAAAATTCTAACCATTCATTTAATCACGGTATTAATCAAAGTTGCATCATTCATTTTTTCATCATCAAATTAATCGGCAATGACTGTATTACCGTTATGAAGTGAAAATATTGAAACATCACTTGCCTCCTTACTTTCTTTCTTCCCCTCCCCTCCCCCCCCCCCCCCCTCTTCTTCTTTCCATTTGATTTCTTTTTTGGTCCGGCATAACTAAATGAAAGATAGAGGGGGAGATGAACTATAAAAGACTGCGAAGAGGAGAGAGAGAGAGAGAGAGAGAGAGAGAGAGAGAGAGAGAGAGAGAAGAGAGAGAAAACGAACAATTACTAAACGATATATATATATATATATATATATATATATATATATATATATATATATATATATATATAGAGAGAGAGAGAGAGAGAGAGAGAGAGAGAGAGAGAGAGAGAGAGAGAGAGAGAGAGAAGAGAGAGAGAGAGAGAGAGAGAGAGAGATGGGCGAACAACTAATAGACACGAGAGAGAGAGAGTTGGTTCGAGCGGTCGTCTGTGCGCAGAACTAAGCCCAGCAGAGAAAGTGGGTCATGCGCGGTGGCTCTGCCTATCTCTTTTGGTCGCCTCGATTCATGCGCACCAAAATGTTATTTTTGATTGCCAATCAGCTGTCTTTTGCCCCATATTGTAAGCCAATAAAATGTGCGCAAATATTCTGTAAGCGTTGAATATTTTTTTATTCAATGTATTTACGTATATATTAAGAAATGATAGGGTTTTCCAATGAACGGGTTGGAATTGATGTGCACTTATTTGCAGGTCTGATATCTAATTCCTTATGGGCTCATTGTTGTAATGGAAATCTAAAAAATAAAATGACCTAAAATATTGTCCATTACAACAATGTTAAACTAGACCCATAAGTGGATTCGGATGTCAGACCTGCATATATGTATACGTCAGGTGGAAGAAAAGTCAAGTAAGTCCCCTGTGATGTAAATGCCACCTGGTGCCTCTTACACCCTATTATAGATATGGGTTAAGAGAATGGCGACCTGACAGATGGTAATAACGTTTTATTTAAAGGCAGGGTGTGGCACATTTGATGGGTAATTAATCCCACGTTAAAATACTTCAAAATAAAACAGTTAGAATAGCCTTACACAAAACACGTTAACACATAATTAATAATAATATACAATTCTTTCATTTGTTTGTATTTATTAAACGATTATTTTTATCGTGCCCAATAACAGTACCAGGTTGCGAGTTTGTGTTATTTTGCGCGATATAAATATAAGGAATTTAATAAATGCAAAGAAAGGAAATAATACGTTTATTCAACCCCTCCTTTATATATTAGATATTTAGTGACAGATTGTATGGTAGTATTACTTCTATTCACCTTAATTTGTATTTTTCTCCATCTGCTTGAAGGACAATTTGACCCCTCAAAAAGAGAAAAAAAAAGTTGGATTTGTATTCGTGCGGAATTACCAACCAGCTGTCTTTTAACTTTTACACCTAATTTCACACCAATGAAATATGCGAAAATATTGAACACGTTAGGGAGAGATTGGCGATCTATAAACGTTATTATTATTGTTGTTATCATCATCATCATCATCATCATCATCATCATCATCATCATCATCATCATCATCATCATCATCATCATCATCATTATCATCATCATCATCATCATCATTATTATTATTATTATTATTATTATTATTTATTATTATTATTATTATTATTATTATTTATTATTATTATATTATACATTGTGATGATGATAATAATATATAATAATAATAATAATAATAATAATAATAATAATATTAATAATAATTAATAATTATTAATTATTATTTATTGTTATTTTATATTTATTGTTATTTTTATTATTATTATTATTATTATTATTATATTATTATTATTATTATTTATTATTATTATTATTATATTATATTATTATTATTATTATTATTCAAAGGAGTAGACATTGTCCAATTGTACACCCTCGATAGTGACACGAAGACGTTCGTTTTCCTTGTCTTTGCGTTTTTGTTTTTGGACAATTAGGTCCGCGAGGGATCCTTTGCGCGATTTTACATTCTTTCCACCATCGCACCACCAGCCTTGATGATTAGCAAAGCCTCTCTTGTTTGGAAAGTCTCGTTCACAGGAAGGGCATATGTATTTAAATCCCATAATATCTGCAATGTCGTCATCTGTTGTTCCTGAGACTCTGATTTCATCGTGGTTGTGCAGAGCTTTGGTTTTTGGAATTGAGAAATCCATAGCTGCATCTTCTCGCGAACCTGTTGCAATGGATGTTATACGTTCTGATGCGTCTTGGACGTTTTCATCTAGGAGGCTAGCGTCGTCGGCGTACTCAAGGGAGCTTATTGAGACCTGGTTGGGTGGTAGTCGTATCCAGTGCACGAAGTGACGCACACATTCACGGAAAGCGTCCATAGAGACCATTATGATTATTATTATGATTATTATTATTATTATTATTATTATTATTATTATTATTATTATTATTATTATTATTATTATTATTATTATTATTATTATTATTATTATTATGTGGTCATAGGTTTGTAATAATCTCTGTAACATTTATTGAAATATAGTCTATTGGAATTGTTCGGCTGTGTTTAATTATGTTAGGATTCTTTCTAGCGGTACGCATCTTGTGTTGTGCACGTTTTGCATGTGAGTGTGAATGTTGACTGCGAAACGTATTAGCACTTTTTGTAACTTAGAACCATCGTCAGACGTTGTTTGTGTATTAAGTTAGTTACTGAAATAACCCTGTCCTGGATGGTCGTACTATGTATTTGTTTTAAATTTTCCATATGATTAATAATAATTAAATTGAATTAACGCAGTCTAACCCTGAGTCGTTACAATCTCTTGATGTAGGAGGCAGTATGAGTAATATTGTAGGCCTTTAAAATTGTTTTGTTGAAATGACAATAATCTCTAAAATGTATAGAAAAAGTAAATTTATGTCCTATGATAGGAATGGATGGGCAGTACTAGTTACTAGACTCTAGTAGTAGTAGTAGTAGTAATAGCAATATATAATTAACTATGATACTGTAGCAGTTTGTTATTATGCATTTTGTTTTAGTTTGGCAAATTGACCGTTATATTTCCCTCTCATATGACAAATTGCCATTCTCATGCATGAGTCCCTTGGGTTTGAGCTTTTGAGCTTTTTCTATCTAGCGCAATAGCTACTAAACTTGCTCAAAGCGCTTTACAAATGATCCATGACCAACAACAGCACGTAACATGTATAACGAGACATAACACCTGTTAGGCGATATTACAATCTTTTCCGACAGAGACGATCTGTTAATGGCCAGGTATTGATTTTACACCTGAGTACGATTAGAGAGTGTGAGTAAAGAGCCTTTTCCTTTTAAATTATGCAAACAAAGAAAATCATTACTTTTTATTCTTCATGCTGGCTAGAACTTTTCATATGCCTTGTGAACAGAATGTGTAAAAGTCAAAACATGATCAAATTTATGTGTTTTTTCCCTCTTTATGCTCGTCGGAGAAATAATTCATACGGGCGTCCGCCATTGTTCCGATAGTTTAGAGCCAGTGTCATTAAGTTACCATGCGTCATTAGGAAGGAAGTGACGTGACGACTGTTGAAGAGTATTGGTGACAAATCGCGTAGTTTTTTAAAATTTTTATTTCACTTGTTCCATCTTATTGGTGGTGGCTTGTTGGTGTGAGACATGCATTTTCTAGTTTACGCCTAATCAAGGCATGCTAAGCATATGTGGTTTTTTTTTACTGCCAATTGCCATATATAGGGAAAGGTTTCGTCTCAGGAAGCCAATGGTTTCTTAGCTTTTGCCATAATATGTTTTTTGAGGTACTGGTCCCAGTGTGATGACTTGTTTAGGTAACTTCCAAGTAGGTAATATTGTCTACGTGTTAAGGTGTTATTTAGTATCTTGTAGTGGTATTGGATTTCCTGTATTTTGTTTGTTATTAACAAAACATAACATTTGTCGCGGTGAATATTTGTATGTCATGTTTCTGTCAACGATAGAAGTGACTCTAAGTGCAGCCTTCGTAAACTTATAGTTCGACACCAGGAGCTACATTGTGAGCAGTGGCGTGGCGTGCTTACAGTATAAGTTGGTGCCAGAATCAGAAGAAAATGACTTAAAACATGGTATTTTTGTAAATACAAAATAAAGAAAAAAGATTAAAGAAAAGTCTAACTGAAATAAGTAAGAGGCGGAATATACCATTTCTCAGTTATTTTATTATTATTTTTTAATGCTGTAATCCATTTTTAAAAGATGGATGCGGTGCCAGGCACCAAATCAACCAATATAGCCACGCCCCTGATTTGAGGTCATTTGATGTTATTACATCGACTGGTGATTTTTCGTTACCATTGCTCAAGGCAACATGCAATCCATTGGTTGAGCTATTGAACAAACTTGAGCTTGAGCTTTTATATAGAGCAATATTCACTAAACGTGCTCAAAGCGCTTTACAAGGGATCCCTGACCAACAGCAACACGTAACATGTAGAACGAGGCATGATGCCTATTAGGCCATGATACTATTTTTTTTCTCGACAGAGACAACGCTGTTGACGGCCAGGTACTCATTTTACACCTGAGTACGGTAAGAGAATGTGAGTAAAGAGTCTTTTCCAAGGACTCAACTATGCGCCGAGCGAGGCTCGAACCCAGGACCTTCCGATCAGAAAGCGAGTGTCATACCACAAGTCCACATAGCCTCAACGAAGATGAATATACTCAGTTTACACCCTAACGAGGCCATGGTCCTCTCCGATAACAGTTGCTATAGAACTAAGTTTTTTAATGCTGAAGCATCATTCCGGTCACTCGTATACTATGTGGTTGTCACTTTTTCGCGTGCAGAGTCACTCCAGTGGTCAGTGAACGACCACATAAGAATACTCTCCAACAGTCATGACGTCACTTCCCTCGTAATGACGCTGGATAACTTAGTAACTGGCTCTAAACTATCGGAACAATGGCGGACGCCCTTATGAAATATTTCTCCAACGAGCATAAAAGTGTATCCAGAGGAGAAAAACATTATATATATGATCATGTTTTGACTTTTATACATCCTGATCACATGACATATGAAAAGTTCTTGTTTAGAACCACGCTGCTCTCCGTTGCCGGGCGACGTGACTACAGACTATTGAATCCAATTACCAATTGTTTCTAATATTTTGAAGTTTGAGTGTGAGTATTAATATTTACGGAACCTTCGATTTTTTGTCCAGCAAAATATAACAAGCTCATATAGTTCTATTCGTTTGTTTGCTTTGTTTTGTTTTGTTTTGTTTTTCTGTTTTTGTTGTTTTTTTTTGGTGTTTTTGTTTTGTTTTGTTTTGTTTTGTTTGTTGTTGTTGTTTTTTTTTTGTTTGTTTTTTTTAAACCTAGATAGAAAACAAGAATTTTCTCGTATTGTTATCTTTTAGCCAGAGTTGGATTATCTTTAGAATAACACAAAGAAACACTTAAGTGCTAATATAAGTGTCTTACGTTGGCTAATATACTTCAGGTCATATTTTGGCCAATGTGTTCGGGAAGCGGGGTTCCCACCTTTTATTTTTTATTGCTGGAGTTCTATTATCTTGCGCCGATATCTTGCAAAAAATTAAGATAATCACGTATCGCGTACATGGTTTCATCACACGCCTGCGTTATCAAACGTGTCATTATGTAACACACTTAATATTTCGTTCTATACACACCCAATATTGAACGTATCAGTTCCTTTCAATGCATTCAATAATTCACCCACAAATTGCAGCGGTTTTAGTTTCCATTAAAGTGTGAAGTTGAGTATTCAATATGGATGAAGAGCAAATAGTATCGGTATCGTTACTTTTATGTAGTTGTCCGAAGCAAGAGTCGTCAGATTGCTTAAATAATGACGCATCTGGTTATAATTTGGTTACAAAAACCGCTCCACGGCATGTGGTGAGATTCATTCAAAATGTGTGGGTATTCTTTTTTCATTATGATCTATCTTGTAATTGTTTCTATATGAAAGCTATTATTTCAATTTTGCATATAAAAAATTGTTTTTTACTTGTAATAGCGAGAAACGGGGTCATCAAATCCCGGCAATTATCATCTTTTCGTAAATGAGATAAATAATAAAATTATTAAAATGAAATTCCCTTTATTCATCCCATAGGGGTCTAGGGTCTAGGGTCTGGCATATCCCAAGCGTCAGCCGCAGTGCAGCGCCGCAAACTGAGCTAGAGCGAGATGACTTGCTCAAGGCCACACAGAGCAGCGGCGGGTGATCGAACTCGGTACCTCTCGGGTGCCACACAGAGCAGCGGCGGGTGATCGAACACGGTACCTTTCGGGTACGAAGCAAAGACCGTACCGCCGAGCCACGTTGCCCCGTTCAAGCTAATTCATCGTTGAAGAGAAATTAATCGAGTGAATTACAAAAGTTTTAAGCGAGCCTTCACCGTTGAGAGGACAATACGTTTATCCTACTAATCCCTAAAATAACAAAAATAGCGAAGCTCTCCGCGTGTTCTATTTAATATAGAGAATAAACTAAAGTAAACAGCAATCCAGTAACCCGTTTGAGACGGATATTGCTCTGAGCATGCCAATAGGGTTCAACAGTCGTGACGTCACTTCCCTCATAATGTCGCATAGTAACTTAGTAACTGGTTCTAAACCATCGGAACAATGGCGGACGTCCTTATGAAATACTTCTCCGACGAGCATAAAAGTGCATCCAGAGGAGAAATACATTATAAATATGATCATGTTTTGACTTTTAGACAGAAAAGACAGCACACGGAGTCGGAAGCCCCCCCCCCCCCCCCCCCACCCCTCCCACCAACTCCGGACGGCTTCTGGAAAGCTTCGGACAACTCTGAGGGCCTCCGGATGGTTTGAGAAGGCTTCTTCTTCGTCGTCGTCTTCTTCTTCTTCTTCTTCTTCTTCTTCTTCTTCTTCTTCTTCTTCTTCTTCTTCTTCTTCTTCTTCTTCTTCTTCTTCTTCTTCTTCTTCTTCTTCTTCTTCTCCTTCTTCTTCTCAGGCCAAAGCTTCATCAAATTGAACCCAAGCGTCCGGTCGTTTCAATCTCCACTGGTGTGGAGGAGAAGAGAAGTTTGAAGCTCCAGCTGCTGCATGCTTGCCTAGTTGTCAAGTTTTTTACATTGACGAATAGGGAACAAAAGTATGATGTCCAAATAATGAAAGTGTGAAGTTAGTCCTATGGAGGACTGGATACATATCCCTTGTGCAACTGATCATCTGATCTCAGAGTGATGGCTTCTTATTTTCTAGCCTAAATATATCCTGGTCGTCAGTAAGGTAGTCATAAGAATCTGCCTATACATTCTTCTTCTTCTTCAAGTACCAAGTGCCAGACATCGGTACGCCATTCACCTCTCAAAAAAATTAATATTACTCTTCTCTTTCTTTGTCACCCAGCTGCTCAAACTATTCAAATATGTTTTTCTAGGTCTACCTGTACTTTTTTTTTACCTTCTATCTTTCCTGTGGGAGCTTTTACATTATTATACTATTAAAATAGCTACGCCACCTTAGGGTTTCAATATGTAACCTTTTTATTATTAGTTCCCCGAAGGTCTGGTAACATACTGCCAAGGAATTTCGAACCGGAACAATAGAAGGTGTGACATCAGGGCTCCTCTGCCATTATTATTGTGGATGGGGGGAAAACGAGTACACTGTGCGTTAATTCTATGGGCTGGAAGTAGAAAAGAAAGATTGATGTTATTTTGAAGGTGCTGAGTGGGTATAAGTAACAACAAGAAATGAAATAGAAGCTTTAATTTATTCAACGAAGATAGATAATGTGGATGTTTCGGATTTCTCTTTTGTTAACAAAACACAATGAATGAAACGCTACAGACGAATGAGAAATTTGTCGGCTTTAACATTAAGGAGTGGTAGATTTCCCAATGAGCATGAAACAGAACTGTTGGAGTAAATAGTTACCCAAATATTATACATACATACACACACACACACACACACACACACATATATATATATTATATATATATATTATATATATATATATATATATATATATATATATATATATATATATATATATATACCTCACCTTAATTCATTCTTACTACATCGTGTTCGAATTTTTAATGCGCAACTAAATACTATCTATTAAAAAAAATATATATACACACAAGTCCGGACGAGAGGCCATAAGAATAATCTATCTCAATATATCAAATTAATATATAAAGTGTCGCTATTAATTTATGGGGCAGCGTGGCTCAGCGATCCGGTCTTTGCTTCGTACCCGGAAGGTACCGAGGTCGATCACCCGCCGCTGCGCTGTGTGGCTTTGAGCAAGTTACCTCGTCCTAGCTCAATTTGCGGCGCTGCATTGCGGCTGACGCCTGGGTTATTCCAGTCTTCCATTGGAATAGACTCTAGAGAAAAATTTCCCCTATGGGATGAATAAAGGGAATTTTATTTTTTTATTTTTATTTAATTCTTAATTCTATATTTATACATTTTTATGCATTTACAAATAAATTCAACTAGGAGTCATAGGGACAACTTATTTCACTTGCATAATTGATATATATATATATATATATATATATATATATATATATATATTATATATATATATATATATATATATACATACATATATATATATATATATTATTATATATATAATATATATATATATATATATATATATATATATGTATATATCATCATACAATTATATATGTATTATATACATACATCATAATATAATACATACATACATACATACATACATACATACATACATACATACGTACAGTACTACTACATACATACATACATACATACATAACATACTAAACATACATACATACATACATACATACATACATACATACATACATACATACATACATACATACATACATACATACATACATACATACATACATTGTCGCCATAAATTCTTAACGTTTTATTGATTAATTTTTATGCATCCCAGTCTGTTAACCAATTTCCATTTTTTGGAATGAATAAAGTATATAATAATAATAATAATAATAATAATAATAATAATAATAATAATAATAATATAATAAATTATTATATAATTATATTATTATTATTATTATTATTATTATTATTATTATTATTATTATTATATTATTATTATTATTATTATTATTATTATTATTATTATTATTATTATTATTATTATTATTATTATTATTATTATTATTATTATTATTATATAATAACTAGCATTTTCAGGCGGTGGGTCACATGCTGTTACAGCCGTGACAGCTTTTGGAATTTTTGTTGCTATAATTTTGTTCCTTAATTCGTTATCGACCACTCACTCATTTGGTCCAATTTGATGATGTTCTCAACGCCGCTGACGCACGGGGGGGTTATTGTTTGGATTTTTATTTTTTGCTTGCTTAGTAATTGGCCAGAAACTAAGTGCACTTATTTGCAGATTTGATAACCGAAATCATTATGGGCTCATTGTTCTAATAGAAATATCACAAAATGACTGAAAACATTAAAACAATGTTAAACTAGGCCCGTAATAATTGGGTACTGATGTCAGACCTATATATCAGGTCGTCACCAATAAAAAACGAGCCGCTCTTTGTCGGTTTGTATCTCTGAGACTCATTGGATTTCTTTCAAAACACAAATAAAACAAATCGTCTGTGGTTTTTCATTCATCCTGTTTTGTTGATAAAGGGGCAACCCGAAACGTCCATGTTATCTGTTTTCGTATATTAAATTGAAGCTTACATTGCTATTTACAACAATAGGAAAAGAAATGAAAGCTTCTATTTATTCAACGGACTGATTATGTGGACGTTTAGGGTTTCCACTTTATCAACAAAATGTGATAAATGAAACATGAAAGACGAATGAAAGATGTGAGAGTAAACAAACCATTTGATGGAACGGGAAATAGAATGGTCTTTGGTAAGAAAGCACGAGTTAAAATAGAACAATAAATATTTATAAAAGGTGTGCAATTAATTAAATTTGAAAAAAAAAGTATCGTGCAGTACCTAGACCGTTGTAGGTCTGTAAAAATATAGACTCTAGTTAGATCTCGTACAACGTGACATTATTGTCTTCGTTGATTGAAATGTGAAGAAAAATCGTGACATCAAACCTTCTAGGGCTAACCCAAACCGGAGACTGACTCCGATGACCCGGCACTGTCGTCCTCTGCTGTCTTCCGGATAAAGACGTCGGTCACGAATAAAATACTAAGAATAAAGAGAAAAGCCGCTAGACCTACCTACTACCCATACAAAGCTCGAAAAATAATTGCAGAGGACGTCGGTGGTGCTTGACATGGGTAGGTCTAGCGGCTCTTCTCTTTATTCTTAGTATTTTGTCCGTGCCCGACGTCTTTATCCGGAAGATGACAGACACTCGTCGGAGTGCGTCTCCGGTGTGGGTTTGCCCCCACTCTTTTGGTTCCTAAATCATGTGGAATGTGTATGTAACCAGTCCTTCGGAGTCACCTCATCAAGTGCCAGGCCTGTTGCAGACATCGGCGACCATGTCCCTCCAACCATATCTGTCCTCAGATCTTCTCAATAGCTCGATTCCTGTTCCTCCTCCACTAATCCATCTGTTCAGATTGTCAATGTAATCTATCCCCTGTCTCCCTCTTCTTTTCTTCCTAGCAACTTTACCCGTAAGTACGCCTTCGGAGTACTACGAGTAGTAATGAAAAGATTTCATAAAGGTAACATAACTATTTCAATAACAGGATGTATATCCATATTCTTAGTATCACGGAACGTAAAAGAGTGAAGATAGATGATCTTTATTGACGACCAGCATATATTTAGACAAGAAAATAAGATAAGCTTTGATATAGCGCAATATCCACTAAACGTGCTCAAAGTGCTAGCCAACAGCAACACTTAACATGTAGGACGGGACATGACGCCTGTTAGTTGGTATTACAAAAAACATATTTTGGGCAGAGTAAACGCTCTGTAAACGGCCAGGTACTCATTTTACACCTGAGTACGGCGAGAAAATGTGAGCAAAGAGCCTGTTCCAAGGACTCAATCAAGTATGAGCCGTTCGAGACTTGAACCCAGGACCTTCCAACCCGAAGGCGAGCGTACTACCAGTAGACCACATAGTCGCAAAACAAAAATGACTGGACGTAGCCATTTGTCGTTATCGTTATCATCTCACAACCAATTTACCATTGATATCGATATTACTACGTATGTTTAAGTCTCTCTACCTAGCTGTCATTAATTCTATTAGTCCTATTCTGAAATATCTGAAAAGAAATAAATACGTTTTTAAAATTTTGTCCAGAAAACTCGTTCTGCAAATATCGAACGATTAAAATGACTCTCAACTTGTCAAAAAATCTCAAACCTGGGACTTCAAGAAAAGTCTTCAAGGAAGTCCCAGGTTTGTGAGTTGTTGTTTTTTTTTGACAAGATGGATGTCCGATGTTTGAAGAGGCGAGTTTTATGGCCAAAATGATAAAAATGTGTTCTTGTTTTTTTTTCAAAATACAGCAGTGATTGACGCGGCCACCTTCCTATAAAACTTAGTGTTATCAACGTCAATGTACTTGTGCGGTGTTGATAACGGGCAGTACACATTGGTCACTGGACACGTCCACTCATTTTTGTTGTGATTTTAACAATTAGCACAATCCAAGTTTTCAATTGCTTATCGATTTTAACACGCGTTTCGTGGATGTTTTGACCGATGTGTAGATTCATTTAAAAGGGTTGTGAACGGGTTTTAAAGACTGAAATTCTTCTTTCCATGGATGTATTTAGATAATTTAAAAGGGTTGTGAACGGGTTTTAAAGACTTAAATTCTTCTTTTCATGGATGTATTTAGATTATTTAAAAGGGTTGTGAACGGGTTTTAAAGACTTAAATTCTTCTTTACGAAAAGTTAAACGTGAAAAAGCTTCGGATAGAAATTGGATTCAATAGTCTGATGTCACGTTCGCGAAGCAACGAGCAGCTTGGTTCTATACAAAGAAAATTTGAACTTTTTATTCTTCATGCTGGCTAGAACTTTTTCACATGTCATGTGATCAGAATGCATAAAAGTCAAAACATGATCAGATTTATTATAATGTTTTTCTTCTCTGGATACACTTTTATGCTCGTCGGAGAAGTATTTCCATTGTTCCGATAGTTTAGAACCAGTTACAAAGTTATAATGCGTCATT
>NC_088371.1:12148246-12150746 GCF_034508935.2 Berghia stephanieae
TTTCAGGCTATAACATAACGATGGCTACGGCCTGAGTCTAAAAATAAAGTTAAAAAGACTAAAAATAATTCGAAGGGAGGCCTTTTGAAAGCTTCTCGTTCTAGCATTTCTTTCAATTTGTGTTTTCCCCGTGGACTTTTTGTCAGGCGTTTATTTATTCAATTTGTCATCATATAGAATCATTTTTAAAACACACATAAAGGAGTGTGATAGAATTTGGTGCTTTGAAGCTTGTGCAAATAATCACCAATCACCAACCCAGACGCAAAAGGGATAGTGATACAATCTTGTGCGCAAAATGTTTGAGAAGCATGGTTGTTCTCAATAGTATCCGGTAATTTGTTCGGTTGCAGATTAAAAAATGTAATAGTAATCATACTACACATCTTATTCACAAGAGGCCGGATCGAACTCCGGTACAAGAAACGGGAAAAATCACGGGACAACGGCAAGACAAGATTTGTGTGTGTGTGTGTGTGTGTGTGTGTGTGTGTGTGTGTGTGTGTTGTGTTGTCTTTATATGTTTTCAAATAGGTACGTTTTAATCAAACCATTTTATTTTATTTGCCACTTTATTAATTTTTTAAAAAGTTATAATTTCGTTAAATCAATAGATAGGTTTAATCATTTAAAACCTATACTTTTGTGGGGACCTGTGTAAAATCACTAATATCACTTGTCCGATTCTTCTACTACTTATACTACTACTACTACTACTACTACTACTACTACTACTACTACTACTACTACTACTACTACTACTACTACTACGCCTACTACTATTACTAAATTGTTTTTTGCCGGTATAACAAATACAGAGTAAATATACACTGAGTGTCTTTTCATATCGTTTTTATACCTGCTGATAGCAAGTGATAATGGTGAAACACAATAGACCACTCAATCCTATATGATAGGCTTTATTATTATATCTCTGGTACTGCTCTTCCGTGGTTTAAATCATACCTCACCAATAGGTCCCAGGTAGTGAGTGTAAATAACAACGTTTCTAACGAGGTCTATATAGAATATGGCTTCCCGCAAGGTTCGGTTTTAGGCCATATCCTTTATACCCTATTTACTTAATCATTAGGCAGTGTAATGCGCTCCCACTCTGTTAGCTACCACATTTAATGCCGACGACACGCAGCTATATAAAGTCGTCTCTCCTCATGATCTCTCCTCTCTTGCCTGTGATTTAGACAATTGTTGTGACTCCATCAAAAGTTGGATGCTAGAAAATAAGCTATTGTTAAATGAAGATAAAACTGAAGTTGTTTTGATAGGAACTCCGCGAAAATTAAAGTCTATCCACCTGTCGACTCCTACAGTAACCATAACTGATTGTGATAGTTCTATCTCTGAAAAATCTAATAATGTGCGTGTCATTCTGGATAGTTCTTTGTCTATGGATCAGCAACAATAGTGAAAAAATTATGTACTATGAGCTCCGTAGAATATCACAGATGAGGTCGTTTTTACCTTTCAACACCTTGAAGATAATTGTCTCTGGTCTTTTCACGTCTCGACTACTGCAATTCACTGCTCGCTGGTCTCCCAAATAACAAAATAAACAAGCTCCAGAGAGTGAAGAATTGTGCGGCTAGGTTAGTCCTGGGAAAATCTCATTACAAAGGGCATGATGCTTCGAAACCTCCATTGGCTGCCAGTCCGGGCTAGAATTGAATACAAAATAGCCCTTGTCCGCTTTGGTGTATTTGAGTCTTCTGTTCCCCTTTACATTCAACACTTACTCCAACCGTACGTACCTCTGAGAAATCTTAGATGCCACGATTTAAAATTGTTAACATCTCCTAAAACTAAAGTTAAATACTTTGGCGATAGGTCTCTTATGAAATTCGGATCCACGAATTAGAATGATATCCCTCAATTTGTGAGATGAAAACATAATATCTGTTCAGGAATTATTTACTTTATTGAGTTTTAAATGTATTGTATGTGACTATTGTATTGATGATGTTTTTGATGCCCGTTAAATGCTATTAATGTTTTGATATTGGTTGATTGGATTTGCAATATTGTTACCTGAGTAAACAATGTCCTTTAAAAAAAAGCGATTTGAGGTTTCGACGAAAGGTGCTATTGAATTATTATTATTATTATTATTATTATTATTATTATTATTATTATTATTATTATTATTATTATTATTATTATTATTATTATTATATTATTATTATCATTATATGATATTAATGGACACCCATTCGAACACACTCACATAGAACAGTTACACATTCTCTGTACCATAATTTATCGGTCACCCGTTCGATCGCAGTCACGTAGCACAGTTAAACCTTCTCTGTGCTATGATTTTTTAAATGGTCACCCGTACGAACACGCTCACATAACACAGTAAAGCTCATGTATGCCGCTACACACACAGCCAACCCTGGGCTGTGCGATTAGAACAACAAGTGACAATTTGCGACCCGACATGGGTTTTATAGATAGTGTGCAGATGACGTCACTCAGGCCT